>NC_056729.1:1852791148-1852971148 GCF_019279795.1 Protopterus annectens | reverse complement strand
TAAGTGGGTGGTGACAATTTTAGTGTGCTGTTTCATTTTGTATTTGATTGGTTAACTTGGAGTATTTAAATGGATTCTTGTATCTTGTGATTTGTCTGATGAAGTTTGTGTTGTATCATAAACGAAAAGCGCTTAACATTACATTATCCACGTTTGTGCCTCTTTTATTCTGCTCAGGTGGATTACTTAGTTTGTCTATTTTGGTGTTTCACACTTCATGATATTCCCAGTTTGTGCATGTGCCTCATGTCATTCTTCCATGGGTGTATGTGCATTTCTGATGGGTGTCATCTATGGTTCCAGGGCATAGCCAGCATCCCCCAGTAAATGGCCATGTGGGATGTCTTTCCTAGCAAACATATGGTACAGCTGTGATGTGCACCAGATATGGAAGTTGGGATAACTGCTAGGGCTACCAGAGTACACATTCAGGATAATCCCCTGGGCATTGCACATGATCTGGCAGTTGATTAAGTGGTACCCCCTGAGGTTGATGTAGATTCTACTCTCCTCACAGAGTGCTGCCCTAATGTGTACATGTTGTACTATGTGCTACATGGTAGAAGTGTTGCATATTGCTGGCCCTCACATCAGGGGTGAAGGGGAAAAGATATGTGCTCACTGGCATGTGATAGCATAGCTTCCAGGAACTGGTGGAGTATCCTGGATGCAGATGCCTGTCTGACCCCCATCATGTCCCCAGTTGGTCTTTGGAAAGTACCTGTAGCTAGTATCCTAAGTGCTACATATACCTTTGTTTCCACCAGGATGGGTTCCCCTCTGTTGGCTCTGGGTCTGAGTTGAGGGCAGCAGAGCTCAGTGAGTTCTTGTAGTATGTCCTTGTCCACCCTGTAGCGCTCTACAATCTCTAGCTCATGTATCCCCTGGAAGGTTACCCTGGGCCCAAACACTCTTCTCCTACGATGCCTAGGCCTATTGTCAGCAGCACCAGCAGCTTTGAGTTCAGCCTCTAACACATACAGATGTAGAATAGCTGCAGCATCCCCTAGCATTATATCAGTTAAAATTCCCAAGTCTGTACTGCCATGGTCCAGAGTATTGGGGGAAAATCAGAGTGTATGCATACTTTATACAGGTCTGCTGTAGGTGAAAATGTATGATTGGCTAACTAAGGTGCATTTCGCCTGCCTGGAATAAAATTAACATCATTTAATGGCCCTCTTTCAGTGTTCAACACAGAGCTGTGCACAAACCCATTAACCTATCTGGTACATTGTGTAGCATAGCTTATACAATACCTCTGTCACATGGGTAATGTGCTGGGGTGAACCTGTTAAGCTATCTGCCCTACCATGCAGCATAGCTTATACAATGGTGAAAATTAATAATTGAATACATCCAGTTTTACTGACTGGCTACCTATGTCATCACTGCCCCCTGTGGTGGTCTTTCCGGTTGAACACTCAGCGATGAGACATGCCATGCAAACACGCTCACCTGAACTTAAAAGATCGTAAAAGTGATATGACTCAGACCTCCTGATGTCAGCCACATCCTGTGTAAACATCAACATGGTCTAAGAGCCTACACAAAGTGGATTTGTGGACAAAAGAAAGCTCTGTAGATTCAGACTCAAAAGCAATATTCCAAACTGCAAAAACCGTTTAATGAAGCGCTTGTCGTCGCTTTCAATAAAGCAACTTCTTCAGATACCATTTGAAAACACAAGTCACATTTAAATAGTAAAAATACATGACATGATCTATGTCATTAAAATTAATGACCTCACTCTTACATGTAAATTGTTTCACTTTATATAATGAGAAAATGTAAAAAATGTAAATACATTGATATAAAGAAGTCATTCATTGGATCTTTTAAACCAAGGCAGTCTAGACGGTGTACTGCAAAAGGGCCAGAAGCTATTGCTGTAAAGACTGTCCTTTTTCCCACTAGAATTTAGCCAACTCACTGTGAACAGGCTAGATTTCCTTGGCTGAAACGACTAGGTCCCTTCAGCCAAAGGAATTAGCTGTAACCAACTAAATTTAAACTACAGAAAGGAGGAGGGTTATTCGCACTTTTTCGTCACTTCCCATTCAAAGTTCAAAATATAAGTCTTTTGTTTTAATGGCGTTTTAAAACCAAAACATCAAATCAATTCTTAATATTTTACTGTAGTATTTGTCTTGTACTGATGTTGTGTACCTAGAAATATGTCTCTTGATTCAAAGCACTATACAACTTCATACTGATGATGGCTTAAAACATTGTAAAGTAGAAAGCTTCAGTCTGTAGTGAGTATGGAATGGCTTGACTAGTTCAAGACTGGGAAAGGAGTGGGACAAGGACTACAGCTCCCAGTCTTCCAGCTCCAAAACTACAACTCCCAGCCTTCCATCTCCAGAATGTGGTGCACCCACTCCTTCTCGTAAAAAGGGACACTTACAGCTTACTATCAGCTTCAGCTAAAACTCAAAGCCATAGACTGGTTAAAATGTGTAACTTTATATTTATAAAAAGACTTTCAATGAATTAATATGACTGTTTTAATTTACAAAGCATAGCAGTTTAATACGTGTGCCAGACCATTTCAGTATGGAACAAGAAATAGCATGGACATTTTTAAGACTTAGAATGAAGAGTATTTCTTAGAGTGGTATGACATGGATGCATGCAAAATTAATGAGATGCTGGACTGAAAATGAACTGTTTGAAATATTAATAACAACTTTAGATACGTTGAAAGTGTGAGAGAGTTGAGCAGGTTGTTGAATGTCAACGCAGAAAGTGCAAAAGTTGGCTTACTATGTGATGTAGAATAAAGAAAGCAATACCATTATGTTAACTAGCTCTGTCAATTCCTTGTAAATAGATGGGGGGAAAAGTGGTGGCTGCAACAGATTTTATTTTCCTAGGTTCAAAGACATTTGCACATAGTGTTTTAAAGACCACTGACATCACATTGTTGGAAAACGCCTGTATAATCAGCACTGTGGTTTTCCCAGTAGTGATGTATGGCTGAGGGAGATGGACTATACGAATACTGTGCACTGGAAAATTAATGCTTTTAACTGTGATGTTGTATAACATTTTTGAGAAACTGGACTGTAAGAAGATCAGATCATTCAGTATTTCAGGAAATAAACCCATACTGTTTTTTGAAGGTCTAATAAAATTAGAACTCAAATACTTTGGCCACATAATACAAAGAGGATTGATTATAGAAGACATTGATGGGATGAACAGAAAGCCAAAACAAGAGTGGGCAGCAGAGGCTAAGATGGACAGACAATATTAATGCAGAAATTAATCATTTGCAAGAACCTAGAGACAGTTGTTGCCAGAAGGGTCTGGTATACGAAAGTCATTTAGGTCATAAAGTGTCAGACTTAACTAAATGGCTAAACAAACACAAAATGGAGAAATAGTTCCAGACCTATCTTATTTCAATGTTCACAGTTTAAAATAGATTTTCTTCTATAGTCATCATAGTGTCCCAGTTATAGCAAGGCATGCTGCACAAATATATCTGAATAAACTCATCAGCCCCCTTTGCTGTGGCATTTTTTCTGTATGCAGACAATTTCACAGATTGTAAAATTATTGAAATGTGTGCAAATCAACAGTTCACTCACTGGAGATGTTCCTGTTAACAGTTCGTTGATGTCAGAGTAAGCACCTGATAATGCAATTTGGGAAACTGTTGCTACTGTTTTGTATGGAATTTCAGTTGCTTACTGCCTAAGTCTCCATTTGTTACTTTGCTACTTTATTTACCATCACAATAAAATAAAATAAAAACATAAATTTAAAGGCAATAGCCCTTTTGCAGTAATCGGTTCTGTTCACATAAATGTGTGATTTCCTTTTTAATCTGGGGTGGGGGGATGAGGGACAGTCCTACATCTAAAATTGAAATGGGGCAGGACTGTATTTTGGACTGTAATATGAACATGTATTTTGCAGAGACATTTTGATAGATTATGAATGTGATGGGGACTCTAGCCCCTCACATACTCCACTGTAGAATTTTTATTTTTTGTTTGTGTGTTTAGAAACCTGTTTAATAAAGTAAACTAAAATACATGGTGTGAAGTCACAGGTCCAGTTAAGATTTGTAATATAATGAAAATAAAGCAATTTACTTAACTGCTTTAATCTTGATTTCTTTTTATGTTGTAACTAGTTAATGTATGGCTGTTTAACTGTTTTTGTTTAAGGAGCAATGTTAAACCAAACTTCAAATAAAACTAGAAAGAATAAAACTGGATTTACTCTTGCTACATCCCTGGCTAAATCTTAAACTTCCTACCTTTCCTACTTACGTTTTCTACTTCTAAATCTACAGTGCGTCCGAGTCATATCCAACTTACGTAAATAAATCTCTTATACTCAGCTTCTGCCCCTACATTTCCTCCCCATCTCCCACCACCTCACAAACTATCTACCCTAACACACCGTTTTCCTTTCTCACCCTTTATCTCTCTATTTTTTTCTCTATGCACCCATCTTCTTAATCCATACCTTACTTATCAATACTATAGAAACTAAATGTCACTCCCTTCTCCAGGTTTTCTTCACTTTTTCTACCTCATTTACCTGTGGCAATTTGCAACTCAACAGGTTTTAGGTTAGCCTGAAACAAGCATATTTGCTCTGATCATCAATATTAATATTATAACTTGAAAGTCAAATTTTCAATTAATATACATGATTCATTTATTCATCCACTATTTCAGGCAATATGTCTTTTAATGTATGTGACATGAGTTATATGTTCTGCCTTACTATGAATATTTTGCTCAGTGTAAATCTCTGTAATTTTATGTTTTTCTTATTCTGAGTTAGAGCGTCTTCTGTGTGACGACATACGTGAATGGGCGTTCCTTCATTGAAGGTTGTGCGTTAGGCCCGGTAAGCCAGCACGTAAAAATCTACTACCAATTATTAGCGGACCGGAGTTCCGCTGTGGCGACCCCTAACCGGGAAAAGCCGAAAGAAACAAGAAACAAATGTTGTTGTACATTTTGTAACAGTGTGAATTGTTATAAATTGGAGCGTTTTTTCCAGGTCTCCACTGAAAATGGGCTCTGTTCCCAACTGAACTTTCACTGTAAGCAAATGTAAAATAAAAATAAGTAAACTAGTTGATTATGATATTTGGATTTACATGCTTAATAAATGACAAGCTATTGAAAGTTGAATGAAAGCACTGATTGCCTGATATGTGGCTAGTTTATTAGTACTGTGTAAACATATAACTGTAAAATGGTTGTATTAGCAATTGGTGCTGAAATGAGAAGTGCACCATGCATGGGGACAGCAGACAGAATGCAAAAATTAAAGTGTGGTACTTAATAAGGTATTTATATTGCATAACAAAAGCTATAATAGTAATGAATTGACTATCACTGAAAGATATCAAATAGACTGGGAATGCTTATTTTGGAGACGAGATATGAGCACGGAAAGAATATTTGGAAAATTAAGGGGATTGGTAGGACTACAATTAGGAGGAGTCTCAGTAAAAGAAAATGGGTAGCAGATAGGTGAAACTAGATATAAAAAAACTGCAAAGAAAGAACAACTTGTGATGGTACTCACTATAACATAAGAACTTCATTGTTTCAGTGGCACAACAGATGGCACATTCTCCTTTGGTGTTGAATGTTATGGATTCTATTCCCATACTAAGTAGATCAGTTGACACTACAGTGTAGCATAACAGGAGGTGCTGCACCCCTAAGTGTGTTTGGATGAGATGTTAAATCGAGGTCCCTGGTATCCCATGGCACCTATTGAAAAGAGTCAGGGTCCTTTCTTTAACAAAACATTATTTACATATTTACAAAATGTACATACTTACAGGCACACACACACACACACACACACACACACACACACACACACACACACACACACACACACACACACATTTATTTTTATTTATTTTATTTATTATTTTATTATTTATTTATTATTTTATATATATATATATATATATATATATATATCTATATATTTATACTAAGAAATGAGCTTCGTGACAATAACAGAATAGTAAATCACGCCAACAACTCTTGTAGTACTTTAGCGTTTTCATCTTATTTATTATCAAGACTTCAGAAAGACATGTTTCATAACTGTGAGCAACCATTTTCACTTACTTTAAATACATTAGTTCTAGCAGGCCATTTAAATTAACAGTTCCTTTCCAATAGGGAAGTGTGAACAGGCAGGGTGCTGTGTCATTTTCATTGACATTACAATTGCAGTTACATAAGGTAAATTGGTCAGACAGTAATAGCCTTGTGGTGCCGTGTGCATACTAATAGGGATCGTGTGCAAAAAAGGACTGTGTGCAAAAGCAAAAAAAAAAAAAAATTTAATTAAATATGGGGGAACCAGGAAGGATGAGAGTCATGCTGTGATAATTCTAATATTAACACCCAGATTGGTTCATCCCTAATGGGACAACCCAGAAATTATGTATAGTTACTTTGCGTAACTTATGAGTGCATGCCTCCAAAGGTAAGTAAAGAAGGGCACGGACGAAGGTGGAGGAGTCAGGTAGAGAATCCTAATATGCTTGGGTATCAGTGTGTGTGTGTAGAGAAATGTGTGGGTATGCCACCTGAGGGGGGGAGTGGCTGTTTGCCGGCTGCCCACGACACTGAGTGTGGAGCTGGGGTTTGATGGGTAGGAGAATATAAATACAGAGTCCCAGAAGACTGGATCTACCGCCTGTGGGCTGGTTCGGATGGTACCACCTCTTGAATGGCTGCGTGAAAAGTGAGACCGGGGGGGTTGTAGGTGGGGTTGGTGGGGGCTAGCCTGGTGACTGGGAGCATGTGTGTAGGGGGTAGAGGGGGAAGTAAAAGTCTGAGAGAGAGGAAACATATTATATTCACTTGCACAGTTGTAAATCCATAAACACATTAAATCCAATTCTTCAAACCCTATCACATTTCAATCTCTATACCTTCTAAGCGCACATTTGATGTCCAGGCTTATGTTGAGTAAGGGAGAGAGGGAACACATTAAATCTGCTTGCACAATTGTTAAACTTTCAACCCCCATCACATTTCAATCTTGTGATAGGGGTTGAAAGTTTAACAATTGTTGGTTGTTGGTCATTTGTTGGTGGGTGAATCAATGACAGCCCCTAATTTTTAGTCAACCAGAGGCTGTTGACATTGGCCTTGACTTCAAAGACATAAATACTAAAAAGGAGCAGTCCCATGACCAATTCCTGAAGGACTCCACTTGTGACTAACCTCTATGTAGAGGTGGACTCCCCAATTCTAACTTCCTGAGTACTGCCTGTGAGCCAGCTGGCTATCCACTGGGTGATAAAAGGGGTTTGTACCTAACTCTTACATTTGTCAACAATGACTAGGTTAGGGAGTGTCAAATGCCTTGACCAGGTCAAGGTAGGCAGTGTGAACCATTTTGCCCTCATCCATTGCTTTGGTGACCTTCTCAAAGAAGTCCACCAGGGTGAGTAGGCATGACCTGCCCCTGATGAAATCAAACTGGGTTGGGGGCAGTGTCTGGAGGTTGCCTGTTACCAATGATCATTTCCATGATAATTCTTTCCATAGCTTTGCATATGAGACTAGTGAGACTTACGGGTCTGTAGTTTCCAGGGTCTGTAGATGGCCCACCTTTATGCGGATGGATGACTGCTGCTGTTCTCCATCCATGAGGCATAAAGCCTGTTTGGAGGCTACAGTTAAAACAGCAACTCCAGAGGGCCTGATGGGTCATGTTTCATGCTATTTAGAAGGCATCCTGAGATACTGTCTGGGCCCAGTGATGCAGTGTTTTTGGCTTTAGAGAAAGCATTAAAACATTTTCCCTAGTGATAGCAGGGTTAGTTATATTTGATGGTATTTCCTGAGAGAAGGTTAAGGGGGAGAAAGGGATAAAGTTGCAGCTGAATTTATCAGTCAGTATGTTTGCTGTGTGTTACTGGTGGCTCCAATTACAATGAGTGCTGCACACAATTGTGTACTGCCTTTGAGGCTGATGACACAGCCAAAGAATGCCCTGTGCTCCACCTACCTCAAATTTGGCTTTGGTAGACTTTATTTGTTCATAGGTTCATAGATTAGTACTAGGCTAACTGCCTTTGCCAGCCATTTTAAGCCTAGCCAATTATCTCTTGTGAGACTCAAACCATGCACCTTGTGTTTGTAAGGCAAACACCTTAACTATTAGGTGACTCTCCCAACCTGTTTATTTAGTTTGAGAGTGCTTTTATTATGCTTGGTGCTGCACCTCCTAATCTTTACCATCATTTTCTTCCTTGTTATACAGCCTACTGATGTTGTGATTCCACCAGAGTGGCTTGTTTTTTGTTAGTTATGTACTACATCCTGGTGAGTACAGCTGCCTCTATGCAGCTACCAAAATGCTTGCATAGCGTTTCTGTGAACAGTTTGGTGTAGGAAGTAGTGTTTTCAGGCGTTACAGGAGCTTGAAATTTTGCCAGGTTGTCACTTAACAGTAGGAAGTTAGCCTTAAAGTAGTTCCTGAATGTTCTAGAGTTAGCTGGGGGTCTGGGTTCCATTTTTACTTCAAAGGAGACCATTCTGTGGTCTGACCCCACCAGAAAAGACACCACACTAGGGGGTATGCAGTATTCTCCCATACCAGTGAGGACCATATCCAGCATGGTTGCTCCACCTGTTGGTGTATTGGCAACCTGGTCCAGGGAGTCTGTGTCTACAAAATCCAGGAATCTCTGTCTCTCTACATTTTGTGACATAAATGATTCCCAATCAACAGTGGGGCAGTTAAAGTTGCCTATGAATATGATACTGGATTGGATGGTGTTTCCGATATGTTTAAATACACGGTATGGGTTTTCTGGGTCATAGAGCGGAACCTATAGCTTGCAAGGAAGTGGTGTTGGATTTTACCTATGGAGATTTGAACCTGGAGAAGCTCAAGTGCTTTGTACTGTTTGACCAGCCTTGAGGTATATTTATTTTTGATGTTAAGACACCTCCACCTTTAATACTTGTCTGTGTAATAGATGGTTTAATTGAATAGAAAACATTATAACCTTGCACTGTTGGTGTGCTCTCCATAACTTTAAATCATGTCTCATTGACTGCACAGACATCAGCATTCTAAGGTGAAGAGAGCTTCTAGGGAACAGAGTTTTCTGTTTAGACTCCTAGCATTGAGCAGTAACACTTTCAGATTTTCTTGGTTTTAATTTGGTATGAAAAAAACCAAGCGAAACTGGAAAGCAGCAATAATTTATTCCGGTACCTCGGCTGAGTGCCTTCAAAGGAATAAAACCATCAGTTTCTTAGCTGCTTATATATTATGCATAACACCAATTATACAATTAAATAATTAATTATTTACATAATGACATAATGCCAATAAAGTTAAAGAGACATACTATGTTAAAACACTGAGAAACTCAATGTAAAATACATTCAATGTGAAAATATAAAAACACCTAAGTACATCACAAAACACAATACAATTTACTACCAAAAAATCAAAGTGTAAGGTTTACTTCTAAATTCATGCCCCTAGGTTTTAAAGTGCTGAACTTCAAAATAAATCTACTTTCAAGGTTTAAAAGATTCTGTAAGTAGTTACCAGTAATACCAGATGCAGGTTTGGCTAAAGCACAAAAAAATAAAGATTCCATAGCACCATTATGAACTGTTAAAATGTTCAGCAATTGGACTGTCAATTTTAGCATTTCTAACATCACCCATATGTTCCAAAATACGTATTTTTAATTGGCGTTTTGTTTGGCCAATATAATATTTACTTGGAACACAATCACAGCCAATAATATACACTACCCCACAAGATTTACAATTAAAATAATTCTGGGCAGTATATTTCACCCCATTAATGGTACTGCCTGATAAGTTCTTCACATTCTTACAAATTTTACATTTGCCACATCTGAACATGCCATGAGGCAAAGTGACCAATTCAGAACCTACAATATCGCTAAAATTGAACTTAAATTTCAAAATTTCTTTAAGGTTTGCATATCTCCCATAGGAAAAGGAAACAAAATCTGTTGCCTATCTCCTCATTGCCACGAACAATTGGCCATAAAAATTCTACTACATCTTTCATCATTTTAGAAAAAGGAGAAAATCTTGTAACAAAATAAATACTGGTATTGTCATCAATTACACGCTCATGATTTTTTAGAGTATTAGACCAGTCCTTATTAGCCCTATAGGTAGTTCTACTTAAATTTACTAGTCTATCAACGCTATTTTTAAGCAATTTATCTGAATAGTCGCTAGACCTTAACCTATGTCTAACATTTTCAAATTCCAAATTTAAAAAGATGTTTTCAGAAGTGTGTTCCTGGATACGTTTAAATTCCCCAAATGGAAGAGCTTCAATTAAATGTGCAGGATGCGCACTACTAGCATGTAAAAAATTATTACAAGCAGTGTCTTTTCTGAATGGTCTATATTGAACCAATTCATTTTGATCAACATATAATAAAATGTCCAAAAACTGGATTGTGCAAGAATTCACATTATAAGTAAATTCCAAACCAAACTTATTACAATGCAAATTTTCAATAAATGCATCAAATTCCAGTTTGTCTCCTTTACAGATAAAAATCAAATCATCAATATATCTGTAATAAGAAAGAACATTCCTCTTAAAAAAATCTAAAGTGTACAAAAAATTAATTTCAAAGTATGACATGAACAAAATGGCATAAGTAGGGGCAAAATTAGCCCCCATGGCAGTTCCTTCTTTTTGAAGAAATATTTTTTGATCAAAAAGAAAATAATTATGGGTGAGTGCAAACTCAAATAATGAAATAATAAAAGAAGTGCGTGGACCTTCTCCTAGAATTTTTTCAATTGCTTCCAAACCAAATTTAGTCTTAATACTGGTATAAAGTGCCTTTACATCTACAGTTGCCCAATATAAAGTTTTTCCCCATTTAAAGTTTTTAATAGAATGGCAAAACTGATTAGTGTTGCTGATGTGAGAGGTTACATTTCTTAGCTCTTTTTTAAGAATACTATCTAGAAATATCCCAACATGTTCCAAAAAACCTCCACAACAAGATACAATGGGACGACCCGGAGGGTCACGTAAATTTTTGTGTATTTTAGGGAGTGTATAGAACATGGGGTCCTTGGGATTAACAATAAACAACTTTTTAACATCATTTTTGTTCAAAAAACCCAACCTTTCACCTCTTTCCAAAATGTCCAGCAGTGCTGAGTTAAATTCACTAATGGGATTATTAGGCAATTGCACATAGATACAGTCATTACATAAAAGATCATAATTCATTTTCAAGTAATGACATCCTTCCATAATAACCCAATTACCCCCCTTATCAGCTATGCAAAAAATATATTTATTAGAAACTGCTTTCATCTCTTTCAATGCTAACCATTCAGACTTGGTTAGATTGAATTTAATATACTTTTTCAAAAATGCAACATATTCAGTTTCTATTTTTTTGCATAGAACATTTTCAAAATTCCTTAAAATAAAAGAATTTTTCGGAGGGCAAAAAGAACTGCAACTGGGCAACCAAGGAACTGTAAGTTTCCCATAACCAGTAATAAAACGCTCAGAATCTTCAGAAACATCTACAAAAACAGAATTACCATCACCAACACTACAATCAGTGTCAGCCCTAACTACATCAAACTCACACACTTCACCATTATCACATTCATACAAAGAAAGATCCATAAGAGGATCATTCAGAATTGACAAATCATCACTGCTAGAAGAAGAAAAATTAGTATGGGACTTAACACTACATATACTCTCATTCTGTACACTGCTGTTAATTTGTTTGTTTTTAAAGCAAAATACACTCTCAAATACAATTTCCTAACAAAACGTTTCACATCCATTAATAGTTCCGAAAGTGCTGGTATCCTAGTTGGAACAAATTTGCTACCTTTCTCTAATACCAGCAGCATATCAGTACTAACAATTAAATGACTCAAATTAACAATGTGCATGGAGTTTTCACTGTTTAGCAAGCAAACGCCAAACCTTGAGCTAGAATTTGGTAAGTCACTAGACGTAGAAACAGAAGCAGGTAAAGGGTCCAACAAAGTTATGTTATTAATATCTTCGATTGCGACCCTTGTTGCGCGACTTACGTTTTGACCCTTGTCGAAAATTCCATCTGCCTGAATCTTCTATGTCAGAAGTAGTCCCAGTGTCATCCACAATATCCACTCTTTCAAAAGAGACGCTCTTTTTACTTCCAGCAGTGTCCGATGATGAAACAAATGAATCACATCCACTACGTGAGCTACGTGAACCTGCCTCCGCTCCTCTCATCTGGGACAAACCATTCTTTCGCTTGCGTTGCCATGAGTAAATCAAATTCTTTTTGAAATCACTGACATCCCTATTAAGTTTTTTCTTCTTTCTTAAGATGACATCCACTTCTACTTTTGTAACTTCATCATTGATATTTTTCACAGCAGAAAGGAAAACTGTATCTGGATATTCATTGGCTAGGCTTGCTTCACCTTCAGCAATTTGAGTTTGAATTAGTCCCAAACTTCTCTGGTTACGTTTAATTAAGATTTTTAACCAGCTAAGGGAACATTGTAGAGAAGCTGCCTTCCATTCTTCCAAATATACAGTCTCATCATCTGAAAATTTATAGGCAGGTAATTTATCAATTCTGAGTCCCCTCGGTGTGATAGAGAGTTCAACATATTTCTCAAGCAACCGAATGTCGTCATAAAATAAAGAAGTCTCTTTAACTCTTAATTTTTTCAAATCTTCAAATTTTCTATCAAAGGTATTATTACCAGATATTGTCCATGGGTCAAATTGAGCCAACTTGTCCTCCCTTTCCTTGAGCAAGTTCGCAAATAGGAACCAATTACTATTTAAAGTAGACATCACGAAATTCACAAATTAACCAGTTTCTTCTTTGAAACGAACAAAGAAAACCAAGCAAAAAGTTGAATGAAAAAAAAACAAGCGAAACTGGAAAGCAGCAATAATTTATTCGCACCGGCTGAGTGCCTTCAAAGGAATAAAACCATCAGTTTCTTAGCTGCTTATATATTATGCATAACACCAATTATACAATTAAATAATTAATTATTTAAATAATCACATAATGCCAATAAAGTTAAAGAGACATACTATGTTAAAACACTGAAAAACTCAATGTAAAAATACATTCAAAGTGAAAATATAAAAACACCTAAGTGCATCACAAAACACAATACAATTTACTACCAAAAAATCAAAGTGTAAGGTTTACTTCTAAATTCATGCCCCTAGGTTTTAAAGTGCTGAACTTCAAAATAAATCTACTTTCAAGGTTTAAAAGATTGTGTAAGTAGTTACCAGTAATACCAGATGCAGGTTTGGCTAAAGCACAAAAAAATAAAGATTCCATAGCACCATTATGAACTGTGATAAAATGTTCAGCAATTGGACTGTCAATTTTAGCATTTCTAACATCACCCATATGTTCCAAAATACGTATTTTTAATTGACGTTTTGTTTGGCCAATATAATATTTACTTGGAACACAATCACAGCCAATAATATACACTACCCCACAAGATTACAATTAAAATAATTCTGGGCAGTATATTTCACCCCATTAATGGTACTGCCCGATAAGTTCTTCACATTCTTACAAATTTTACATTTGCCACATCTGAACATGCCATGAGGCAAAGTGACAAATTCAGAACCTACAATATCGCTAAAATTGAACTTAAATTTCAAACAAATTGACAGCAGTGCACAGAATGAGAGTATATGTGGTGTTAAGTCCCATACTAATTTTTCTTCTAGCAGTGATGATTTGTCAATTCTGAATGATCCTCTTATGGATCTTTCTTTGTATGAATGTGATAATGGTGAAGTGTGTGAGTTTGATGTAGTTAGGGCTGACACTGATTGTAGTGTTGGTGATGGTAATTCTGTTTTTGTAGATGTTTCTGAAGATTCTGAGCATTTTATTACTGGTTATCGGAAACTTACAGTTCCTTGGTTGCCCAGTTGCAGTTCTTTTTGCCCTCCGAAAAATTCTTTTATTTTAAGGAATTCTGAAAATGTTCTATGCAAAAAAATAGAAACTGAATATGTTACATTTTTGAAAAAGTATATTAAATTCAATCTAACCAAGTCTGAATGGTTAGCATTGAAAGAGATGAAAGCAGTTTCTAATAAATATATTTTTTGCATAGCTGATAAGGGGGGTAATTGGGTTATTATGAAAAGATGTCATTACTTGAAAATGAATTATGATCTTTTATGTAATGACTGTATCTATGTGCAATTGCCTAATAATCCCATTAGTGAATTTAACTCAGCACTGCTAGACATTTTGGAAAGAGGTGAAAGGTTGGGTTTTTTGAACAAAAATGATGTTAAAAAGTTGTTTATTGTTAATCCCATATACACTCCCTAAAATACATAAAAATTTACGTGACCCTCCGGGTCGTCCCATTGTATTTTGTTGTGGAGGTTTTTTGGAACATGTTGGGATATTTCTAGATAGTATTCTTAAAAAAGAGCTAAGAAATGTAACCTCTCACATCAGCAACACTAATCAGTTTTGCCATTCTATTAAAAACTTTAAATGGAGAAAAACTTTATAATGGGCAGCTGTAGATGTATAGGCACTTTATACCAGTATTAAGACTAAATTTGGTTTTGAAGCAATTGAAAAAATTCTAGGAGAAGGTCCACGCACTTCTTTTATTATTTCATTACTTGAGTTTGCACTCACCCATAATTATTTTCTTTTTGATCAAAAAATATTTCTTCAAAAAGAAGGAACCGCCATGGGGGCTAATTTTGCCCCTACTTATGCCATTTTGTTCATGTCATACTTTGACATTAATTTTTTGTACACTTTAGATTTTGAATGTTCTTTCTTATTACAGATATATTGATGATTTGATTTTTATCTGTAAAGGAGACAAACTGGAATTTGATGCATTTATTGAAAATTTGCATCGTAATAAGTTTGGTTTGTAATTTACTTATAATGTGAATTCTTGCACAATCCAGTTTTTGGACATTTTATTATATGTTGATCAAAATGAATTGGTTCAATATAGACCATTCAGAAAAGACACTGCTTGTAATAATTTTTTACATGCTAGTAGTGCGCATCCTGCACATTTAATTGAAGCTCTTCCGTTTGGGGAATTTAAACGTATCCAGGAACACACTTCTGAAAACATCTTTTTAAATATGGAATTTGAAAATGTTAGACATAGGTTAAGGTCTAGCGGCTATTCAGATAAATTGCTTAAAAATAGCGTTGATAGACTAGTAAATTTAAGTAGAACTACCTATAGGGCTAATAAGGACTGGTCTAATACTCTAAAAAATCATGAGCGTGTAATTGATGACAACACCAGTATTTATTTTGTTACAAGATTTTCTCCTTTTTCTAAAATGATGAAAGATGTAGTAGAATTTTTATGGCCAATTGTTCATGGCAATGAGGAGATAGGCAATTTGTTTCCAGATTTTGTTTCCTTTTCCTATGGGAAATATGCAAACCTTAAAGAAATTTTGAAATTTAAGTTCAATTTTAGCGATATTGTAGGTTCTGAATTGGTCACTTTGCCTCATGGAATGTTCAGATGTGGCAAATGTAAAATTTGTAAGAATGTGAAGAACTTATCAGGCAGTACCATTAATGGGGTGAAATATACTGCCCAGAATTATTTTAATTGTAAATCTTGTGAGGTAGTGTATATTATTGGCTGTGATTGTGTTCCAAGTAAATATTATATTGGCCAAACAAAACGCCAATTAAAAATACGTATTTTGGAACATATGGGTGATGTTAGAAATGCTAAAATTGACAGTCCAATTGCTGAACATTTTAACAGTTCATAATGGTGCTATGGAATCTTTATTTTTTTGTGCTTTAGCCAAACCTGCATCTGGTATTACTGGTAACTACTTACACAATCTTTTAAACCTTGAAAGTAGATTTATTTTGAAGTTCAGCACTTTAAAACCTAGGGGCATGAATTTAGAAGTAAACCTTACACTTTGATTTTTTGGTAATAAATTGTATTGTGTTTTGTGATGCACTTAGGTGTTTTTATATTTTCACTTTGAATGTATTTTTACATTGAGTTTTTCAGTGTTTTAACATAGTATGTCTCTTTAACTTTATTGGCATTATGTCATTATTTAAATAATTAATTATTTAATTGTATAATTGGTGTTATGCATAATATATAAGCAGCTAAGAAACTGATGGTTTTATTCCTTTGAAGGCACTCAGCCGAGGTACCGGAATAAATTATTGCTGCTTTCCAGTTTCGCTTGTTTTTTTTCATTCAATTTTTTGCTTGGTTTTCTTTGTTTTAATTTGGTATGTCAGAAGTATTTTCAGTTTGGCATTGCCTAAAAAGGCTCTGTGGGGAGGACAGTCTTTGAAAGCCTTGAGGGGAGAGGAGCAGGTCATCCATGGCAAAGCAATATGTTCTGATGACCATCTCCTTCCCTACTGACAAATATTGCACCCCATTAGAATGACACCAGAAACTAAGACATTTATGAAAGTCAGTCCTCTTTTGTTCATATTGTGGCATTATCCTCGGAAAATGTAAAAATGCTGCTCAATTCTTTCCAGGAACTCCATGATATCTCTCCATGTATTCTAGGGAGGCATGTCTCAGGTCATTTACACCTACATGGACTATGAGTCATACTGGTACTTGTGGTCCAACAACCTGAGTGCATGCATAATGTGGCAGATCTTGGCCCCTGATAAGGAACTGACTGACTTTCTCCTTACTGAGCCTGGTGAGAGGGACACCAGTGTGTCTCACAATGGAGTCTCCAATGAGTAGACTGTTGGATTCTGTGGTGGCTTGCCTTATGGGCTTAGAAGTAGAGACTCCATGACTTATGGTTGTATGTGTTGATGTGGGTGTTTGAAAGAGTATATTCAGGGTAGCTGAGGGTGTTTGTTATGTGTACTTTGTCTAGGAAGTCTTTGGGGTTTAAGGTTACATTTAAGTGCCTCAGAATATATGGGTCTATGTGTCTGCTTTGAATTGTGTGTGATGTGTGGAACGTGTGTACTGCTGACAACCTTACTGACATTAGGAGTGCTTTAATGTGAGAGCTTTTCCTCTAGTGGCATAGTATAAATACATGTCTCACATACCATATTAGTTTCTTTGAGAATTAACTGGTTGTCAGTTAACATGAGGCAATTTCTACATTGCTTCAGGATGCCCATATCCACCAAGATGGTAATGGAGGTAGTGTTTCATAACCATGGCAACAGATCCTTTTTTATTCATTAGACAGTTGGAGTGAGAATGTAAACTAATGTTAGGAGTATCTGGTTTGCAACTCTGGGGGTAGTGCTTGCCACTGCAAACTAGTTGTCCTGTATGCAACTAGGTATTGGTGAAATTTCAATAGTGCTTTTATAGGAAAAATGCCGGTCAATGTGTCTGTGGTTATACAGGATACTGCCAAACACTTGAGAGAAAACTAGTGAGTAGAGCCTGATTTATGGATAACATATTTAGGCAGATATTCTGACATTAGAAGCAAATTAAGCAGCATGAAAAGAAAGAATTAACTTGCCAAGAATGATGAAAAAAGGGAATCACCTAAATGGCTACTACTAGTGTTGGTCTCCCCACAGCTTCTCTCTGCTGGGATACAATGCTCCTTTGCTTCTTTTCTCACCAGAAACAATACAGTAACACCAATCCCAAGATATGAAGCAGAGAAGTTTGGTGATCCACAGTCTTGTCCCAGATGATGTAAGGGTCTGTAGGCTTATTGTAGCCTTTTCTTGTTAGATACCTTGAATAGCAATCAGACCAATAAGGAAGGGCAAGCACAGGCACTCACATCCCAACCAGAAACAGTCAGGAATTGATGCACTCTGCTCCTACTCTCACCAGGATCAGAATATAAGCACAAATTCCATGCTGGCACCTATGAATCAGTTATGAGGCTTTCTGATGATCAGCATTCCCCAGGAAATGTCCTTGTGCTCTTTTTCTCACCACGAGCAAAAGAGAAGTACTAATCCCAAGACGACGATGGAGAGGCAGAATGTGGACTTGCCAGTAATTGGTGGTCGTGGAGTAGATGTTGCAGACTTTAAGGGTAAGAGAAAAGAATGGGTTAATACCCTAAGAGCTGCAGTGTGCACTAAGCAGTTAGATATGAAAGAAGGGTCACTTAAACATTAGCTATCTAAGTGGAGAGACACTAATTTTCAAAGAGCAAGACAGATTGGAAGGGGTAGTCACTTTGTATTCTGGTTCTATAAAATACATTGGGATGACCAGGAAATGTAATTACTTGAAGGGGAGGGATTTCACAAAATGATAATTTTGTGTTTACTCACAATAGCCAGTGAATAAGGAGAAGGAAGCAGATATGGTCATGTTAACATAGGGGTAAGCAACTAGAAAGATGGATGAGTTTAAAAACAAAATAACAGCAGGGTGAGAGGGTGGGGAAACTTAATTTCTGTGCACAGGAGGCACAGCTGTGGTCTCTTTCCTAGTTTAAATATGCAATTAAAAGCAGAATACAAACAGAATACAGTGTAAAGGAAATGGATTACAATATACAGAATAGAAGGCAATAAATCAACTCAAAATACAAGAAAGCAAGTTGTGGCAGAGTCTAGGTAAGCTTTTCTAGTAAAGCCTTGGAATGTTTATTTTACCCCTTAAATAGAAGGTTTAGTTCCTAGATTCAACCTCCCTTCGCAGGTAATTAACCTTAATGTACCTCTTCTAATTTCTGTGTGACTCTCAAGAGGCACAGCTGTGGTCTCTTTCCTAGTTTCTTCTTGCTCTTATGATATCCATACATAATCATATTCATATCTATATTGTTTGTCACTGATATTCTCAAATATTTCTTCACACATTATTTTCCAGAGTTTCACCACTATTTTGCAATTAAAAAAATGCTCCACTGTTTCTTCCTCCTCACAAAGTAAACACATTCTTTTAAATTTCTTTCTATATGACATATTCCCCTTTACTGGTACCTTATTTGTTTCCGTCTCCATAAGAAATCTTTACACTCCACTAACATGGTATACTCTTTTTTCCATATTTTAATGGCTTTAAACTCTTTTTCCATACACTTTCCCATGGATTAATATTTTTTTTTTCAAATTATTGCACCGCATCCCTCTGTCTTTCTCTATATTATCAATTTTTATTTTCATGTTAGTATTTTTATTGATAATTTTTAATTTCTTCATTTGCATAATCTTTTTCTGTTCTCTTCATCTCTTAGAACTGTTCATACTTATATTTAAACATTCTCACTCTTCATTTCTCATTCTCTTCCTTTACCTATTTTAATACTTTGTGCAAGTTTAAAGAAGCAGAATAAACAACTGGATTTAGTAACTCCAACCCCCTTCATCTTTACTCATGTACAATGCACCTCATTCCACTGGGTTTAATCTTGAACTCCATATGAAAGTAAGCACCAGTAGCACAATTTATTTTTCATATTTTTCCTGTAATCATATAAACATATGCTATTTTTCCAATTAATACTGAATTAACCAGATAAAACCTTTTTTCTTGAATGCTAATCTATACCTTCTCCACAGAAGACCCCTCCCATTGCATCATAACTACATAATTTTCCCAAATTTTATCCCTAGCAGCGACATGTTGTTCATTAGCTTATTTGACTCCCCCTCCTTTTTCCAAAACCACCTTCTCTTCTTTTCATTTCTTAAAATTACTGCTTGTCTCCATTTACCATTAAACATGATTTAATGTAGCCTTTTGTTTCAAATAAACATGATTTAATTTAGCCTTTCATTTCAAATAGTCCACACAACATAAAATAATCTATTATCTATTTTATTAACATATTCCATGTTTTTATGGCTATAATATCCAGACGTAATCATATCCATATTTATTTCATTTACCTCCTTTATATTTTCAAATAACTTTTCTTCACACAGTTTTTCCCACAGTTTTGCAAACCTTATACTTTGTAAGAAAACATGTTCTGTAGTTTCCTCTTTACCACAATATCTACAAACTCTTTCAGTGATTTTTTTTGTATGGCATATGTCCCTTTACTGGTAATTTATTGATCACTCACTAATCTCCATTAAAAATCTTATTCTACGTGCCTTTCGTACTTTTATAGTTTTAACTTTTCCATTCACTAACTCAGCCCAAGGATTAACAGAATAATATTGTATCATGATAGTTGTATACCACACTTTCCTCTCATTTACTATGTCACCAATTTTCATTTTCCATAGATTAATTTTTTCATGATAACATCTCGTCACTTCATTTAGGTTCATAGGTGTTTACTAGGCTAACAACCACAAAGGCCTTTTTAAGCTTAGCCATGCATCCCTAATCTTTGACAAGTTCTCATACTCTTGATGGGTGTAACCAGGGACTTGTGAAATGAAACATTTACAAGCAAGGGCCTGAAAGATGAAACATTTACAGGCTACCTGTATCCATTACAGAGTTAGCTGCCAAACCAGGAAGAATTTCGATTCATGAAGCACAAAGCCTGTTTGGAAGATAGAGTTAAATAGCAATTCCAGAGGACCTGACGGGCCATATTTCATGCTGTTTAGAAGGCATCCTGGGATATTGACTTGGGCCATTGTTACAGTGTTGTTGGCCTTAGAGAGAGCATTAAGAACCTGTTCCCAAGTGATAGCAGGATGAGATATATTTGATGGTATTTCCTGAGGGAAGGTTGAGGGAAGACAGGGGTAAAATTGGAGCGAATTTGTCAGCTAGTAGGTTTGCTATATCTTTTGGCTCAGTATAGGAGGCTCCATTAACAGTGAACTCTGCAAATGACTGTGTATTGCCTTTGAGGTTGTAGCACTGCTAAAGAATGCCTTGTGGTTGTTCTTGGCCTGGAAGGTCACATTTATTCAAACGTGACTTTTGTAGACTTCATTAGTCCTCTGAGTTGTTTAGTTTGAGGAGGTGCTTTTATCCTGCTGGGTGCTGCACCTCCTACGTTTTCTTCATTATTCTGTTATACAGCGTGTTGATGTTGTGATTCCACCAGGGTGGCTTGTTTTCTGAGTTAGTTCTGCACTGCCTCCTAGTGGCTATGCCTGCCTCTATACCGCTATTAACATACTTGTATAGGGTTTCTGTGTAGGTAGCAATGTTCTCAGGGTTTATGGGGGCTTCACATTTTGCCAGGTTATTATTTGGTAGTAGGAAGTTAGCTTTAGAGTAGTTCCTGATTATTTCAGGGTTAGCTGGGATTCCAGGTTTTATTTTTTCTTCATAGTAGACCATTTTGTAGTCTGACCTTACAAGAGAAGACATTACACCAGGGGGGTTTGCAAAGCTCTTTATATTAGTGAGGACCAGGTCCAGTATGCTTGCACCTGTGGTTGATGTGTTGATAATCTGGTTTAAGGACTTTATGCTTACAAAATTCAGGAATCTCTGTGCCTGTACATTTGCGTTTGGTGTCATATATGATTCCAAGTTAATAGCGAGGTAATTAAAGTCACCTATGAATATGGAAATGGGTTAGATGGTGAGGGTTTCCAATAAGTTAAAATACATGATATGGATTTTCTGGGTCATAAGGGGGGACCTATATCTTGCAAAGAAGTGGTATGAGATTTTATCTATGGTGATTTGAACACGGAGAAGCTCCAATGTATTCTGTTTTACCAGCCTTGAGGTATATTATTTTTGATGTAAATTGAGACACCTTCACCTTTAGTCCGTCTGTGTAGGAGCTGGACTAAATGTGTGGAAGGCATCATAGCCTTGCACTTCTGATGTGCTGTCCATGGCTCTAAACCATGTCTCAGTGACTCCACAGATGTCAGCATTCTCTAGGGTGAGGAGAACTTCACATTCAAATCACCACAGGCAAAATCCCATATCACTTCCTTGCAAGCTATAGGTCCCCCTCTATGACCCTGGAAACCTATAACATGTTGTTGTTGTGTCTTTCGGCTTTTCCTGGTTAGGGGTCACCACAGCGGAACTCCTGTCCCCTAATGATTGGCAGTAGATTTTTACGTGCCGAGTTGTCGGCCCTGACACACAACTTTCAACGAAGGTACACCCATTCATGCATGTCTCCACACAGAAGACGCTCTGGGAATCGAACAGGACAACGTCTTACTGTGAGTTGACAACGCTACCACAGCACCACCACCACAGTAAACTTATTGGAAACACTCTAAGTGACCACACAGATGCCAGCATTCTTTGCAGTTAGAACTTGTAGGGAGTGGAAATTTTTGTTTAGAGCCATAGCACTTACACCTTTTCCTCTTTTGAATTTTTTTAACATACCCCAATAATATTTATATTTGTATTTTAGTATACTGACTACTAACTTTTCATTTTAACATTTAGTCAAAACAAAACTTTATGCAAATTCAAAGAAGCAGTATAAACAACTGGGTTTATTAATCCTAAACCCCCATCTTCCTTGTCCATGTATAAGAATCCTCTCTTCACTCTTGAACCCCGTATAAAAGAAAATAAATTGCTTGTAGTATTTCTCTTTTATAGATTGTTGGCAATATAGTGACACTAGCTAAAGACACATTCTTTCCTGGTATTAACTTTGTTAAACAAGAAACATCTTTATTAAATTATCATGTTATGACATAGGCAATCTTATATTTATATAAATGAAAACAAACCATATTGACATGATTCCAGTTGCAAACATACATTACAGATCATGTTGACACAATTGTAGCCGCAAACATTATACATGACTTATAATCCATTCAGTCATTGTCAGCCAAACATTACATAGCTCATTCAGATCTTGCCTTCTTTTTAACCTTGTTCCTCCTCTGCATGTACTGCTCCCACCATTTCCATTTATCGCTTTTATAAAGATCCCAATTCTAGTTGTTTTATCTCTGTTGCTATATGTAGTACTTCTAGTACAGTTGGTTGAGACTTTGATTTCCATTTTCTAGTAATTACTTTTTGGCAGCCACCATAATTAGACTAAGCAAGGCCTTACTATATCTATGCAATTCCAGTTCTGTATCATAGTTAAAAAAAAATCTCCTTAATTACACCAATTTGCACACCCAGTATCTTTCACAGAGCAGTCTGCAGAGAATCTTTAAAGTCTGCCTACTCATTACGCTCCCAGAAAATATGTTCCCAGTTACCGCTGTCTTCCCCCTCACACCTCTTAACGTTTGTTGTCTACCTGCAGAAAAATTCTTAGTCTACTTGGGGTATAAAAATACATATGCAATCACTTCCAAGCAAAGATCCTGAATCTTCTAAACTTTGTTGCATATTTGGGAGACATACATCTATCCCCACATTGTTTCTTTGTGAATTGTTTATACAATCTCTTTTCTCAATCCTTTCTAATCTCCTATGATTGATTCTTATAGCTACCATGTAATATTTTATATGGTCTACTAATTATTCCTATTTAATGGCAGCTTCCGTTTCAGATTCTACTAAAACTCTACCAGTGCTGGTCTTTCATTTAGGACCCCCTATTTCTTTCTCTTTGCCTGCACTCTGATAGGAATCCTTGACAGGGAAGGCAATCTCTAACCTTCAGTCAAAATAAAGTATTGGTGTCTTCTCATTCTATTACCTTTCCCGCTCTAGTTAGTTGCTCCCAATACTTTGGTTCCTCTGCCAGTTTTCTCCAATAAATTCCAGCCCCCTCTTGCCTGCTGTCTGTATCCCTAATTACAGTCATCCATACCAGCAGCATCTTTCTCCATTCCTGTGTTGGCTTAGTTCTTAGAATACTTTCTCCCAACTTTATGAATATAATACAAGTGAAGCAACTGTTAGATAATTTTCATATAACTGTATGTGGCGGTTAAAAGACCTTGTTTATGAAAGTATAACTTCTGTGCTGCAAGGTTTATGTCTAATTCTGTTTAAGTACAACTGTTTTACTGCTAAGTACATATTCATGTAAGGATTGTTGGTCAATTATTGTAATAACAGGCAAAACCTCTCAACTGCTCTAATCATTGTACTAGTTTTTAAGTATAAAAAACAGTGTCCTCATTCCTTATCTGCTCTATCCTGACCCTCTTTGCTAAGAAACTGTAGTTTTATCTGCTTATTTTCTCTTTTTTCTCTTTTGCAGTTACTCTACCTACCAGCTACTTAGAGTTATACTGCAACAGTGTGCTGATTCCTGTTCTCTGGACCTATCTGCAAGCTGCCTCTCAGTTAAATAGGATACTTATCTTCTGGTGCCTTACAAGCACCCTGTGTAGGATTATATTTCAATGTCTTTGTATTCCTGACACTTTGTACAATACCATTCTGAGACTTGTACTCTAGGACCTGCACCCCCCCCCCCACTGCATTTTCCTTGCAGGACTTTAAATCTTTGTTTCTACTTGGGTAATCTTGGGTTTCTGCTGACTTACTCCCATTAACATTACCCTGCAAAGAACAGTGCATGTGTTCAACTTTCCTTATAAGTAGGGTAGCACACACACTCAATCAGACTAACGCAACGCTGTCCCCACCTAAAACCCTCTTTAGCCAACCCCACCTTTACTCCCACTGCCTAATAATTTCCTTTACAGTCATTCCCAGTGAAAAGTTTGAATTTGGCTACAGAAATCAAGTATAGCCCAAATAGACTATATGTACCACTTACCCTGCAATCCTTGCCAAAGGTTTTAGCCTGCTCCATTTGCTCTACTCACTCCGCTCCCGTCCCTACCCCCAAATCACTCCCACCCCAGCTGTACTCAAATTTAATCTAGCAGAAGACCACTCCCACTAATATCCAATCAATCACCTCATACCTCCCATAATCTTCTCTCCTCTACTCCTCCTTCCTACTTATCATACATCCTAATCCCAACACAGTCATGTCACTAACTACTGCAATTATAATCCTTTGCTGCACTACTCTAGCATTTTCTACATCTTACAAAGACATTTCAGTCAATTCTCCCAACCACTTTCATTGCACTCTGTCAGCTACCCCTCTCAAATTCCCACCACACAATTTCAGTACTCCAACCCCAAAATGCCTCCTTCCACCACACCTACTTAATTACCAAGCCCGCACCGCATCTGAATGCAAATTATTCTTAAAATACCACAAGCATTTCACTGCATATATAAAACATATCCTCTGCATTCTCTCTAAACTTACTCTCAGTGGAGACGTGCACCCTAACCCTGCCCCCAATTTCTCCAACCTCTCCAAAAAACCCCCCCTCCAAATAGCTCCCCTATCACCCAAATCACACCTAATAAAAAGCCAACAGACCTCCTCATTATGTCTCTTAACATCAGAAGCATCTGTAACAAAATCCAAGACATCCAGGCATACATACACCTGTATTCCCGTGACATCCTTATCCTAACCGAATCTTGGCTTAAACCTCACATCAAAAGTGAAGAAATACTCCCACCTGGATATAACATCCTCCGCAAGGACAGAATATCCAGAAAAGGAGGAGTGGCACTGATGCATAAACATCATCTCAATATCCAAATTCTCACCCAGTCAGCTCCCCAGCTTGACTCTATGCTACCCTAAAATTAAATCCTAAAAAAGCAATCAACTTAATAGGCTGCTACTTCCAGGCCAAAATATACCCCCTCTTAAAAACCTATTAAACTGGGCCAATCTCTCTCTACCCCAAGAAACCATCATACTCTGTGACTTTAACATCAACTGGCTATCCTGCAATAGTAAACCCCCAGCACTCCACCTAGATCTCCATGGCTTCTCACAGCTTATACAATCCCCAACCAGGATAAATAAAAACCCCAATAATCACACCATTCTTGATTGAGCCCTAGTCAACAAAGTTCCTCACTCTTACCTGGCAGGCTCCTTACCCAACTCCCTAAGTGACCACTCCCCAACCTTCCTATTAAAACACCACATAAATAGCAGCAAACCCATTGTCTACCGACACATTCGCTACAAAGCTAAATTCAACTCCAGCTCCTTCACCACCTCCCTACAAAAAATAAACTGGTCACCCCTAAAATACCTCAACCTAGATGAAGCAGTCCACTACTTTAACAGCATTTTCCTCAACATCCTTAACTGCCATGCCCCCCAAAGATGCACCAAAATCCAAACTAAAAAATCCCCCTGGCTACAAAAAAACACCAAAGACCTTATGAAATCCAGGGATAAAATATGGGAACAATGGCACACAACCAAAAACCCGTCAGATAGGCAACTATTCCTTGAACTACTTAACAAAGTCAGAAAGCAAGTAAAAGCAGACAAAGCCCTTTTCTATCGGACATCCCTAAACTCCTCCCAAAACAACCCAAAGCAATTCTGGTCCACAATTAACTCTATCCTCTGCCCAGGGAAGGTAAACACCCCCCCCACCAACCACCCCTCTCTCCACCTGTAGCATAACTGACTCTTTCAACAAACATTTTAGAGACCGTTCTATCCCTAACTAAAAAAACACTTCCCTACATCAACACTCCCCACACCCAAACCAACTCCACCCCTCCCTCCCTTCTTCCTTTCCACAGTACCCACCTCCAATACAAAACAACTACTGACAAAACTTAAACTCACAAGACTAGCAGCTGACAACCTGCCCACAGAATACCTAAAAATAGCTGATGTATTAGCTTATCCCATCGCCATATTAATCAACCGCTCCATATCTGAGTCCTATGTGCTAACCTTATGGAAAATATCCCACATCATACCCCTACACAAAGGCGGCCCCTCAACAGACATCTCCAACTACCACCCCATTGCCATCCTCTTGCCTCTCTCCAAGATACTCGAAAAATGTAAAAGGCCATCGTTTTTATGTTGGAGAATGGTGTTAGTGAAGGAGAGCAGAGCAGTTGTAGTGCTATGGTGTGGTCTGAAACCATGCTGTGTGTAGGAGAGGAGATTCTTGTCTAGGAGATAATTGGAGATCTGTGAGTTCATAGGTTCATAGGTTGGTACTAGGCTATCGGCCCTAGGGCCTATGCAAGCCTAGCCATAACAATTCCCTGGATATTTCTTCCCACAATATTTACTTCTCTGGACCCCTGTCATGTCAGTCGCCCTGCTAGACAGGGGTCCAGAGAAGTAAATATTGTGGGAAGAAATATCCAGGGAATTGTTATGGCTAGGCTTGCATAGGCCCTAGGGCCGATAGCCTAGTACCAACCTATGAACTCACAGATCTCCAAATATCTCCTAGACAATAATCTCCTCTCCTACACACAGCATGGTTTCAGACCACACTATAGCACCACAACTGCTCTGCTCTCCTTCACTAACACCATTCTCCAACATAAAAACAATGGCCTTTTCTCCTCTGCTGTATTTCTTGACCTATCGAAGGCTTTTGATACTGTCACATGATCTTCTACTCTCTGCACTCTCCAACCTCTCCTTTTCCATACCTGCCATCAATTGGTTCCACAGCTATCTACACGGCCACCAGCAGTCAGTTGTCTGGCACAACAATCTATCCCCTTGCCTCCCTGTTACTCTCGGGGTTCCCCAAGGCTCCATCCTTGGCCCCTTGCTTTTCTCCATTTTTACCAATTACCTGCACACTGCCACCAAACATGTCTCCCTCATACAGTATGCAGATGACTCCACTCTCATCTGCTCAGCTCCAACTCGTACAAAACTACAACAGATCACTCAAGCATCTTTCTCTTCTGTTGAAAGTTGGCTATTAAATGCTCACCTCCTCCTCAACCTAAATAAGACCAAACTCCTCCTCTTTCAACCCTCAAAATATACCCCGAACATCCCCCATTTCAACATACTTGCCAAAGACAACACTTCCATCTCACCAACAGCCCACATTAAGCTACTTGGTGTACAGATTGACAACAAACTCAGATTTGACACTCGCATATCACTCACAATAAAAAGTCCACAAAAACTGGGTGCCTTGTATAGAAACCAACAATAACTAATCAAACCAGCCAGAATCTGTACCACAACTTCCCAACTAATCTCAACCCTACTCTATGCATCACTCATACTCACAAATCTTCGACAATCAGACCTTAAACTCAAAGCCTGCTACAATAAAATTGCAAAATTTGCATCAGAGGACTCCCACCGCAGTCACCACTGAGTCTCCCTTAGAAACCTAGACTGGCTTGAGCTCCCTCAACTCCTACACCAAACCCAACTTACCTTTGCTCATAAACTTGTAACCACCCTCTTAAAATTCCCTCACTTCATACACTTCTCCAACCCTACCAATCCTCCAGACCCCTGCGCTCCTGCAACAAAAATCTACTCCAAGTCACCAAACACAACAACTCTGCAGGGGAAGCGCTATTCTCCTACTCCATATCCAAAATCTGGAACTCACTTCCCACTGCCATAACTACCCTCCCTTCCAGCAGTCTCTTCAAAAATGCTCTTAAAGCACACCTAAAATCTCACTGGCTATGTCCTTGTCCATACCCCAACTAACCCCCCCCTTTCTCCTGTACCACTAGCTGCCAGCTCTACTATTAGATGGCAACAGGTTATCAGTATTTCATTACTATTTCATATCCTTTAACTAGCAAATGATTGCAGTACAATGTTTACTCTTTTCTCTGTGAGAAATTAATACTATTAGGCAAATGTCTTGCACCTTATATTGTTGTTATACTCTGACATATGTCATTACCTGTCAGACTGTGTCTTTGCTATAAATACGTTGTTTTTTTTTCCTCTGACATGCTAGATTATACTCTTATATTATGCGAAATTTTGCTTGTCTGAATATATGGAGCCTTCCTTATGATATCATACTCTGACATATAGGTCATTTCTCCTGTTGAACTGTACATTTACTATAATTATACTGTTTCTTTTTTCATCTGATATGCTAGATTGTACTCTTATGTTATGTAAATCTCATATGTTTGAATATATGGAGCTTTTCAACCCGAGCCTCCGCTGAAAATGGGCATATACACAGTCGGACTTTCCCGGTCAACAAATGTAAAATAAATAAATAAAAGTACAGTTTTGTACCTACCATAAATGTAGATGTTCGAAGATCCACATTGCTGCAGTCATAACCTGTGGGTAGTCCGCTGTCCTCGGTTGGCCCGAATACCAAAGTGTTAGGCTGGCGTCGGTCATGGTCGCTCAGATCTGACGTCAGTACGCCGTGGTACTAAAGCGCATG
This sequence comes from Protopterus annectens, assembly GCF_019279795.1. Taxonomy (NCBI): domain Eukaryota; kingdom Metazoa; phylum Chordata; order Ceratodontiformes; family Protopteridae; genus Protopterus; species Protopterus annectens. The sequence continues at coordinate 1,852,942,017 of NC_056729.1, read as the reverse complement.
ACCGACGCCATATCCTCAGTCTTTCTTGCCCCAGATGTCAGAAGGCCTTAAAAAGAAAGGCCATAGCCAAAAATAGAAAAATACCCAATCACCAAAATAGCAACAATAGATACACCACAAACCACACAGCCACCCCAAACTACAGAGGGGAAGGAGGGAGGCAAATTGGACTGCAGCAATGTGGATCTTGAACATCTACATTTATGGTAGGTACAAAACTGTACTATGTTCTTCATCTCACATTGCTGCAGTCATAACCTGTGGGTAGAATCCCAAAGCAAAGGTAAAGGGAGGTTGGTAAAATCAGACAGCATTAGGAGCTGCTAACATGCCCTGTAAAACTGCAGTGGCAAACCCAGCCCTAGATTTGGAATAAAGAGGGAGATGGTAATGCTTAGAAAAAGTGTGCACTGAACTCCAGGTAGCTGCCTCCAAAATATCCTTAGTAGCTACTCCCCTTAAAAAATCAGTAGAAGTGGCAGTAGCCCTAGTGGAATGAGGTCTGATTCCAGCCGGAACCTCCTTACCATGATGAGAATAACAAAAAGCAATACAATGGCCAATCCACTTAGAAATAGTTTGTTTTGAAACAGGTTTTCCTTGTGAACCCAAGGCAAAAGAAATGAATAACTGTTGGGACTGTCTGAACCCTTTAGTTCTGCTCAAATAATAACGTAACTGCCTGTGAATATCCAAAGAGTGCAAAATTTTTTCCCCCTTATTTTGGGGATCAGCATAAAATGTAGGCAAATGAATAGATTGGTTTAAGGCCACATTAGAAACAACTTTAGGCATAAAAGTAGGATTAGTACGTAGGGAGACCCTATCCTTATGAAATATCAGGAAGGGTTCAACTGCCATTAGAGCCTGTAATTCAGATACCCTTCTAGCAGACGTAATGGCCAACAAAAAAGCAGTCTTCCAAGACAAAAACTTCAACTCTGAAGTAGCTGCAGGTTCAAAAGGAGGTAAAGTGAGCTTTTCCAACACAAAATTGAGATCCCAGGAAGGAGTAGGAGCTCTACGTGGGGATCTTATGCTCTTTGCCCCTCTAAGAAATTGCTTAAACAAAGGGTGAGAGAATAAAGGTGGGTCACAGTCATAGTGAGCAGAAATGGCTGCAGCATGAACTTTTACAGAGGAGAAAGACAAACCCTTGTCTAATAATTCTGTAAGATACTGAAGTGAAACACTCAAATTAGGCACTGAAACATCAAAGCTCTTTGTTTTGCTCCAAAGAAAAAATCTCCTCCATTTATCAGCATAAACTTTCCTTGTACTAGGCTGTCTGGCCTCCAAAATGACATTCAAAACTTGTTGAGGAAGCTGCGACCCCCCAGGGTCTAAAACAGAATACGCCAGGCTGTCAGATGCAGGGACTGAATCCTGACATTGCAGAAATGATTGCTTGCCTGGGACAAAAGGTGTGGAATTAATGGCAAATGCCAAGGAGGCTCCCGTACTAAACTCCTCAGCAGAGGGTACCAGTGCTGCCGTGGCCAATCTGGAGCTATTAGAATCATGCAAGGCTTGTCCTGCCTGACCTTCAGGAGCACCTTGGAAAGGAGAGGCAAAGGAGGAAAGGCATAAACGTGAAGGTTGTTCCAACTGAATGATAGAGCATCCACTTTCCAAGCTTTTGGGTGAAACAGCTTTGTGCAAAACTTTGGCAGTTGGTAATTCAGTGGAGAAGCGAACAGATCTATGTCTGGAGTCCCCCAAGCCACCGTCAACTGTTGAAAAACATGAGGATCCAATTTCCACTCGTGGGGATCCACCATCTGTCTGCTCAAAACATCTGCTAAGGAGTTCTGTGCTCCTGGCAGAAACCTTGCCTGAAGAGTGAGGTGCAAACTGAGAGCAGTCTCCCACAAAATCATAGCTTGTCTGCAAAGAGGGTACAAATGGGTTCCCCCTTGCTTGTTGATGTACCACATGACTGTTGTGTTGTCTGTTTGAATCAACACTTGTCCTGGGTGAAGTAGATCCTTGAAAGCCATCAATGCAAATTGGACTGCTAACATCTCCTTCATGTTGATATGCAAATGTTGTAGTCTGGCAGGCCACGTGTCTTGAACCCATTTTCCATTGAAGTGTGCTCCCCAAGCCATGTCTGAGGCATCTGTCATTAAGATCTGACTCGCCTCTGGTCGGGTCACAGAGAGTCCCTTGTTTAGGTGACATTCCTGAGCCCACCACAAAAATTCCCTTTGGATGCAAGGTATTATCTGAATGACAGTGTCCAAATTGTGGCAGTGTTGAGTCCATACGCTTTTGAGATACCATTGTAGCTTCCTCATATGCAGTTTGGCATTGGGAAGCACCAGAATACAAGATGCCATGAACCCCAAGGCTTGAAGGACTGTCCTTGCAGTCAGCCTGGACCGTAGACACAATTGTTGGAAGTAAAGGGTAAGATTTCTTTGTTTGTCCGGGGTCAAAAACGCCATCTGAGAGGCTGTATTCAGTCTCACACCCAGAAAGCACATGTCCTGAGAGGGTACTAGACTGGACTTTGTTTCGTTCACAGAATACCCTAGGCACCTTAACACTGCCATAACATACTGTAGATGGTGAAGTAACTTGACTTTGTCTTGAGCAAGAATCAGGCAATCGTCCAAATAAGGATAAATTTGTATTCCCCTTAACCTTAAGAAGGCTATCACCGGAGCCAGGACCTTTGTGAACACCCTGGGCACAGTAGATAAGCCAAAGGGCAATGCAGAGAACTGATAATGTAAAGTCCCAGCCCGCAGACGCAGGAACCTCCTGCAGCTGGGCCTGATAGGAATGTGAAGATAAGCCTCTTTGAGATCCAAAGTTACCATCCAGTGATCTTTGCCTAGCAGAGGCAGAAGTTGTTGCAAAGTTAACATCTTGCATTTTGGAATGTCCAGGTATGTGTTGAGAATAGACAAATCCAGAATTGGCCTCCAAGTGTTTCCTTTCTTTGGTACAAGAAACAGGCGAGAATAAAATCCTAGGCCTACTTCTGACGGAGGGACCTCCTGGATAGCCCCCATTTTTAGAAGTAAAGAAATCTGTTTGTGAGCCTCCACCTTTTGCTGAGGAGGAACGTCTGGCATGCCTTTGAAATGAGGCAAGGTGTGAAAATAAAACTTGTAGCCTCGATCTATAATGTCCAACACCCATTTGTCCTGGGTGACTAAAAGCCAATTTTGCCTGAAAAGTGCCAACTTTCCTCCCAGAGGAGCTGCCAGACAGGAGGGATCTGGCAGCTGAAGATACAGGTCATTGGGTCTGTTTACGAAAAGGCTGACCCCTGCCCTCACCTGAAGATTGTGCAGGGGAACTCCACGTCCTCGGTCTGAAAGAACCCTGAGCATGAGCTCTGCCCCTACCACGTCTAGATCTGCCCTAGACTGTAAATCAGAAGAAGGATAAGCCCATCCCTTAGCAGGCCAATTTCTGCTAAACTTAGGGGGCTGCACCTGTAAAAATTCCTTAACTGTCTGCATGGACTTAGCTTTGTCTTCCATTTTCTTCAAAACTGACTCCACAGGAGAACCAAACAGAACTTCAGATTGAAGGGGAGCATCCAAAATTCAAGCTTTAACATGCTCTGACAAATTCTGATCCTTAAGCCAGGCATGCCTACGAATAACTGATCCAGTGGCAGCCACCCTGGAGGAAGCCTGAAGAGCATCAAAACCACACTGCAAAGAATGCTTACCTACCTGATCAGAGGCATGAACTAAATCTTGCAATTCCTTACACTCAATACCCTCTGCCAAAGCATCTACCTTAGATTTTAACTGACTTAAGAGAAAATTCTGGTACTTCAGCATATGAAACTGGCAATTCAAAGCCCTCATCGCTAGAGTGGAAGAGGTATACACTTTTTTACCCCACCTATCCAAAGCTCTAGAATCTTTATCCAGAGGAACTGGATTCTTTACAATAGAAGCCCTGACACCCTTAGGTCCCTGGCTAATAGTCTCTGGGGTCAGCTCTTGGGCTCTTATACAAATATTTATGAGCCTCTGGCACTCTGTAATACCTGTCTGGTTTAACAGGGGCAGGAGGTAAAGAATCAGGATTAAGGGAAGCTTCAGAGAAAACATCCTGTACAACATCCAAAACAGGGGGAATAGCCAAGGGCCTATGCTGTGGTAAAATAAAATTCCCTAAGCCTCTTTCGAGAATCTGAGAAATCCTGACCTTCCCACTTAAAATGCTCCCTCATGGAATGCAGGGTTTCAGAAAAAGAAAAATCCTCTGGAGGGGAAGCAGAAGGACATGAATCCTCTGCATCTGAATCAGAATAAGGAGGAAAATCCTGAATGTCCTCAGCCGAAGACTCAGAGTAATCTGAGGAATGCTCCAATCCTTCCACCTCTGGCTCCACCCTAGGTCTCTTATCCGGGGGGGAGCATAGAACCCCTGATTAAAGTAATCAAATCCTCTGCCATCTTCAGCATATGCTTTTTAGGTACAGAACTAGGGGTGACACCAGTGGAAGACAAACCAGGCCTGACCTTGGAAGGTGCTTTAGAGACAGAAGTAGAAGGCCTAACCACCTTATGCAAAGAAGGGACTACAGAGACCTGAGAGGCCCCCTCAGCCTGACCCGTCTCCTGAGAGGCCACATCCTGCAAGATTAAAGGCTCCCCCTGAAATTCAGCTGAAACCTCGGCTGGATCCACAGATTCCACCGTAGTTTCCAAAGAACCGGCGTCCGTAACGGACGACTCATCCTGCTTGGACTTTAACGTTTTTCTTTACGCTTCTTAGCGGTGGCGGCGTCGGAGGATCCGGCGGCATATTGTAATTACACCGCTTACGAAGACAAGTCTAGCACAATCTAACCTGCGTTTAATGGTGCGCTTATTAAATTTAGCACAAAAGCGACACCCGACTACGTCGTGCTCAGGCCCCAAGCAAGGAATACAGAGAGTGGTAATCCCTATGAGGTATCTGCTTCCCACAAGAAATACAATTATTTACTTTTTCTGACATCGCGGTTTAACTGCGACAAGAAAGAACAAAAATATTCCCCAACGGGGTACTTAGCCCAACTTGGTCTTCGGTCTGAAACTCAGAATACGAAAATTTCAGGACGCCGAACGGCACTTGCAAACGCTGCTTCTGCTTTGGACCATGCGGCAAGAAAGACTGAGGATATGGCGTCGGTCATGCGCTTTAGTACCACGGCGTACTGACGTCAGATCTGAGCGACCATGACCGACGCCAGCCTAACACTTTGGTATTCGGGCCGACCGAGGACAGCGGACTACCCACAGGTTATGACTGCAGCAATGTGAGATGAAGAACATCAAATATTTTTATTCTTAAAGGCCTGCATCCCAAATTCCAGTTTCTCCTTGTTTCTTAAGCTTCCCCCTGTTTCATCATCATCCCTTTCCACTTTGAATTATAGTTTTCTGCTTCTGCTATGTATAGGAGGCTTAACTGTATTTGTCTAAAAAGCCCCTTCAAATAGGATACCAGTCTGCCTTGTTCTGCTGGAAGAATCAGATTATCCCATTTGACTCTTGCCATCTTCCCCTCCCAGATAAAATCCTTCAGCTCTTTATTAATTGTTATCCACAACTTCTCCTCTGATTAAAATATACCTGACCTCTAAGACTAAAGGGACTAAAAACATTTTAACTGCTTGTATATTACTATCCATATCCATAAAACAGAGCTTCCATTTTCTCAGTTCTTGTATTTTTTGTTTAGTCTCTTCCCACATATCCTTAGCTGCCATGCTGGAATAATTTCCTGACTTATGATGTATATATTCTGTATATATTACTGTAACCACTATGTGTTTCTACTTCTGTACCAATTAATGTTTAATTTTTTCTGCATCTATGTTCTTGTCAGAGCTTTTCTCCCCGGGCCCCCACCTAAAATGGGCTCTTTTAGGCTCAGTGAACTTTCCTGGTAAACAAATGCAATAAATAAATAAATCATTTTATCATGTCCCCATAAATATGGATATTGCTGAACCAATTAGTGTGCGGGTACATAATTTACCACTATTGCCTTTGTTTTAGCTTCATTAATTTTGTACCTCAAAAAGATATGAAACTGTCAAAATGTTCCAGAACACTGTAATGTCCATTTCTGTTTTTGTCAGGTATAAAACAATACCATCTGCAAATAGAGCCAGCTTTTCTTGACTACCATACCAATTATATCCTTGAATTTCTAAGTCCCTTATTTTCTTTGCCAGTGGTTCTAAATATAATGCAAATAACAAGGGGTAAAGAAGACACCCCTGCCTGGTTCCTCTGTTTAAGCAGAACTTATCAGAGAGGAGCCCAACCACTTTAATTTTCACCTCTGATCCGTCATATATCCTCCTAATCAACCTTATAATTTTATAAGGGAATGGAAATGCTTCCATCGCCCTGCTCATGAAGTCCCAGCTTACTCTTTCAAACGTTTTCTGCATCAAGACCCACCAATAGTGGCATTTTATTACATTCTGCTTCCCTCTGGATCATTACTGCTCTATAAATGTCAAATGTTTGCCTCCCTCCACAAAACCACATTGATCCATATTTATCAATTTTGGCATGTTTGCCTTTCTTTAGCCATTATAGACATAAACACTTTATAATCATGGTTTAGTATTGAAATGGGCCTATATGAAGCTGGATCTGATGGATCTTTACCCTGTTTAGGTATTACAGCTACCACCTCTTTCTTCCAGGATGTTGGTACTTCTCCTCCCCCTAAAATACTGTTAAACAAAACCTTCCAGATCTTTATCATTTTTTTTCACTCCTAGCTTCCAAACATCCACAGAAACACCATCTATTCCTTGGGACATTCCTGTAGATCGGTTATACATCACCATTTTTATCTCGTCTCCTTATTTCCTAACTGTTAGTAGTTGAGCCTCATCTACTTCTTCTCCTTCTTTTTTCGGCTGCTCCTGTTAGGGGTTGCCACAGCAGATCAACTGTTTCCATTTCTTCCTGCCCTCTGCATCTTGCTCTGTCACACCAACCACCTGCATGTCCTCCCTCACCACATCCATAAACCTTATTTTAGGCCTTCCTCTTTTCCTGTTACCTGGCAGCTTCATCCTTAGCATCTTTTCTCCAATATACTCAGCATCCCTCCTCAGCACATGTCCAAACCAACGTAATCTTGCCTCTCTGGCTTTGTCTCCAAACCTTCCAACCTGGGCTGACCCTCTACTATACTTATTCCTAATCCTGTCCAACCTCGTCACACCCAGTGCAAATCTTAACATCTTCAACTCTGCCACATCAAGCTCTGACTCCTGCCTTTTTGTCAATGCAACTGTCTCCAACCCATATAACATAGCTGGTCTCACTACCCTCTTGTAGACCTTCCCTTTCACTCTTACTGGTACTCATCTGTCACAAATCATTCCTGACACTCTTCTCCACCCACTCCATCCTGCCTGTACTCTCTTCTTCACCTCTCTTCCACACTCACCATTACTCTGAACTGTTGATCCCAAGTACTTAAACTCATTCACCTTCACCACCTCTACTCCCTGCATCCTCACCATTCCTCTGTCCTCCCTCTCATTCACACACATATATTCTGTCTTAGTCCTGCTGACCTTCATTCCTCTTCTCTCTAGAGCATATCTCCACCTCTCCAGGGTCATCTCCACCTGTTCTCTACTCTCATTACAGATCACAATGTCATCTGCAAACATCATAGTCCACGGGGACTCCTGTCTGATTTTGTCTGTCAACCTGTCCATCACCATTGCAAATAAGAAAGGGCTCCGAGCTGATCCTTGATGTAATCCCACCTCCACCTTAAACGCATCCATCACTCCCACTGCAGACCTCACTGCTGTCACACTACCCTCGTACATATCCTGTACCACTCTTACATACTTCTCTGCCACTCCCGACTTCCTCAGACAATACAGCTCCTCTCTAGGCACCCTGTCATATGCTTTCTCTAAGTCAACAAAGACACAATGCAACTCCTTCTGACCTTTTCTGTACTTCTCCATCAACACTTTCAGAGCAAACATTGCATCTGTAGTGCTCTTTCCTGGCATGAACCCATACTGCTGATCACTAATCATCACCTCCCTTCTTAACATAGCTTCCACTACTCTTTCCCATAACTTCATGCTGTGACTGATCAGTTTAATCCCTCTGTTGTTACTACAGCTCTGCACATCACCCTTATTCTTAAAAATCGGTACTAAAACACTTTTTCTCCATTTCTCAGGCATCCTATCACTTTCCAAGATTTCATTAAACAATCTAGTTGAAAACTCCACTGCCATTTCACCTAAACACCTCCATGCTTCCACCTCATCTACTTCTAACATTGGCATATTTCTTTTCAATAACTTTTATTTATTTTTATATCCAGGCAAAACAGCAAATGACAAAAAGCAGATAAATGGAAAACATATAAATAATAAACAATTGTTATACATTTAGAGTAATGTGAGAGGAGGTTGATCAATCAAACAATACTATTTACACTATGTACAAAGATGCTTTCAATATTCAGCCTAGCAAAAACTGATAAAATCAAAAGTTTTACAAGAGTTATTATAAGTACAGTATTAGAGAGAAAAAGAGAAGTACTTGTGGGGGTTAAAGATGTGAGACGTTGTGTAACGGCTACTGGTCGTAGTGAGGTATTAACATTATAGTAAGTTATGCAAGAATAATATAGATTTGTTCCCATAGAATCCTAAATTTAATATTTTTGTCCCTTTTATTAATTATTATTTTATGGGCTAACAAATGTTTAGTCACCATCAATCTGAAGTTCTCCCATGAGTTATTAGTTGAATTAAGCTAATTGGTAGCTATATAGAGTTTCATTAAGAGAAAAATGTTGATCAGGGTAATTGCTTGACTTTTAGAGATGTTATTTGGAGGAATATGTAGTAGAGTAAATTCCCAAGTAAGTGTGGTTATTTGGTCACCCGTCTAACCTTGGCATATTTAATTCTTCCGTAAACATTTCCATTTGCACCTTTTATTGATTTTCATATGTCTCTGCTTTATACAGACTTTCACAGAATTTCCAAAATATTTCTAATACTTCTACAGGATTTCTTGTTTAACTTCCTTGTTATAGGCTGCCTAAGCTTGGCGGCAGCCCTTTCTACTTTCTGTTGCCTGAGTCATTGTGACTTTTGTGCTCTAGAGTTATTATCAGAAAACAGTCACTTAACAGAAATCTTTTTAAACTCATGCATATTATCAAGGTAATCCTTTATTTTCTGTTTAGCATTCTGCAGTTGATCTTCTTTTTCTGTGAGATTCCTCCTATTTTGCAGTACTTTAACATTTGTCAGTACCTCTAAATAATTCTTTTTTACTTCATAACCATATCTCCCTTTTTTTATTTCCACCCTATTTTCAAACTCCACTTTAATTTTATTTTACTCCCTTGACATGTTTTCAGAAGAAATGTTTATCTTCTCTAATAGCTGCTGAATAATTTCCACTACCCATTCCTTAAAATTCTGTCTTTTCAACAGATGGTGGGAAAGCAACAGTGTCTCATTTTTTTCCATTACCCCGTGTTTTTATTTTAGTTATAGGCGCATGATCTGAAATAGTTATTTGGTGTGTATTAAGACCTTCAATTAAATGCACACATTCCTGTGAAATGCAAATTATGTCTAGACTAGCCCAATTTTTATATATTGGGGAATAATATGTAAATTCACTCCAAACTGTTAGTACTGAATTCACATATTCCATGCCAAATATTTTCATTGTTTTACTCACAGTTAACGTTCTCCCTGTTCTTTCCCTCTCCTGAGTATTTTTCTGAACATTAGTAACATGAAGTAGGACAGGTACTGGGCTATTGGCCCTAGGGCCCATATAAGTGTAGCCAAAAAGGTACCCTGGTTTTCTCCACCCAAGAAAACTATTTTCCTGTGCCCCTGTCGAGCAGAGCCACAGAAGTGATCCCCGGGGTGAATTTCCTATCTCCCATCCAATCATCAAGATTTTTCTTGAAGAGTGCTAATGAGGAGCTTTCTTTGATATAGATAGGTAGTTTGTTACAGAGTATGGGAAGTCTCTGGGACAGGAATCTATCCCTCCAGCATGTCTGTTTATTGTGGTGACAAGGTTTAGGTCCCCAGAGCATGTAGCTCAGAGTGATTGTGATTTCTTTAAGTGAAGCATGTCCAACAGCTCTGGGTTTAACATAGCTTTGTATATTAGGCAGAGATCGTCTCTGAGTAGGCGATATGCGACGGAGTAAAGCTGGAGTTTTTTGAGACGGTCTGCGTAGGGCATCTGTTTGAGGCCAGTAATACTCTTTGTGAGGTATTTCTGTGGCCTTTCTAGTTGTTGTAGATGTCTTGTGAGGTACATACCAAAAGGGGCATTGTACTCTATAATGTGTCTGAGTGACGAGTAGAGGGAATCAATGACCTCTTTTTTTCTGGATGAGAAACCTTTTGTGATGAGGTGTGCCACGTAGAAGGATTTCCTGACTACTGTGGTGATATGATTATCAAAGGAGAGACTACTGTCTACCTGTGTCCCAAGGTCTCTTATCACAATTTCGGTGTTAAGTAGACTACTGCCTATGTGGCAGTTCATGGGTACAGAGTTTTTACCAAAAGGGATGACCATGCACTTTTGGGCATTGAGCTTGAGGCCATTGCTTTGACACCAGACATCTGTCTCTGTGAGACCCTTTTGTAGGATGTCCACATCGTTAGGTGTATCGACTATGCCTCCTAGTTTGCTGTCATCTGCAGACTTCATTAGCCAAAGACCTTCTGTTTCAGGCTGTACTTCTGAGAAGTAGATACCAAACAGGAGAGGACCTAGGACTGAACCCTGTGGTACTCCACTTGTCACTGGTCTGAAGTTGGATTTGGAGTCTGCTACTTTCACAGTGTGGGTTCTGTCCCCTACAAGTTTAACAAAGTCTAAAAAAGTCTAACATTTCCAGATTTTCTTGTTCTGTCATGTTTCAGAAATGTAATTGTTGCTTTATCTTAATCTCAATTTCCAATTCTTATTTTTTTTTGTAATGTCAATTTTTTGGCATGGCATTCTTTTTTCTACTTTATTTCTGTCTTGACACATTTTCTTTATATAATTTATTATAATATTCATAATTTATTCCTGAATATTCTTACCTCTCCTATAATTTTTCATTTCTCTCATTATACTAGTGTTCTTTTTAACTGTGCTACACAAATAAGTTGCTACCTTTTCTTTTTCATCTTGTAAATAATTTCTTTGATTAAATACGTTAATTTTCTCTTGATTCTTATTATAAACATTTAATGTAAGGAGCTATTGTTTAATTAAATTTGGGATTCAAGGATAATCATGACTAAGGTAACAATGGGTATGGGACAAAGGATGGGGAGGATAATGCAACAATATTTCTGTTATTATATATTGTGTATTCATGTCATTGTGATGTTATTTTTCAAATGATAAAATGTGCATTTATTTATGTGACATTTGATTACTGGGAAGGTCCATCTAGGTAGGTGCCCATTTTCAGCAGGGGCCTGGAGAGAAAAGCCCCAAAGTATTTCAAAACATTTTAAGAACAATACTTTTAGAAGCTTCAAAAATAATACAAAAACATCTACAGTTTAAATAATTATACAAAATTAGGCATAATGTGACAACATTGATTCACTAGGTACATCTTATATGACTAATATTTAGAGAAACGTTAGCTAGTTAATAGAAACTAAAGGTATGAACAGAAATGGCAATGTGAAGTGAGAGAAAAAAACTGGGGTATGTCATATTTAGAGCGCTGGGGAGAGAAACTGACGGAAGTCAAGCAGCGAGTAAAGAAGGGAGAGTAAGGAGGAGTGAGGTGTAAGGTAGGAACAGGTACCTTTTCATAATTAGGACCTGGAGTTGAGCAAGAATAGACCACATTTTGGCTAGGAAGTCTTTCAGGGTATTTGGAAAAGACTGGAGGGACGGTATTAACCTGATGATTATAAGTAAGGCATTCCAGGTCTTAACAACATGGTATGAGTGCAGACCATGCCGAGCAGATTTGAATGGTTTGTAGACAGAGAGAAGTTTTTGGCCATTGGATTGAAATGGCCAAATGAGAACATAGTTGCATAGAATGTTATTTAGTGCCATACAAGCAGATGGATACTGCATAATTTTATAGGCTTTAAGAAGATGTGCATATGTTAGTTGATAGGGTAGTTCTAACCAGTTTAGGCTTTTTAGTGCTATACAGTGGTAGGGTCTGAAAGGTGTATTTGCTTTAAGTGTATCTACTTTATTATAGCTTTGTTCATGTTTTGTTTTTTTTTTTTGTAATGTCTGGAGGTAAGTAAGGATGGGAGCCCCATAAAGTAGTAAGGCGAAGAGGTTAAGTAGCGGCAAATGTAGTTTTAGTTGTGTTGGTCAGAAAGTTTTTGGTTCTGTAAAGCATTCCTAGCTCTTGGTGAGTTTTTATGCAATGCTACATATGCAAGTTGAATTTAAGATTATTATCCACTGTCATCCTTAATAATTTGCTATGAGAAGTGACTTCAGTGGTTGGATTATTAAAAGAGAGGATTTAATTTTTTTTTCATGAAAGAGAGATGGGGGGGAGGTTATTTTTTGCAGGGGTGAGCATGAGTTTTGTGTTACAAAGCCATGTTTCATTGTCTGTTAAAGCTTCCTAATTAACATTTTGGAAATGTACCAAGTTGCCTGATATGCACATGAGTGTGGATACATCTGTGTACTGTATTAGGGAGGCCGGTTGTGTGGATGTGTGAAACCGTATAAGTTCATGACAGATGTAGAGGAGTCAGAGTTTATGTCCATACAACTGATACTGATATCACCTAATAGTACTTTCAACTGTGGAATTGTTATGGATATCCAATGTAGGATATCTTCCAGTATAGCTGTATTGTTGCCAGGGGGGATGTAAAGGACAGAAATGCATACTTGTTTATATTTGTTTATTTTCAGAAATGTAATAAGAAGCTCTGCTGAACTGAATGTTGGTATTGGTTTGTTGTAGGGAGAAATGTGATAGTTGTTGGGAAATATTAAAGCAATACCACCACCTTTCCTCTTTATATAGTCATTATGGTTGATATTATAGCCAGGGGGTGTAATTTCAGAATTATTTTTGCTGGGTTTACACCAAGTTTCAGTTATAGCTAGAATATCGGGCATGTGTTGGGTAATCCAGGCATATAGTTCAGTAGTTTTATTTCTTATTATTCTAATATTTATGGTGGCAGAAGTTAGTTTAACTGGGTGGGGTAGGGGTGGGGGGTTGAGTATTGGGGGTTGAGTATAGTGGGGTTAGAGTAGTGTGTGGAAGGGAAATGTCAAGATCCCAGTTATGATAGGATGATAGGTAGGGCCAGGATTAGGAGGAATGTCTACTCCTAGGAGAATTTTGGTATATCAGGGTTGTTTTTTTTTTTGGAAACCATATTTTTTGGTTAATTTTATTTTGATTTGAGTTGAAGTGGAGTTAATCAGTCTATATTTGGGGTAAAGGTGAGGGCATCATTAAATAGGTTTGGTGTGATATGTGGAGGGTTTAAGGAGGAAGTATGGATAGGTGGTTGGAACAGAGTTGGAGAGATTTTGAGAGCTATTATTGAATTATGGTAGGATGAAAGATGGCTCAGAAGTAGGAAAATAAGAGAGGATAAGTGATGGAGTAGCATCTTTATTTAAAGGGCTCTATATTTTATCGATCGCAGGTGGTGGAGAAGTAGAATCAAGAAGGAAACAAGATTGCGGTTTGAGGATGCGTATATAAATACAGCCCCTACACTTTTCGATAGGCGCTGTGGTTTCTTTTATATCCAGCTGAGCTACCACCACCTGAAGCACATGGGACCATGGTTTAATATTTTGGTTTAATGGCACTTCACCCTCTCTCCATCCCTCCCAGTCACCACCGGTGTAACACAAAGCTCTGCCCTTGGTCCCCTCCTCTTTAACATTCTCACCAACACTCTCCACACATCCACATATCAGGTCTTCCTAATACAACACGTAGATGACTCCTCACTCATTTGCACATATGGCAACATGGCACACCTCTAAAATTACTCAGGAAGCTTTAACAGTGACTAAAACATGTCTGTAACTCACATCTCAGGCTCAACCCTATAAAAAAGACAAACTACTACTTTCCCCCCCCAAATTCCTCTCCCATGAAAAAAAAAACAAAATGTAAAGCCCTCACTGCTGATAATACAACAATTGAAGTTAGTTCTCATAGCAAATTATTAGGGATGATAGTGGATGATGATCTTAAATTTGATCTGCATATATAAAATTGCTTTAAAAAAATCATCAAAAACTAGGGATGCTTTACAAAGACAAAAACTATCTCACAAATGCAATTAAAGCTACACTTGCTACTGCTTATCTCCTCCCAACACTTTTTTTCTGGTACCCCCATCCTTACTAACCTCCATGCATCACAAAAATCAAAACTTGAAAAACGTTATAACAAAATTGCTAAATTTGCAGCAAATACCCCTTTTAAAACACACCACTATATAGAACTACCCCATCAACTAACATAGGCACAGCTTCTTAGCACCTATAAAATTATCCAGAATCCATCTGCTTGTCTGGCACTAAATAATATTTTACACATCTCTGTTCCTAATCTGTCATTGCAGTTCATTGACCAGAAACTCCTGCCTGTCCACAAACATCAGATCTGTGCACTGTCTGTGTTTGTACCATGCTCCTAAGGGCTGGAACTCCTTATCTCTGTCCATCAAGTCAGTAGCCTCCCTCCCATCTTTCCATTCTGAAATATATTCTAGCCAAAAGCTAGCTCTGTTCATGCTCAACACCAGGATAAACTACATGCATAAATATGGACAAATACCTATTCATAAAGTACAGTTTTGTACCTACCATAAATGTAGATGTTTGAGTGTATACCCTGCTGCAGTCATCACACTTGGGTTATCCTGTCGTCAGGTGGTCCCGCAGTCGGCCTGAATTCCAAAGTCTTGATCCGGCGTCGGTTGCTGTTGCTTCTTCCCTGATGTCAGTGCGCCAGGGGTATATAAGAGGCGTCCGACGCCATTTTCTTCGGGTTTTCTTGCCCCAGATGTCAGGTGCCCCCGCCCCCCCCAAAAGGTGGTCAGTAGATAGTACCAATGATAAAGGTTTAGCACAAACAAAACATCCCTCCAGCTATAAGCAAATACACCAGAAAGGTTGTATCAGATTGTCAGGTATTGAAAGGTCAGAGGGGATGGAGAGAGGGTAACCTGGACTGCAGCAGGGTATACACTCGAACATCTACATTTATGATAGGTACAAAACTGTACTATGTTCATCGTGTTACCCTGTTGCAGTCATCACACACGGGTTGAATCCCAAAGCTAAGGATGGGAGGTGGAGTCAAACAGGGTTAGAGGAGATTAGAAGGCCCTGCAAAACTGCAGTGGTGAATCCAGCTCTAGTCTTAGAGTAAAGTGGTAAGTGATAGTGTTCGGTGAAGGTGTGTACTGAACTCCAAGTTGCAGCTTCCAGAATATCCTTGGTTGGCACCCCCTGAGGAAGGCTGTAGATGTAGCTGCTGCCCTGGTGGAGTGGGGCCTAATGCTAGCAGGAACTGGTTTTCCATGATGGGTGTAGCAAAAACTTATGCAATGTCCTATCCATTTTGAAATGGTCTGTTTTGAGATAGCCTTTCCTTGTGATGCTGTAGCATAGGATACAAAAAGTTGGCCAGATTTTCTGAAAACCTTAGTCTTATCCAAGTAGTAATGTAGTTGCCTGTGAATGTCCAAGGAGTGCAGGAGTCTTTCACCTTTGTTCTGTGGATTTGGGAAGAAGGTGGGTAAATGAATAGTTTGATTTAGAGCCACACTGGATACCACCTTTGGTATAAAGGAGGGGTTAGTTCATAGGGAAACTGTCTTGATGAAAAATGAGGAAAGGTTCTACTGCCATTAGTGCCTGAAGCTCTGAGACTCTTCTGGCTGAAGTAACTGCTAGCAGCAGGGCAGTCTTCCATGATATAAACTTTAAATCAGCTGAGAAAGCTGGCTCAAAAGGTGGCAGCGTAAGTTTTTCCAGAACAAAGTTGAGGTCCCAAGTTGGTGTTGGTGCTCTCCTGGGAGGCCTAATGCTTTTGGCCCCTCTGAGGTATTGCCTTAGAAGTAGATGTGAAAATAAGGGAGGATCCGTATTGTAGTGAGCTGAAATAGCTGAGGCGTGGATTTTAATAGAGGAAAAGGAAAGTCTTTTGTGTAAAAGCTCAGTTAAATATTGTAGAATCTGAGGCATATCCAGCTCAAGGGTATTTTGGCCTTTAGCTTGGTTCCAGGTGCAAAATCTTTTCCATTTATCTGAGTAGGCTTTCCTGGTGCTGGGTCTCCTGGCCTCCAGAATGACATCCATAACAGCTTGTGAAAGATGAGCTGGCTGGTTGCTCAAGTGATTTTCCATGCAGCCAAATTTAAGGTTTTGAGCTGGCTGTGTAGAATCTGACTATCTTGCTGTGTGAGCAGATGAGGAATTTGTGGTAAGATCCATGGTGGGCCATGGGCCATGTTCCCTAGTGGGTACCAGTGCTGGCGTGGCCAGTCCGGGGGAACGAGTATCATTCTTGGTCTCTCCATCCTCACTTTCAGCAGCACCTTTGTGAGATGGGGCAATGGAGGAAAGGCATATACGGTCAGCATTTTCCAACTGAATGAGAGTGCATCCACTTTCCAAGCTTGTTGGTGAAATGTCCTTTTGCAAAATTTTGATAGCTGATAGTTTTGGAGGTTGGCAAACAGGTCTATGACTGGGCACCCCCATTTTTGAGTTATCATTGCAAATACTTGTGGATCCAGTTTCCACTCGTGGGGATCCATGATGTTCCTGCTTAGGTCTTCTGCCAATGTGTTCTTTTTTCCTGGCAGGAATTGAGCTTGTAATTGAACTTGATAAGCCAGTGCTGTGTTCCACAAGGTCATTGCTTGCCTGCATAGAGGGTAGGAGTATGTACCCCCTTGCTAGTTTATGTACGACATTACTGTCATGTTGTCTGTCCTTACTATCAGCTGTCCTGGGTGTAATTGGTCCTTGAAGGCTGTCAGAGCATTCTGTACAGCTAGCATTTCTTTTTGATTGATGTGCAGATTTCTTTGATCTGCAGTCCATATGCCTTGAGCGCACTGTCCTGCCATGTGTGCCCCCCAGGCATAGTCCGATACATTTGTTGTCATAATTTGCCTAGCTGGGGGTAAGGTGAAAGGCTGACCCTTGTTGGTGACATGCCTGTGACCACCATAGAAACTCCTGTTGAAGACAGAGAATTAGAGGTATCGTAGTTTTCAAGCTGTGGCTGTGTTGAGTCCATACGCTTTTCAGGTACCACTGTAATTTCCTCATATGTATTTTTGCAAATGGTATAAGTAGTATGCAAGATGCCATGAAGCCCAAGGCCTGCAGAATTTTTCTTGCAGGGAGATGGGTCTTTGTTGCCATTATTTTGAAGTATTGAGTTAGCTGTAGTTTGTCTGGCATCAGATATGCCATCCGGGCCGTTGTATTCAAGCTGGCACCCAGGAATGCCATATTTTGTGAGGGTACTAGTTTTGATTTCTTTTCGTTTACTGTGTACCCTAGGCAACTTAGAAGGTGTTTTACAAAAGCCAGATGTTGTAAGAGAATGTCCTTGCTTTCTGCTTGGATGAGGCAGTTGTCCAGATATGGGTATATTTGAATTCCTCTTTGTCTGCAGTATGCAATTACTGGTGCCAGGCATTTTGTGAAGACCCTGGGCGCAGTAGATAAGCCAAAGGGCAGTGCAGAGAATTGGTAATGGGTTGAACCTGCAATGAAACAGAGGTATCTTCTGCAATTTTGTCTGATAGGGACATGCAGGTATGCCTCCTTGAGGTCCAACGTTACTAGCCAAGCTTTCTTGCCCAACATGGGAAGAAGCTGCTGTAGTGTTAGCATCTTGAATTTGGGTACTTGCAAGAAGGTGTTTAGAATTGAAAGGTCCAGAATGAGTCTCCAAGCATTGTCCTTTCTGGGGACT
The DNA here is from genome assembly GCF_019279795.1 of Protopterus annectens. Taxonomy (NCBI): domain Eukaryota; kingdom Metazoa; phylum Chordata; order Ceratodontiformes; family Protopteridae; genus Protopterus; species Protopterus annectens. Next base: position 1,852,924,014 of record NC_056729.1, on the reverse strand, counting down.
AGAAAGAGCCTTGAGTAAAATCCTTGGCCTTGCTCCTGTGTAGGTACCAGTTGAATGGCTCTCATGTCCATGAGAGCCGCAGTTTGTTTTTGTGCCTCTGCCCATTGATTTTGTGGTAGGTTTGGCATTCCTTTTTTCCTTGGCATGGCATGGAAATGGAATCTGTATCCTTGTGAGATAATGTCTAGGACCCATTTGTCCTTTGTGATGATGTGCCAGTTGTCTGCAAAAAGTGCTAATTTTCCTCCCAAGGGAGCTGCCAAGAGAGCTTTGCTTGGCCGTTTGAGGTTTAAGTCATTGTGTTTGTCTTCTAGTAGTTTGGGACCTGTCTTCTCCTCCCTTTTATGTTGCAGTGCCCCATTGGCGAGGTTTGTAAAGTATTTGTACTTGACCTCTGCCCCTTGGGCGTCTGTATTTACCCCTCTGTGGTCTGTCAGAAGCTGGAAAGGACCAATTTTTTGTTGGCCAATTTCTGCTGAAGCATGGGGGCTGTACCTGTAAGAAATCTCTGACCGTCTGCATAGATTTTGCCTTATCCTCCATTTTCTTTAAAACCTCTTCTGCTTTAACCCCAAATAAGACATCCTGCTGTAAGGGTGCATCTAGTAACTTTGCTTTAACATGATCAGGCAGAGTTTGTTCCTTTAACCAAGCATGCCTACGTATAACAGACCCAGTGACAGCTGCTCTACATTAAGCTTCCAAGGAATCAAATCCACATTGTAAAGTATGCTTGCCCACCTGTTCAGCTGCATGCAACAGATCCTGCATTTCCTTGAATTCAGACTGTTGAGGGTACGTGCTCATCTTTTGTTTTATTTGAGACATTAGGAATTGCTGGTATTTCAGCATGTGAAATTGACAATTTAGTGCTCTCATGGCTAGAGTAGCTGAGGTGTAAACCTTTTTCCCCCACCTATCTAGTGCTCTGGAGTCCCTTTCAGAGGGTACTGGATTTTTAGCCTTAGAAGCCTTAGCCCCTTTGGGACCCTGGGAAATTGTCTCTGGGTCAGCAACAGGGCTTTTGTAAAGGAATTTGTGTGAGTTAGGCACTCTGTAATATCTGTCTGGTTTGGCTGGAGCAGGAGGAAGAGAATCTGGATTGAGATTCGATTCTAAGTAAACATCATCCACAATGTCTAAAACTGGAGGGATAGCAAGTGGTCTGTGCTGGGGAAGTAAAAGAAACTCTCGGAATCTTCATAAGGGGGAAAGGAGTAATCCTGTTCCTCAGAGGAATGTGAGGAAATAGAAACTTGATCAGAGGAGGCATAATCCTCCTCTTGTCTAGGCCTTTTGTCTGGGGGGGGGGTTGGGAACCCCTGATCAGAGTAATCAAATCTTCAGCCATCTTAAGCATCTGTTTCTTAGGCATGGGGCCTTGAACTGGAGACTGAAGTACTGTCTTTTTAGGTTTTAGTGGTCTTTAGCTTAGCATAAGATTTAATGGTGAGAAAAGTCGGCCTGAAGACACCTTCTGAAACCGAAGGTGTTTCCACAGCCATAGCTTCTCCTTCTGCAATGTTGTCGGTAGGGACTGAGGAGTAGGCCTGCGTCAGCCTAGTATTCTCAGTTTGGGAATCCAAAGTGGTCTGGGGTTCCAATTCTGCGGTCGTCAGGGGCTGCGTAGGCACCTCACTGAAAACCGGAGAACCAGAGACCGGCCCAGCCGAGGCCTTGGAGTCTGGCTTGGATCTAGGCTGTCTGTCCTTATCTTTGTGTTTTTTTATGCACGCCGGTAGTCGGTTGCTGTGACTGATCAGTATAATCCCTCTGTTGTTACTACAGCTCTGCACATCACCCTTATTCTTAAAAATCGGTACTAAAACCCTTTTTCTCCATTTCTCAGGCATCCCATCACTTTCCAAGATTTCATTAAACAATCTAGTTAAAAACTCCACTGCCATTTCACCTAAACACCTCCATGCTTCCACCTCATCTACTTCTAACATTGGCATATTTTTTTTCAATAATTTTATTTATTTTTATATCCAGGCAAAACAGCAAATGACAAAAAGCAGATAAATGGAAAACATATAAATAATAAACAATTGTTATACATTTAGAGTAATGCGAGAGGAGGTTGATCAATCAAACAATACTATTTACACTATGTACAAAGATGCTTTCAATATTCAGCCTAGCAAAAACTGATAAAATCAAAAGTTTTACAAGAGTTATTATAAGTACAGTATTAGAGAGAAAAAGAGAAGTACTTGTGGGGGTTAAAGATGTGAGACGTTGTGTAACGGCTACTGGTCGTAGTGAGGTATTAACATTATAGTAGGTTATGCAAGAATAATATAGATTTGTTCCCATACAATCCTAAATTTAATATTTTTGTCCCTTTTATTAATTATTATTTTATGGGCTAACAAATGTTTAGTCAACATCAATCTGAAGTTCTCCCATGAGTTATTAGTTGAATTAAGCCAATTGGTAGATATATAGAGTTTCATTAAGAGAAAAATGTTGATCAGGGTAATTGCTTGACTTTTAGAGATGTTATTTGGAGGAATATGTAGTAGAGTAAATTCCCAAGTAAGTGTGGTTATTTGGTCACCCGTCTAACCTTGGCATATTTAATTCTTCCGTAAACATTTCCATTTGCACCTTTTATTGATTTTCATATGTCTCTGCTTTATACAGACTTTCACAGAATTTCCAAAATATTTCTAATACTTCTACAGGATTTCTTGTTTAACTTCCTTGTTATAGGCTGCCTAAGCTTGGCGGCAGCTCTTTCTACTTTCTGTTGCCTGAGTCATTGTGACTTTTGTGCTCTAGAGTTATTATCAGAAAACAGTCACTTAACAGAAATCTTTTTAAACTCATGCATATTATCAAGGTAATCCTTTATTTTCTGTTTAGCATTCTGCAGTTGATCTTCTTTTTCTGTGAGATTCCTCCTATTTTGCAGTACTTTAACATTTGTCAGTACCTCTAAATAATTCTTTTTTACTTCATAACCATATCTCCCTTTTTTTATTTCCACCCTATTTTTAAACTCCACTTAATTTCATTTTACTCCCTTGACATATTTTCAGAAGAAATGTTTATCTTCTCTAATAGCTGCTGAATAATTTCCACTACCCATTCCTTAAAATTCTGTCTTTTTAACAGATGGTGGGAAAGCAACAGTGACAGCAACAGCAACTATGAACCTATGAACCCTGTCGAGCAGAGCCACAGAAGTGATCCCCGGGGTGAATTTCCTATCTCCCATCCAATCATCAAGATTTTTCTTGAAGAGTGCTAATGAGGAGCTCTGTTTGACTTAGATAGGTAGTTTGTTACAGAGTATGGGAAGTCTCTGGGACATGAATCTATCCCTCCAGCATGTCTGTTTATTGTGGTGACAAGGTTTAGGTCCCCAGAGCATGTAGCTCAGAGTGATTGCGATTTCTTTAAGCAAAGCATGTCCAACAGCTCTTGGTTTAACATAGCTTTGTATGTTAGGCAGAGATCGCCTCTGAGTAGGCGATATGCGACAAAGTAAAGCTGGAGTTTTTTGAGACGGTCTGCGTAGGGCATCTGTTTGAGGCCAGTAATCCTCTTTGTGAGGTATTTCTGTGGCCTTTCTAGTTGTTGTAGATGTCTTGTGAGGTACATACCAAAAGGGGCATTGCACTCTATAATTTGTCTGAGTGACGAGTAGAGGGAAACAATGACCTCTTTTTTTCTGGATGAGAAACCTTTTGTGATGAGGTGTGCCACGTAGAAGGATTTCCTGACTACTGTGGTGATGTGATTATCAAAGGAGAGACTACTGTCTACCTGTGTCCCAAGGTCTCTTATCACAATTTCGGTGTTAAGCAGACTACTGCCTATGTGGCAGTTCATGGGTACAGAGTTTTTACCAAAAGGGATGACCATGCACTTTTGGGCATTGAGCTTGAGGCCATTGCTTTGACACCAGACATCTGTCTCTGTGAGACCCTTTTGTAGGATGTCCACATCGTTAGGCGTATCGACTATGCCTCCTAGTTTGCTGTCATCTGCAGACTTCATTAGCCAAGACCTTTTGTTTCAGCCTGTACTTCTGAGAAGTAGATACCAAACAGGAGAGGACCTAGGACTGAACCCTGTGGTACTCCACTTGTCACTGGTCTGAAGTTGGATTTGGAGTCTGCTACTTTCACAGTGTGGGTTCTGTCCCCTACAAGTTTAACAAAGTCTAAAAAAGTCTAACATTTCCAGATTTTCTTGTTCTGTCATGTTTCAGAAATGTAATTGTTGCTTTATCTTAATCTCAATTTCCAATTCTTATTTTTTTTTGTAATGTCAATTTTTTGGCATGGCATTCTTTTTTCTACTTTATTTCTGTCTTGACACATTTTCTTTATATAATTTATTATAATATTCATAATTTATTCCTGAATATTCTTACCTCTCCTATAATTTTTCATTTCTCTCATTATACTAGTGTTGTTTTTAACTGTGCTACACAAATAAGTTGCTACCTTTTCTTTTTCATCTTGTAAATAATTTCTTTGATTAAATAATACGTTAATTTTCTCTTGATTCTTATTATAAAGATTAATGTAAGGAGCTATTGTTTAATTAAATTTGGGATTCAAGGATAATCATGACTAAGGTAACAATGGGTATGGGACAAAGGATGGGGAGGATAATGCAACAATATTTCTGTTATTATCTATTGTGTATTCATGTCATTGTGATGTTATTTTTCAAATGATAAAATGTGCATTTATTTATGTGACATTTGATTACTGGGAAGGTCCTTCTAGGTAGCTGCCCATTTTCAGCAGGGGCCTGGAGAGAAAAGCCCCAAAGTATTTCAAAACATTTTAAGAACAATACTTTTACAAGCTTCAAAAATAATACAAAAACATCTACAGTTTAAATAATTATACAAAATTAGGCATAATGTGACAACATTGATTCACTAGGTACATCTTATATGACTAATATTTAGAGAAATGTTAGCTAGTTAATAGAAACTAAAGGTATGAACAGAAATGGCAACGTGAAGTGAGAGAAAAAAACTGGGGTATGTCGTATTTAGAGCTGGGGAGAGAAACTGACGGAAGTTAAGCAGCGAGTAAAGAAGGGAGAGTAAGGAGGAGTGAGGTGTAAGGTATGAACAGGTACCTTTCATAATTAGGACCTGGAGTTGAGCAAGAATAGACCGGATTTTGGCTAGGAAGTCTTTCGGGGTATTTGGAAAAGACTGGAGGGACGGTATTAACCTGATGATTATAAGTAAGGCATTCCAGGTCTTAACAACATGGTATGAGTGCAGACCATGCCGAGCAGATTTGAACGGTTTGTAGACAGAGAGAAGTTTTTGGCCATTGGATTGAAATGGCCAAATGAGAACATAGTTGCATAGAATGTTATTTAGTGCCATACAAGCAGATGGATACTGCATAATTTTATAGGCTTTAAGAAGATGTGCATATGTTAGTTGATAGGGTAGTTCTAACCAGTTTAGGCTTTTTAGTGCTATACAGTGGTAGGGTCTGAAAGGTGTATTTGCTTTAAGTGTATCTACTTTATTATAGCTTTGTTCATGTTTTGTTTTTTTTTTTTGTAATGTCTGGAGGTAAGTAAGGATGGGAGCCCCATAAAGTAGTAAGGCGAAGAGGTTAAGTAGCGGCAAATGTAGTTTTAGTTGTGTTGGTCAGAAAGTTTTTGGTTCTGTAAAGCATTCCTAGCTCTTGGTGAGTTTTTATGCAATGCTACATATGCAAGTTGAATTTAAGATTATTATCCACTGTCATCCTTAATAATTTGCTATGAGAAGTGACTTCAGTGGTTGGATTATTAAAAGAGAGGATTTAATTTTTTTTTCATGAAAGAGAGATGGGGGGGTTGTTTTTTGCAGGGGGTGAGCATGAGTTCTGTGTTACAAAGCCATGTTTCATTGTCTGTTAAAGCTTCCTAATTAACATTTTGGAAATGTACCAAGTTGCCTGATATGCACATGAGTGTGGATCCATCTGTGTACTGTATTAGGGAGGCCGGTTGTGTGGATGTGTGAAACCGTATAAGTTCATGACAGATGTAGAGGAGTCTGAGTTTATGTCCATCCAACTGATACTGATATCACCTAATAGTACTTTCAATTGTGGAATTGTTATGGATATCCAATGTAGGATATCTTCCAGTATAGCTGTATTGTTGCCAGGGGGGATGTAAAGGACAGAAATGCATACTTGTTTATATTTGTTTATTTTCAGAAATGTAGTAAGAAGCTCTGCTGAACTGAATGTTGGTATTGATTTGTTATAGGGAGAAATGTGATAGTTGTTGGGAAATATTAAAGCAATACCACCACCTTTCCTCTTTATATAGTCATTATGGTTGATATTATAGCCAGGGGGTGTAATTTCAGAATTATTTTTGCTGCGTTTACACCAAGTTTCAGTTATAGCTAGAATATCGGGCATGTGTTGGGTAATCCAGGCATATAGTTCAGTAGTTTTATTTCTTATTATTCTAATATTTATGGTGGCAGAAGTTAAACTGGGTGGGGTAGGGGTGGGGGGTTGAGTATATGGGGTTGAGTATAGTGGGGTTAGAGTAGTGTGTGGAAGGGAAATGTCAAGATCCCAGTTATGATAGGATGATAGGTAGGGCCAGGAATAGGATGAATGTCTACTCCTAGGAGGATTTTGGTATATCAGGGTTGTTTTTTTTTTTTTTTTTGGAAACCATATTTTTTGGTTAATTTTATTTTGATTTGAGTTGAAATGGAGTTAATCAGTCTATATTTGGGGTAAAGGTGAGGGCATCATTAAATAGGTTTGGTGTGATATGTGGAGAGTTTAAGGAGGAAGTATGGATAGGTAGTTGGAACAGAGTTGGAGAGATTTTGAGAGCTATTATTGAATTATAGTAGGATGAAAGATGGCTCAGAAGTAGGAAAATAACAGAGGATAAGTGATGGAGTAGCATCTTTATTTAAAGGGCTCTATATTTTATTGATAGCAGGTGGTGGAGAAGTAGAATCAAGAAGGAAACAAGATTGCAGTTTGAAGATGTGTATATAAATACAGCCCCTACACTTTTCGATAGGTGCTGTGGTTTCTTTTATATCCAGCTGAGCTACCACCACCTGAAGCACATGGGACCTTGGTTTAATATTTTAGTTTAATGGCACTCCACCCTCTCTCCATCCCTCCCAGTCACCACCGGTGTAACACAAGGCTCTGCCCTTGGTCCCCTCCTCTTTAACATTCTCACCAACACTCCCCACACATCCACATATCAGGTCTTCCTAATACAATACGTAGATGACTCCTCACTCATTTGCACATATGGTAACATGGCACACCTCTAAAATTACTCAGGAAGCTTTAACAGTGACTAAAACATGTCTGTAACTCACATCTCATGCTCAACCCTATAAAAAAGACAAACTACTACTTTCCCCCCCAAATTCCTCTCCCATGAAAAAAAAAAACAAAATGTAAAGCCCTCACTGCTGATAATACAACAATTGAAGTTACTTCTCATAGCAAATTATTAGGGATGATAGTGGATGATGATCTTAAATTTGATCTGCATATACAAAATTGCTTTAAAAAAATCATCAAAAACTAGGGATGCTTTACAAAGACAAAAACTTTCTCACAAATGCAATTAAAGCTACACTTGCTACTGCTTATCTCCTCCCAACACTTTTTTTCTGGTACCCCCATCCTTACTAACCTCCATGCATCACAAAAATCAAAACTTGAAAAACGTTATAACAAAATTGCTAAATTTGCAGCAAATACCCCTTTTAAAACACACCACTATATAGAACTACCCCATCAACTAACATAGGCACAGCTTCTTAGCACCTATAAAATTATCCAGAATCCATCTGCTTGTCTGGCACTAAATAATATTTTACACATCTCTGTTCCTAATCTGTCATTACAGTTCATTGACCAGAAACTCCTGTCTGTCCACAAACATCAGATCTGTGCACTGTCTGTGTTTGTACCCTTCTGCTAAGGGCTGGAACTCCTTATCTCTGTCCATCAAGTGCGTAGCCTCCCTCCCACTTCCATTCTGAAATATATTCTAGCCAAAAGCTAGCTCTGTTCTTGCTCAACACCAGGATAAACTACATGCATAAATGTGGACAAATACCTATTCATAAAGTACAGTTTTGTACCTACCATAAATGTAGATGTTCGAGTGTATACCCTGCTGCAGTCATCACACTTGGGTTATCCTGTCGTCAGGTGGTCCCGCAGTCGGCCTGAATTCCAAAGTCTTGGTCCAGCGTCAGTTGCTGTCGCTTCTTCCCTGATGTCAGTGCGCCAGGGGTATATAAGAGGCGTCCAATGCCATTTTCTTCAGTTTTTCTTGCCCCAGATGTCAGCTGCCCCCCCAAAAGGTGGTCAGTATATAGTACCAATGATAAAGGTTTAACACAAACAAAACATCCCTCCAGCTATAAGCAAATACACCAGAAAGGTTGTATCAGATTGTCAGGTATTGAATGGTCAGAGGGGATGGAGGGAGTGTAACCTGGACTGCAGCAGGGTATACACTCGAACATCTACATTTATGGTAGGTACAAAACTGTACTATGTTCATCGTGTTACCCTGCTGCAGTCATCACACACGGGTTGAATCCCAAAGCTAAGGATGGAAGGTGGAGTCAAACAGGGTTAGAGGAGGCTAGAAGGCCCTGCAAAACTGCAGTGGCGAAGCCAGCTCTAGTCTTAGAGTAAAGTGGTAAGTGATAGTTTTCGGTGAAGGTGTGTACTGAACTCCAAGTTGCAGCTTCCAGAATATCCTTGGTTGGCACCCCCCTGAGGAAGGCTGTAGATGTAGCTGCTGCCCTGGTGGGAGTGGGGCCTAATGCTAGCAGGAACTGGTTTTCCATGATGGGTGTAGCAAAAACGTATGCAATGTCCTATCCATTTTGAAATGGTCTGTTTTGAGATAGCCTTTCCTTGTGATGTTGTAGCATAGGATACAAAAGTTGGTCAGATTCTCTGAAAACCTTAGTCTTATCCAAGTAGTAACGTAGTTGCCTGTGAATGTCCAAGGAGTGCAGGAGTCTTTCACCTTTGTTCTGTGGATTTGGGAAGAAGGTGGGTAAATGAATGGTTTGATTTAGAGCCACACTGGATACCACCTTTGGTATAAAGGAGGGGTTAGTTCGTTTTCTTGATGAAAAATGAGGAAAGGTTCTACTGCCATTAGTGCCTGAAACTCTGAGACTTTTCTGGCTGAAGTAACTGCTAGCAGCAGGGCAGTCTTCCATGATATAAACTTTAAATCAGCTGAGAAAGCTGGCTCAAAAGGTGGTAGCGTAAGTTTTTCCAGAGCAAAGTTGAGGTCCCAAGTTGGTGTTGGTGCTCTCCTGGGAGGCCTAATGTCTTTGGCCCCTCTGAGGTACTGCCTTAGAAGTGGATGTGAAAATAAGGGAGGATTCATGTTGTAGTGAGCTGAAATAGCTGAGGCATGGATTTTAATAGATGAAAAGGAAAGTCCTTTGTGTAACATCTCATTTAAATATTGTAGAATCTGAGGCATATCCGGCTCAAGGGTATTTTGGCCTTTAGCTTGGTTCCAGGTGAAAAATCTTTTCCATTTATCTGAGTAGGCTTTCTTGGTGCTGGGTCTCCTGGCCTCTAGAATGACATCCATAACAGCTTGTGAAAGATGAGCTGGCTGGTTGCTCAAGTGATTTTCCATGCAGCCAAATTTAAGGTTTTGAGCTGGCTGTGTAGAATGTGACTGTCTTGCTGTGTGAGCAGATGAGGAATTTGTGGTAAGATCCATGGTGGGCCATGGGCCATGTTCCTTAGTGGGTACCAGTGCTGGCATGGCCAGTCCGGGGCAATGAGTATCATTCGTGGTCTCTCCATCCTCACTTTCAGCAGCACCTTTGTGAGATGGGGCAATGGAGGAAAGGCATATACTGTCAGCATTTTCCAAATGAATGAGAGTGCGTCCACTTTCCAAGCTTGTTGGTGAAATGTCCTTGTGCAAAATTTTGATAGCTGATAGTTTTGGAGGTTGGCAAACAGGTCTATGTCTGGGCGCCCCCATTTTTGAGTTATCATTGCAAATACTTGTGGATCCAGTTTCCACTCATGGGGATCCATGATGTTCCTGCTTAGGTCGTCTGCCAATGTGTTCTTTTTTCCTGGCAGGAATTGAGCTTGTAATTGAACTTGGTAAGCCAGTGCTGTGTTCCACAAGGTCATTGCTTGCCTGCATAGAGGGTAGGAGTGTGTACCCCCTTGCTAGTTTATGTACCACATTACTGTCGTGTTGTCTGTCCTTACTATCAGCTGTCCTGAATGTAAAAGGCCCTTGAAGGCTGTCAGAGCATTCTGTACAGCTAGCATTTCTTTTTGATTGATGTGCAGATTTCTTTGATCTGCAGTCCATATGCCTTGAGCGCACTGTCCTGCCATGTGTGCCCCCCAGGCATAGTCCGATACATCTGTTGTCATAGTTTGCCTGGTTGGGGGTAAGGTGAAAGGCTGACCCTTGTTGGTGACATGCCTGTGACCACCATAGAAACTCCTGTTGAAGGCAGAGAATTAGAGGTATCATAGTTTTCAAGCTGTGGCTGTGTTGAGTCCATACGCTTTTCAGGTACCACTGTAATTTCCTCATATGTATTTTTGCAAATGGTATAAGTAGTATGTAAGATGCCATGAAGCCCAAGGCCTGTAGAATTTTTCTTGCAGGGAGTTGGGTCTTTGTTGCCATTATTTTGAAGTATTGAGTTAGCTGTAGTTGTTTGTCTGGCATCAGATAAGCCATCTGGGCCGTTGTATTCAAGCTGGCACCCAGGAATGTCATATTTTGTGAGGGCACTAGTTTTGATTTCTTTTCGTTTACTGTGTACCCTAGGCAACTTAGAAGTGTTTTACAAAAGCCAGATGTTGTAAGAGAATGTCCTTGCTTTCTGCTTGGATGAGGCAGTCATCCAGATATGGGTATATTTGAATTCCTCTTTGTCTGCAGTATGCAATTACTGGTGCCAGGCATTTTGTGAAGACCCTGGGTGCAGTAGATAAGCCAAAGGGCAGTGCAGAGAATTGCTAATGGGTTGAACCTGCAATGAAACGGAGGTATCTTCTGCAATTTTGTCTGATAGGGACATGCAGGTATGCCTCCTTGATGTCCAACGTTACTAGCCAAGCTTTCTTGCCCAACATGGGAAGAAGCTGCTGTAGTGTTAGTATCTTGAATTTGGGTACTTGCAAGAAGGTGTTTAGAATTGAAAGGTCCAGAATGGGTCTCCAAGCATTGTCCTTTCTGGGGACTAGAAAGAGCCTTGAGTAAAATCCTTGGCCTTGCTCCTGTGTAGGTACCAGTTGAATGTCTCTCATGTCCATGAGAGCTGCAATTTGTTTTTGTGCCTCTGCCCATTGATTTTGTGGCAGGTTTGGCATTTCTTTTATCCTTGGCATGGCGTGGAAATGGAATCTGTATCCTTGTGAGATAATTCTAGGACCCATTTGTCCTTTGTGATGATGTGCCAGTTGTCTGCAAAAAGTGCTAATTTTCCTCCCAAGGGAGCTGCCAAGAGTGCTTTGCTTGGCCGTTTGAGGTTTAAGTCATTGTGTTTGTCTTCTAGTAGTTTGGGATCTGTCTTCTCCTCCCTTTTGTGTTGCAGTGCCCCATTGGCGAGGTTTGTAAGGTATTTGTACTTGACCTCTGCCCCTTGGGCGTCTGTATTTACCCCTCTGTGGTCTGTCAGAAGCTGGAAAGGACCAATTTTTTGTTGGCCAATTTCTGCTGAAGCATGGGGGCTGAACCTGTAAGAAATCTTTGACCGTCTGCATGGATTTTGCCTTATCCTCCATTTTCTTTAAAACCTCTTCTGCTTTAACCCCAAATAAGACATCCTGCTGTAAGGGTGCATCTAGTAACTTTGCTTTAACATGATCAGGCAGAGTTTGTTCCTTTAACCAAGCATGCCTACGTATAACAGACCCAGTGACAGCTGCTCTACATTAAGCTTCCAAGGAATCAAATCCACATTGTAAAGTATGTTTGCCCAACTGTTCAGCTGCATGCAACAGATCCTGCATTTCCTTGAATTCAGACTGTTGAGGGTACGTGCTCATCTTTTGTTTTATTTGAGACATGAGGAATTGCTGGTATTTCAGCATGTGAAATTGACAATTTAGTGCTCTCATGGCTAGAGTAGATGAGGTGTAAACCTTTTTCCCCCACCTATCTAGTGCTCTGGAGTCCCTTTCAGAGGGTACTGGATTTTTAGCCATAGAAGCTTTAGCCCCTTTGGGACCCTGGGAAATTGTCTCTGGGTCAGCAACAGGGCTTTTGTAAAGGGATTTGTGTGAGTCAGGCACTCTGTAATATCTGTCTGGTTTGGCTGGAGCAGGAGGAAGAGAATCTGGATTGAGATTCGATTCTAAGTAAACATCATCCACAATGTCTAAAACTGGAGGGATAGCAAGTGGTCTGTGCTGGGGAAGTAAAAGAAACTCTTGGAATCTTCATAAGGGGGAAAGGAGTAATCCTGTTCCTCAGAGGAGTGTGAGGAAATAGAAACTTGATCAGAGGAGGCATAATCCTCCTCTTGTCTAGGCCTTTTGTCTGGGGGGGGGTTGGGAACCCCTGATCAGAGTAATCAAATCTTCAGCCATCTTAAGCATCTGTTTCTTAGGCATGAGGCCCTTGAACTGGAGGCTGAAGTTCTGTCTTTTTAGGTTTTAGTGGAGTCTTTAGCTTAGCATAAGATTTAATGGTGAGAGAAGTCGGCCTGAAGACAACTTCTGAAACCAAAGGTGTTTCCATAGCCATAGCTTCTCCTTCTGCAATGTTGTCGGTAGGGGCTGAGGAGTAGGCCTGCGTCGGCCTAGTACTCTCAGTTTGGGAATCCAAAGTGGTCTGGGGTTCCAATTCTGTGGTCGTCAGGGGCTGCGTAGGTGCCTCACTGAAAACCGGAGAACCGGAGACCGGCCCAGTCGAGGCCTTGGAGTCTGGCTTGGAGCTAGGCTGTCTGTCCTTATCTTTGCATTTTTTTATGCACGCCGGTAGTCGGTTGCTCCGATGGCATAGTGTAATTAAATTTTCTACTGAAGTAGTGTCGTGCGAAATCAAAGCGTCGCTTTATAGTTCGCTTATTGAACCTAGCACAAAACCGACAACCAGTGACATCGTGGTCTGGGCCTAGGCAAGGTAAACAGTAAGAATGAAAGTCTTTATGAGGTATTTGCTTCCCACAAGAAATGCAATTGTTAACTTTTTCTGACATCGGACTGAGGCAAGAAAAGGTTCCCCAACGGGGTACTTAGCTTTGAAGACTTCGGTCTGAAATTCGATTCGAAAAGCTCAGGTGTCGGCTGACCGGCACTTGTGAACTGCTTCTGCTTCAGGTACCGCGCGGCAAGAAAGACTGAAGAAAATGGCATTGGATGCCTCTTATATACCCCTGGCACACTGACGTCAGGGAAGAAGCGACAGCAACCGACACCGGACCAAGACTTTGGAATTCAGGCCGACTGCGGGACCGCCTGATGACAGGATAACCCAAGTGTGATGACTGCAGCAGGGTAACATGATAAACATCTTACTTCTTTACTCTCCCTTCTTCACTCACGTCCTTCTATCAATTTCTCTCCCCTGGCTTTCTCTCTAAATATACCACAAGCCTGCTTTTCACTCACTGCATGTTGCAATTCCTGTTTGTACTATACTAATTTATCTTTAATTTCTCTATAAACTGATTAAAGTTTCTCTGTTAAGTCATTGTCATATAACTTGTATCTACTCTTTCCCAGTGTTTTCATATCATGTCTAATTTGGTATAATTATCTAAACTGTATTTTTTGTATTATTTTTAAAGACTGTAAAATTATTATTCTTAAAATATTTTGAAATATTTTGGAGCTTTTCTCTCTGCGCCTCCTCTGAAAATGGGCTCCTACCCAGTCAGACTTTCCAGATAACCAAATGTCAATAAACAGTAAATAAATAAGTAATGTCTCATCTGAAGGATGACACACTCAAGAGGACAGCACTCCCCATGTGCAGCATTGCATGTCAGCACTCCATCTTCTTGGTGTGGGAATAAAACCCACTGCCTTCTGCATCAAAGATGAGTGCAGTGCCTGCTATACCATTAATGCTGATGCAGTCATATCAGCAGAAGGAGGTGCTCCTGACAAAATTTTGGCAGAAGGGTAAAATATTATCCATTAGATACACCACAATGATCATGGAAAATAATTAACTGCACACCAGACAGAAGAAAAATAAGTTTATCCCTACACTCAGAGGGTGTTTAGAGGCAGGGATGAGATTCAAATTGCTTTATCCAGCTGTATTTGGGTTCATTTTTTTTTTCAAAATGAGAAAGGACTGTCTTGAATGCAGAACAGGTGAAAGAGGAAATAAAACAGATTACCCAGCAAAAATTGAGACAGCAAGTTGAAAGGGATTCTACTTCTCACTCCTGTGACAATGGCAAAGGCAGTAGAAAGAATTGGCCATAAAACCTTTTCCAGTGTTCCAAAGGAAAATGATTGAATGACAGAAAAAAGCAAAGGAGCTGATGAACAAAGCAAAACTGGATTTGAAACAGAGACTGTTGGGTTGGGTGATCAATAAGGAGAATGACAAGAATCTGACAGTAGGAATAAGTAAGAAAAAATATAAAGGTCATGTCTATAAGATGCAGTTTAGAAAAAAAACTGAGCTTCTACAAGAAATGGAGGGAAGAAGGGCAGGAAAAAAATGGAAGTTTGTGGATTATTTTAAACTGGTCATGGACTGTAAAGTATAATTTTCCACTTTGCTGTCAATGTTTAGAATGATAAAGGAAGTTAAGAAGAAACTGTAAATAAAAAAGTTCAATTACTTTCTTACTAATATGTGTGCAAACTGTAAGTACAGTTCTTTTTCTTTTCTTAGTAATAACACATTTCCTGAAGTCAGCTCCAATTTACATTAGAAACTAGTTATGTACAGAATACACTGGTATTCTAAATGTGAGGTAAAGGGAAGTCTTATCAATGACTGCTGTTAATGGCAGTCATAAAGTAGCAATGTACTTTTTCTGTTTTTTTTTCTTATCTTCCAGAAGAGCTCTGCAAATTGTAGATGCACTGTTTGCAGAAATAGGTAATAGGTTATAGGTAATAAAGAAATGATTGAACCATGAAACTGTGAGATATATGTATTCAGAAACATTGGAATTAGTACTTGAAGTGACAGGTAGTAAAAATAAATGAAGCCTATTACATTGAAGAGATTACAATCAGATGAATTCGTACTAACCACCTTAGTATCAATCATAATGCTAAAATCTATTCATTTAATGAAGTTTTTCTTAAGGCTGTTATTCAGTTAATTGAGAGTATGGAAGTTGTTTTTCACATCTGCAAGGGAAGTTGAGATGGAACAAAAAAGGATGTTATGGTTGCAGAATGGCTCACAAGCTCTAATATGCATTGTCAGCATGATTAAACCTAACAATGGAAGAGCACCCTCCTCAGCCTCAACAGGCAAATAAGACATGTCAAATCCTCTAAGGGCAACTTTGAGGAAAAACTTAGCAATCACAGGCAAGGATAACCGTAAAGCCATTTACAGTTACATATGTAGCTTAAAAGGTGGGACCCAAGCATGTGCCAAACTAGTGACTAACAATGTCACATACACTGATTGCAGGGATAGCAAACCTGCTAGTGGACAGATTTGGTGAAAAATTCACTCCCTTATCCCCTCCAAACTTATTACAAACCTTGACCCCCAACTTCTCCCCCACCCTACATATCTGAAGAGCAGGTCATTAAAGCATTGTCTAAGGCAAAAAACAGCCTCTAAGGGACCAGATGGCATCCCAGGCTGCCTTCTAAATAAACTAAAACATGAACTGGCATCACCATTAAGTACCCTATTCAATCATAGCCTAACCACAGGCTTTGCTCCTGAGGAATGGAGAGCAGCAACGGTTACTCCCCTCCACAAAGGTGGCTTAGCAACAGACCCAGGGAGTTATAGACTCATACGTCTGAGCAGCCTCATCTGTAAGGCTGTGGAACGTATCATCATGGATCTAATAAATAATGACATAGGTGAACTCCAAACCTCGATCTGACTCAATTCGTCTTCGCCAAGGGCAGATCCTGCCATTAAACTTGGTGCATTTATTCAAAAATGTGACCAGGGCAAATCTGTACACACAGCATACCTTGACTTGACAAAGGCCTTCAACACAATCCCACACTCAGGCATTACCAATAAACTTAGTAAACCAAATGTAAACACCTTTTTTATAAAATGGGTTGTCAATTAGCTCACAAACCAGTCACACACTATCAAACCAGCAGACTTGTCATCAGCAGGGTGCCACGAGGGTCAGTGCTGGGCCCCCTGCTGTTTGGTATTTACTTCTCAGAAGTTCAGGCCAAAACTAAGGAGCTGTGACTTACCAAGTCTGAGGACAACTGCAAACTAGGTGCAGTTATTGAATCCCCCAAAGGATTTCAGCATACTTCAGGAAGGTCTTATGCAGACCAATGACTGATGTCTTAGTCACGGTCTCAAACTGAATGTTAAGAAATGCATTATCATTCTCTTCGGTAAAAATAGTGTCCCTTTACACAAACAGATTAACAACAGTACCCTAAGTACCTACGAAGTGGTAAGGGATCTGGGATCACAAGTAGACTGTGACCTTAAATTTGACCACCATGTGTCTACTGTAGTAAGGAAGGCTTTCTATGCAGCACACTTGATTAGCAAAGGCATCACCTTAGAACAAAGGAGATTATAACCTCTGCTATACTCATCATTAATCTGGCCCATAATTGAGAGTAACACCCCTTTTGGCATGTACCATATAAAGCACTTGCAGTGATTAGAGAGATCTCAGACGTTTCTAACAAAGAAGCTCAAGGGACTCCAGCATGTGCCTTACACAGACTGACTAAAGTCCCTGTCACTATACTCAATATAATATAGACTTCTTCTGGGAGACTTATGCCTGGCTTACAGAGCAAGCTCTGATCCAAACCTAATGAATTTGCTGCACATCCCTAAATCAAACAGGACTACAGTTACCCATTCCAGGGACCTAAATATGGCCTGCAACTTGAATAGGACATGCTGGAGGGACAGTTTTGTCTTCCAGCAACTGCTAAATCTTTGGAAAAGGCTGCCAATTCATGTGAAGTAGAGCACCACTATGACACGATTCAAAAAAACCTGGACGAATGCATAGGGCACTGAAAATTCTTACCAGGTATAGTGCCCACAATCCTCCTGGACATGAGCAGTCATTACTAAGTGCAATCATGAAAATACAACTAGAGTAGATATGTTATTACATTGGGATGAAATGGCTAGGACTGAAATGACCTCCGAGTTGATAGCCTAGTAACCACCTATGATCTTATGAGTGAAGCCTGTGGGTGCAGATGTCTATCTGGGCATCTGTTTATATATGCGAGTAATTTTCCTTTCTGGAAGTTGTGTGTGTTTTCTGAGAGTTAAAAAGGGTTAGAGGTTAAAAATAAAAATATACATAGTTTTTTATGGGATTTTGATGTGGATTTTGAATGTTCTAATTGATGTGAAAAGTCTGGGAAAATGTGGCATGCATCTAGACAGAAATAAAAAGTTGCAACTGCATGTAAATTTAGTTTTCCAAACACTAATGCATGCAAGTAAGTTGCAAGGTGGAAACATATATAACTGTCATGTAGAATATGTGAAAGTAATACTATCGTATCAGAATGATTGCTTTATTAGTCATATCACAGAATGTGAACGGTATTGCAGGAATGGACAAGAAGCAAAAAGTATTGAATTATATTAATAAGTGCAGGGTAAAAAGAGCAATGCTGTTTGAGACACATTTGGATAGAAATGAGCATGGGAATTTGTCAAAGAAAGGATTCCAGAATAGTTATTCAACAGGGTATTAGGGACAAAGGAAAAGAAGGGTAATAACTGCAAAAGGGCTCCGTCAGTGATCGAGGGAGAGGAGTTGGCAAAGACAACAAGGGTAGATTTGTGTTAATAAGGAGTTTTTGGCAGGAAAGGAGGACTACACTGGCATGTTTTATATTTAACTTAAAACTACTATTAAGGAGCTTAAGAAAATATGGGAGAAGTAATGTTATCCCACCCGCATTTCTTTTATATCCTTTACAGTATTCAATACTTCAGTTACAGCTGGTTTTATTTTTATTTTCCATTTTCTAGTAATTGCTTTTTTGGTAGTCAGTACCATTAAAAAAGGCTTTAGAGAATTCAGGGTTGAAATGGGTCTATATGAAGTTCAAAATAATCATTTCCTTAGTTACAACCATCTTCTTCTTCTTCTTTCGGCTGCTCCCATTAGGGGTCACCACAGCAGATCAACTGTTTCCATTTCCTCCTGTCCTCTGCATCTTGCTCTGTCACACCAACCACCAGCATATCCTCTTTCACCACATCCATAAACCTTATCTTAGGCCTTCCTCTTTTCCTCTTGCCTGGCAACTTCATCCTTAGCATCTTTTTCCCAATATACTCCGCATCCCTCCTCAGCACATGTCCAAACCAACGCAATCTCGCCTCTCTGGCTTTGTCTCCAAACCTTCCAATCTGGGCTGACCCTCTAATATACTTATTCCTAATCCTGTCCAACCTCGTCACACCCAGTGCAAATCTTAACATCTTCAACTCTGCCACGTCAAGCTCCGACTCCTGCCTTTTTGTCAATGTCACTGTCTACAACCTGTATAACATAGCTGGTCTCACTACCCTCTTGTAGACCTTTCCTTTCACTCTTACTGGTACTCGTCTGTCACAAATTACTCCTGACACTCTTCTCCACCCACTCCATCCTGCCTGTACTCTCCTTCACCTCTCTTCCACACACACCATTACTCTGAATTGTTGATCCCAAATACTTAAACTCATTCACCTTCGCCACCTCTACTCCATGCATCCTCACCATTCCTCTATCCTTCCTCTCATTCACACACATATATTCTGTCTTAGTCCTTAGTTACAATCATCTGAACCTCCAAAATTTCTGAAAAAAAAAAAATATATATATATATATATATATATATATATATATATATATATATATATATATATATATACATACACACACACACACACACACAAATGTATGTTCCATATTACCTCTCTCTTTCCCATCACAGATCCAGCATTTGCTGTCTGCCTAAGGAAAATTTATCTGTAGTCTGCTTGTGGTGCAAAAATACTTTTGCAAACACTTCCAAGCAAAAATCCTAACTCCCCTGGACTTCATTTTATACTTGTGAGCTGTACAGATATCCTGCCATTCTTCCTTTTTAAATTGACTTTCCATTCTTTTGTCCAAATCTTTTCTAATTTCTTCTAATAAATTCTTATAGTTAGCATGCACATACCTCTCACCTGTCCAGATTTTTGGCTCATATTTTTGGTCTGTTTCCACATAAAATTTGCAGTTTTCTGGATATTTATGGCAAATCAGTGAGTATTAAATTCACTATATAATGACAGTCATTTCAGTAACTGACTTCATATCCTTCAGAAAATGCATGTAACACAAGACATTTTATTCTAGCAACTTCCTGTGTTTATAAGAGCAATATTTAAAATGTGTCCCTATTTTCGGGCTTTGTCCCCCTATTATTTTGGCTTTGTCCAGATATTTTGTGCTAAGAGGTCGATAGCTATGAGCATGCACTATTTTATATGCTCTACTAATTATCGCTTTTTTTAACAGCAGCTTCTGTGCTAAACTCATTTAAAAACTCTCCCAGAGCTATTTTTTTTCCATTAACATTCCCTGTGTCTTTCTCTTTGCCTATATGGTGATATTAATCCCTACTAGGGAAGGCAGTCTCTAACCTGCTGTCCAAATTTCTGCTTGACCTCATCACACTCTATTAACTTCCATTCTCTAGTTATTTGCTCCCAGTACCTTGGTTTCTTTCCTAATTTCTTCCAGTAAATTTCATCCTCCTCTTGCCTGTTTCTTGTAATCCTACTTGCAAGTATTCATATCAGCAGAATCTCCTTTCTCCATTTCTCTGTTGGCATAGTATTCTGCTAGTTTATGAATATAATATTCTGCATGGTTGCTGTTATTCTCCTTAAGAACCTGCAGTCAGAATCCTACTCTTTCTTTATTCCTCTTTCCCCAATTTCGTCATCCCTTTCCACTTAGCTTTATACCACTCTGCTTGTGTTATCTATATTAGCCTTAACTGCATAGCTCTAATGGAAGAATCAACTTAACCTACTTGACTCTCTTCCTCTTTCACTCTCAAGTATATTCCTTCAACTCCTTAATTATCATCCATGATTTCTCCTCTGGTTGATGAAAATATACCTGACTTGTATAATAAAACTTCTTCTTCTTTTGGCTTTTCCTAGTTAGGGGTTGCCACAGCAGAAGAACGGTCCACAGAACAGTTGGCAGTGGAGTTTTATGGTGTTGAGCTGCCAGCCCAGTGTCCAACCTTATATAGAAAGCACACAGACACACACACACCTAGGGTCAATTTAGAGTGCCCAATCCACCTAAAGCATGTCTTTGGGATGAGGAAGGAAACAGGACCACTCAGAGGAAACCCACTCGACCGCAGGGAGGGCATGCATACTCCACACAGAAGGCACCCCAGTGACCTGTATAATAAAACTAAAGGGTCTAAAGATATTTTCAATGCCTGCATCTTGCTATCCATAAACAAGAACATCCATTTCTCAGTGGTTGTATTATCTTGGGGGGATTCAGTAAAGCCTACATGGTCATTTTTCAGCATGTGCATGTTGCTGTGCAATGTGTACATGGAGACAAATACTTTCAGATCCATTAAACTCCATGTAGTGGTACACAATCATGTGGAAACACGGAAACTTCTGTGGCATGCTAATTACAGCATAAGTACCTGAATTGTATGCTAATGATGCAAAGCAACACAGGAGAGCGATTCAACAAGTTGTACAGCAACCATGTAGACTCCGTGCTCATGTTGTTTGTATATTCAAAAACGTTCTAAATACAGCCATGGAAAGGAGTCTACACAGAAAGAAGAGCAAGTAAAGGGTCTTTGATTTGTACAGAACTGACCTTAACATGTAACACTAGACACATTATGACATTATTAGACAGAATGGATGCTAGAAAATTAGATTAACAATCGCAACCATTCCTTTTAAGTGCAATGACATAAATGGAACTTCGCTCCCCCACTCCCAAATGAAAGATATTCTTGCAAATAATGCAGACAGCTAAAAGTGGGAATCCCATGTAACAGGCTATTATACTATCATGTAATCCGATGCAGTATGTAGCTGATGGAAACAGTCCAATTTTATTGAAACCTTTATTGCTCTGTGCAGATATCTAGCAAGTAATACCCTCCCTTGTGTTTACAACATTGGGCTCCCCTTCAGTTTCCCTGCTTACACAGTTAACAGCTGTGTCACTACTAGACAGAGGCACTGTATTCTAAATCTATTCTGTGCATTTTTGTGCCATTTCATGGGGTGGCGAAAGCCACATCACTATGGCTAGGCTTACAAATGCCCCAGGGCAGATAGCCTAGTACTAAACTATGAAACTATGAAACTATGTAGATGCAGGGCTGTCAGCACGGTGAATATGCAAATGAGGTAAAAACTCATTAGAATTGTTGAATCACAAAAAATAGTAACCATGCAGGGATGTTAACTGTGTGTAGGCACTTCCACAATGTTTTTTTTTCAATGAATGTCAACAGTGAATGATATCAGGGGTATGTGTTAGGTTATGCTTATAGATGTGTACATGTAGGTCTATGAAGGGTGAAAGTGCATATAATCAGTACACAGTTCATAAGTTGTGTCTCATCCTCTGAATTCTGTTTTAAAATATGTTGACTCTACTTTAAGTAATTTTTTTTCATTGCATGATGCAGCTCTTAGTGCACCCATGGGAAACAGAGGAATGAATGACAGGTTTTACTGTGCCTGTTATGTAACTATTCCCGTGGCAGCACATGTATGTGTAGGGCTAGAGTATAGATGGTTCTGAGTTCTAGTACAATGTGTGCAACCAACCTTTCCTTCACTTTTTGTGCTTCATGTTTATATGATATCACAGGAACAGAGGAAATAATACCAGTTGTGCCAGTACTTACCTTATTAGCATGAAGGTGCACAGAGTTGCTCAAAGGTGCTAATCAGCAAGCAGCAGGTATGTTTAATAGATGCTAATTACAACATAAGCGGGTGAATTGCAAGTTAATGAACCAATCCAACATGGTTTACCTATTCAACAAGCTATAAAGCATCCATGTAACCTTCATTCTGTTTTTCCTGAATACTTCAATACCATTTGAGTAGAGACAAGGACATTTTAACTGGGCACAATGCTAGGTGCTTCTGCAGTTTTGCTCCATATGTATGTGCAACAGGCTGAAGCCTGTGCTGCTGGTGACAATAGATCTGGGCTGAGAAGGAGAAGAGTGTTCAGGCCCAGGGTAACTTTTCAGATGCTACATGACCTGGAGATTGTAGGGCACTACAGGGTGGACAGGGACACATTACAAGAACTCTGTGAGCTCTGCCACCCTCAACTCAAAGACAGAGCCAACTGAGGGGAACCCCTCCCAGTGGAAACTAAGGTATGTGTAGCCCTTATAATCTTAGCTAGAGATACTTTTCAAAGGCCAACTGGGGACATAATGGGTGTGTCACTGGCATCAACATCCATGATCCTTCTCCTCCAGTTCCTGGATGCTATGGTCATACATGCCAGTAAGCACATATGTTTTCCTGGTAGTTCTGAGGAGAGGGCCAAAAATATGCACCAGTTCTACCTTGTAGCTCACTACCCTAAAGTACTGTGCCATAGATTGCACTAATGTACACATTACCCTGCTCACTAGGTGTGCCTTAGAGTCTACATTAACCACAAGGGATACCACTCCATCAATTGCCAAGTCATGTGTAATGCCCAGGGGAATTATCTTGAATGTGTGTGCTGGCAACCATGGCAGCTATAATGACTCCCATATCTGGTACACATCACAGCTGTACCAGATGTTTGCTAGGGGACATCCCACAGTGTCATTTACTGGAGGATGCTGGTTATGCACTGGAACCGTGGCTTATGACACTCATCAGAAGTGCACACAGAGCCATGGAAGAATGCCATAATGTGGCATACACTCAAACCAGAAACATCATAGAGCATGTGTTTGGGCTGCTGAAGTCACATTTCCAGTGCCTAGATACATCTGGTGGTGCCCTGCAGTATAATCCACAGAAATGTACACAGCTATTCACTGTATATGTTATGCTACACAATCTGATCCCGTGGAAACAGCTGCAGCAGGATCAGCAAGAGGAAGAAAAATACATCCCCCACCAATGCCTAGGTTACCACAGCCACAGTCAGAGGAGGACTCAGAGGGGAACCACCAGTTGCTCTGCCTGGAGGCAGACATAGGTGTGCTCAGTATGCCCTTGCTTTGGCTAAGAGACAAGGCATATCACATTCACTGACCACCTAGGTGCCTAATACCTTTCTCCTGCTCACATACATATAGTAAAATGGATGCCAGGTAACTGACACAACCTTTACTTCCCCATGTATTGGCTGTGTACTGCTTGCATCAGACAGAGTCAGCCCTGAACTAAAATTGTGTCTACTGCTACATTTGCAAAGTAAGTTCCGAACCTAGAGTGTATTCTTGAATAATATTATGGCATGTCCTTGTATTTTGTAACTTGGTACAGTAATCTAGTAAATAGTGGTGGATTTGTAAAAAAGTGATTTAACATGTGACAGCAGTAACCTATTTTACTCATATGTGTCCATTAGTAAGTAGTAGACCTTAGGCATCAAAGATTCACACAGTCATACCTCTGAAGAATATTGATGATCACTCCATGGCCTCAGTTTAGCACCATACCAATGTACTGGTAAATCATTGGAGAGAGAAGTTAGAAAATAATGATGTAAATTGCAGTTTCTGACTTCACAACCCTTCCCAAGATCAAACAACAGGCAGGATGCAGAACAAGGAGAGTAACAAGAGCATCATATCTTTGTTTGTGCAATAGCAGTAACTAAGCTTTGTTCCCACCACCTCGAAAAAAACAGTGTACCCTTGCATGTGTCATAAAAGGAACTCACCCTTGTTCCCCCAAAAGAGCAATCTATGCTTGCTTGTGCCATCCAACCTGCCCTTCAGTGGTTGGTAACTACATATCATAGTATTCCCAGTTAATATCCTCACACATTTTAAGGTAAATGATATAGACTGGCTTACAGACTGCATGTCTCTGAGTACTGGTCAGCTAACTGATGAATGACTAAGAAACACGGGAAAGATAAGACAAAGCTGTATATTTTCAATCAATAACCATAACAGGTTGTGTGATCACTAAGTGCACTACATCCAATTAACATAATAAATGTGGAAATAGTTTATGCCTTGATATCAATGTACATTCAGTTGCACTTTGTTGTGTGAGGAATTAATTTATTTCTTTGCTGCAAAGCTGTTTGTGTGGCAAAGAGGGATAAGGAATCCATCCTGTTTTCTGAAGGTACACTGGAGTGAGAGTTAAAATCCAGACCTCTATAGACATATCTCATTTTCTACTGTGTATGTCATAGATTGATTTTTCTCATCTCAAATATTTCTCCCTTTTTTGTGGGGTCAGTGTTTGTGCAGTGCGATGCTTTGCACAAGTGGGTTTGGCTATGCTCATCTGCTTTGCTTAGAGTGCAGCAGTGTACAAACTGGATGAATGGACCACCCAGGTAGCAGATAGGACCCAGACAGCCAGAAACATAAACTAGATGCATTCAATTAATACTATTGGCAATCACACAAAACATAATAAGTGGCACTGCACTGCAATTAACTGCGAGAACTTTACAATGAATACTAAGATAGGGAATGTCATGTAACTAATCCTGTGACAGCAGGTGTTAAGTTTAGGTCTGGAGTACAGATGGTCCTGGGTGCTAGTACAGGGTGCACAAACTTTGTTTTACTATTGTGACATTGCAAATTATAGCAATAAATGGCAACATACACAACTGTTTTTTCAACCTTCTTGTGGCAACAGCTCTAAGTGTAGGACTACTGTATACATGGTCCAGGGTTTGAATACAGCATATTCCATCCACTTTTAATGTTCCAGTTCACATTATAGTCACTCTCACTTTTAACACTTGACATAGTGTAGCTGATATTAATATTTATATGTATGATGGTTGAGACACTAATATTTTGTCAGTTATTCACTTATTTATCTGGGTCTATATTACATGATCAAACATTTAGTTACTCAAATAATTAAATGTCAGTCACTAAATGTTGAAAAAGCAAAACTGCAAATGGCAGTTTCCACACAGGGAAACAATTTGTTTGGCCGTTATGTGGATTTTGCCCTTTCTGCAATGTGGAGTTATCTCGGAGTTGGTATATTTAGTTAGCGGTGGTGTGGGGGGGGTGAACCCCCCCCCACTTGATTTGTGCTTAATGTTTTTGTTTTGTTTTTTCAGGTGGGACAATGGCATTGTTTACCTGTGTTGAAACTGCCATTCACGGTTTTGGATTTTCGATATTTAGTGATTGACATTTAGTTACTCGAGTAACTGACTGTTCAATTATGTAATATAGATTCTATTTATCTATGTATTGTCCATTTATTATCAAAAAATATGACTGCGGGTATACTTTGTACTATGCTCATCCAAGTATATTCCTGCTATCTGGACTGGCATGGCCTTCCCATTTGACTATCACATTTACACAAGTGCCTGTATATCAAATAACCTTGAACTTGTATTGCTTGCCATTGTTGTGCACCACTTACCATCCCACAAACAGGTCGCCCATCAGTGTGTACCCTTGAATACATTGTTTGAGTGATTGTAAACAATGCACAACACTCAAGTTCATAGGTTCATAGGTTCATAGGTTCATACTAGGCTATCTGCCCTAGGGCATTTATAAGCCTAGCCAGAATGTGTTTGGCTTTCACCACCCATTTTAAATTTATTTTGCTATGCCCTTTTTCAAGGTTAGTATACTGTGCCTCTGTCTAACAGTGACAATCTCCCATCCACTCATCAAGATTCCTCTTGAAGAGAGTCAATGAGGGACTCTGCCTAACCTGGACTGGGATTTTATTCCAGAGTGAAGAGAGCCTCTGGGTTATGAATCTGTCCCTCCAGCATGTCCTATTTATTTCAGTGCTGAGGTTCAAGTCTCTCAAGTGCGTAGCTCGATGGGGTTTGAATTTTCTGAGGTGCAGCATGTCCATTAATTCCAGGTTGGACATGGCTTTATACGTCAGGCACAAATTGCCTCTGAACAGGCGGTATGCCACTGAGTAGAGCTGGAGTTTCTTTAACCAGGCAGCATATGGCATCTGTTTGAGCCCTTTGATCCTCTTGGTGAGGTACTTTTGGGGTCTTTCCAGTTGCTGCAGGTGTCTGGTAAGGTACATCCCAAAAGGGGCATTGTACTCAATTATGGGCCTGATGAGGGATGAGTAAAGAGGCACAATGACCTCCCCTGAACTAGATGTGAATCCCTTCATGATTAGCTGGGCTATATAAAATGTTTTTCTAACCACTTTGGCCACGTGGTTGTCAAATGAGAGATTGCTATCAACTTTGGTCCCCAGGTCCCTAATTACTTCTTCTGTACTTAATGGATTACCACCTATGTGGTAATTTGTGGGCACTTTGTTTTTGCCAAAGGGGATGACTATACACTTTTTGGCATTTAGCTTGAGGCCATGGCTCTGGCACCAGTTGTCTGTTTCTATGAGGCGCTTTTGGAAGATGCTTGTGTCGGCTGGAGAGTTGATTATGGTGCCCAGTTTGCAGTCATCTGCGAACTTGGTCAGCCACAGTCCTTCTGTGTTGGCCTGTACCTCCGAGAAATATATACCGAACAAGAGAGGTCCCAGGACTGAGCCTTGTGGGACACCACTTGTAACTGGTTTGGAGTCTGACATGGCTCCAGCAATTCTAACCATGTGGGTTCTGTCCTTGAGCCAGTTTGAAATCCATCTAGTGACATAGGGGTTTATATTTAAGCTGGTGAGCTTATCTACAATGCCCGAGTGGGATATTGTATCGAAGGCTTTTGCGAGGTCCAGGTAGGCTCTGTGGACCACCTTCCCCTCATCAATCGCCTTGGTGACTGTTTCAAAGAAATCAACCAGGTTTAAGAGGCAGGATCTGCCCTTAACAAAGCCGAACTGGGTAGGATCCAGTGTCTGTAGGTCCCCAATATCTTTATTTATGAGGTTCATGATGATCCTTTCCATAGCTTTGCAGACCAAGCTAGTCAGGCTTATGGGGCGATAGTTTCCAGGATCCATTGAGGCACCACCTTTATGGAGAGGGACCACTGTTGCTGTACGCCACTCTTTGGGCACATATCCTGTAGTAAGGCTGAGATTGAACAGTAGTTTTATGTTTGGGTTTAGCTCTTCTTGGAGTTCATGTAGGACGCAGTCCGGGACACTGTCTGGTCCCATTGATGCTGTGTTTTTTGCTTTGCAGAGGGTGGCTCTTACCTGAGCATCTGAGATGTCAGGGGGGCAGCACTCTGCTGGGATAGATATTTGCCCATTTGTTGGGGGGGGGAGTGAAGTTTGCACTGAACCTGTCAGCTAGGATGTTGGCAATGTCTGTGGGTTCAGTGTATTTTTTGTCATTTTGGACTAATTCTGAGCATATCTGGGAATTACCACCCAGGTTCCTAACATAACTAAAGAAAGCCTTGTGATTATCCTTAGTGTCCTGTGCAATTTTTCTCTCGAAGCTGGCCTTAGACAATTTTATGAGTGCCTGTAGATTTTTGCTAATACTGATCAGTGATGCCTTCCCTTTTTGGGATTTTACTCTATCATTTAGTAGCTTCCTCCTTCTATTGTATAGTTTGTTTATGGCTGGGGTCCACCAGACAGGATGTCTGCCTTTGGAGGATTGGGTCTTGGTTTTATTTGGGATCGCATGATCCATGCATTCCTGAAGGTGTTCATAGAATGCGTTTATAAAGGATTCTGCAGTCTGGGCTGTATTTTCCACAGGCCCGGGGGCTTTGAAGGATTCCACCTCGGTTTTGAGGAGTGTGAAATTTGCTTTAGAGAAGTTTTTCACTGTGGTTTTTCTGGGCAGGGGGTGGGGTCGGGATGTGAATATCCAGTGAGATTAGTTTATGGTCTGATCTTACCAGTGAGGGATACACTTCTGGTCTGGAGCATAGAGTCCCCATGTTGGTGATGATCAGGTCCAGTACTGTTCAGATGTCAAGTGTTGCAAAACCAAAAAATGTCGGTGCCTGCAATTGGTGGGAAAACATCATTCTACATTGGTCTTGATCTGCAGTAGGTATGGCAGGCTTTCATGGAGAGAGTTTGCGATTCTGTGTTCAAAGATGGGGTATCTAGGAATCCAAAGTGTTAGACTTGTAGTGAATGAACATAGGCCCAGGCTATTGCAGAGGGACTACTGTGGCTCAGGTTAAAAGTCAGAGGCGTGGAATAGTCTTGCCCAAGCTTAGACCAGTGTTAATGGTATGACTGCACTGTTGAGCAATGTAAAAATCACTACAGAGATCTCCGAATGAGGAAGAGGGATATCCTTGACCACTGGATTAAGGAATGTAGGACTGAGGGCATCCAACAGATGTGTATGTATCACTTACAGAGACTGCTTGTAAGAGTTAAAAGCTGGATATAGTCAGGGTTGGTATTCATACTGGTATTCTGTTCTGTTCTTTCCACAGCCATCACAGACCAAGAACTAAATTTGCAAACCCATGCCACTAGATTGGCATGGATATGAGAAGCATGTGGTATGTATGAATCTGAACAGTACTGTTACTGTAGCATTAAAAACAGACACCTTTTTTTGGTTTATTACACAGTTGTATCAAATTCAGCATACATCTCTCAACTGTAAAAAAAAGTATGCATGCATTAGTCCATAGGCCAAAGCAACAGTTCAGTATTAGAGAATAGTCAGAGGTTGTGGGTTCAAAAACCACACTTCCCAAATATAAAATACTGTTAAGGCTTCATCGGTATTGCAATGTAACATCAGACCTCTAAACCAGTGACACCAATGGCTTGCTGTAAACTGTAATCAGTATAAATCAGTATAAATGGAACAAGCATATGTACAATATATGCACACATCAAGGATTGCTTGCTCCAATCTGTAGTATAGTGTGCATCTGTTATGAGCTGTGTAGTCTCAACTGTAAAAAAGTTATTTGTTAGGAGTTGGTAGTCTTAAAAGTAAAGATAACAGAATAGAGTCAAATAATTGCATCAATGCATTCTGTGTTACATTTGAAGTTGCTAATATTCTCCCTTTTTTTTTCTTATCCCATCCCTTATCCTCTCTCTTTTTTTCTTTTAATTTTTTTCCACAGCGGGGTAGGCCTGCCCCACAGGATCCACCTGCCTCCACTCCACCAGCTACGGCACCAAGGCCCAGCATGTCTGGGATGCAACCTGGTAGCACCCCCTCTGCTGCCTCAGCACTACGTGGCCCCTCAGATAGTTCTGCCCCAGAGGATAGGCCAGTGGTTCACTCTGGGGGCAGTGGCAGACATGCTGATTTCATCACCCTTGATGAACTGCCAGGGTTAGTGTGTAGGATTGTGCGCCACACAGTTGGTACATGCCTACACCAGATTGAGACACTGCTTTCCATCACTGTACTGAATAACATGAGGAGAAGCAGATGTAAGACACTGCAGCCATCAGTACAGTGAAGTGACAGTGATAAGTCCAGTGGGTAATGACTCAATTCTCATTGTCACTCAGCTTGACGTCCATGGGTTTGTGATGTCCCCACCCTCACCCTAGCCATGGTGCTCACTAACCTCTTGTGTCCTTCACCATCCCTGTGCCTTGCATGTCCTGTTTGTCTCTGATTGCTTCTTCACCTATGCAATCTACTTGACCCAGGCATACCTAAATCCATTCCCCAACATTCGTCTCTCTCTCTCTCTCTCTCTCTCTCTTAAAAAAAGGCACCAGCCCCCCAAAAAAAGTCATCCCATACATAGCTCTCCATTTCGCACATGTGTCTTCTTCACACACTTGATTTGGTCCATTTGCCTACACAACATGATTGTGTTGTGGTCACCCCTATCTCTGGGCATGACACTGCAAATTCAGTTAATATATTGCACATCTGAACATTTTTACTGTTGAAGAAATGGATAGCTATAGTTTTTTCTTACATCCCTCCTGCACTTTCCTGACCTCCTTTCACTTTGTTCTTCCTCCTGCTTACTCCCCATTTCACCATTTTCCTATCTTTCCCATTTCTTTTCTTTAAAGCTTAATTACAAGATGGTGTGCATCACTCACCAATGCACAGCAATGGCAAAAGGCAGTGACAAGTGTTAGATAAAGCTGTATTCTAAACCATGACCATCTAGCCCAAAATCATACGTATTACTCCATGAGTGCATGAACATGTGATGCCACAGAGTCAGTTAATTAGAACATATATTTTAGAGACTCCATACCAACTGTCACACTTTATAATTTGGATTTACACATAATAGTATTTGAAGGTTTTACATACACCTAGATTCAAACCCAATAACATCTGACCCTAAAAAGGAATAGATCAATGCATTAACAGATGGTGCTACAGGCTCAGATGAGTAGTGGGTATATTTTAGAGACTGAATAAGAAATGACAGATTTAACTGCTGCTGCATACACCTGCTACTTAACTGAATCTCTGGTGGCAGGTATTAATTCAATTAATGCAGTGATATATTCTTTTTTGGGGCCAGATGGTACTGGTTCTGGATACAGCTGTAGCTAATGTATTGAACTACCTTTTTACTAGCATTGCTTAGCGATGATGTGCACCATCGTGCATTAATGCTTTATAAAAAATAAATGGGGATCGTGCATGATGCTTCATACAAAATTAATGGGGAAGATACAACAGTGGTGATATGGGGGGCAAGGGGGAGTACAAAGGGAGATCCTTGATAAACTGTTACAGTTACTATTGATTGTATAAAATACATCTGCAACTGACTCTGTGGCAGCACATGTTAATGCATTACTGTTGGAGGCAGGTGTTGCTGGATTTGAATACAGGTGTAGGTAGTAATTTTACAAGTGTGTATGATGCCTTTAAATACATTTACTTATATTGCTGCCGTTCACTGTTGCTTCATGCGCCATTGCACAATTATGCTTTAAAGAAAAGAAATGGGGAAGACAGGTAAGTGGTAAAATGAGGAGCAGGCAGGGGGGAAATAAAGTGAAAGGAGAGCAATAATGTGCAGGAGGGGTGTAAGAAAGAACCATAGCTATCCATTTCTTCAACAATAAAACATGATCATACATGCAGAATATTAACTGAATTTGGGCTGTCACCTCCAGGGAGATGGGGGATCACAACAAAATCATGCTGTACAGCCATTGGACTGAATCAAGGGTCAAGAAGATGTGTTTGAAATGGAGAGCTATGTATGGGACAATTTGTTTGAGAGAGAGGAATGTTGCGAGAGGGAAGTATGTATGTCTGGGTCAGTTGGATAGGTGAGGAAGCAATCACAGACAGACAGGACATACAAGACACAGGGATGGTGAAGGACAAAAGAGGTTGTTGAATGCCATGGCTGGGGTGAGGGTGGGGAAATCAAAGTCCCATGCATGTCAAGCTGGGTGACACTGAGAATCGAGTCCTTACCCACTGGACTGTCATCACTGTCACCTCACTGCTCTGATGGCTGCAGTGTCTGATATCTTCATCTCCTTTGGGCATTATGAACAAGAATGGAGAGCAGGCACTCTTTCTGGTGTAGTCATGCACTCACAGTGTGGCACACAATCCTACACACCAACACTGACAGTTCTTCTCAGGTGATAAAATCACCACCTCCACCACTGCTGCTGAAGGGATCCAAAGGCCTATCCTTTGAGACAGAATTACCTGAGGGGCCAGGTAGTGCGGGGCAGCAGATAGGGTGCTGCCAGTTTGTGCACCAGACATGCTGGGCAGCAGTGCTGTAGCTGCTGGAGTTAGGGCAGCAGGATCCTGTGGGACAGGCCTACCCCACTGCACTGTGGGAAAAAAAAAAACAACAAATTTAAAAAAAAAAAGAGAAGAGAAGGGTTATGGTGAGAGAAAAAAAGGGAGCACATTAGTAACTTCATATGTGATATACAAAGCATCAATACTATTATTTGACTCTATTCTGTTACCTTTACTTTCAACACTACAAACTCCTAACAAATGTCTTTATTACTTTTAAGACTACCCGGTTCATAACAGATGCACACTATAGTGCAGATTGCAGCCAGCAATCCTTGATGGCTGCATATATTGCACATGTGCGTGATCCAGTTATACTGATTACTGTTTACAGCAGGCCATTTGTGCCACTGGTATAGAGGTCTGATGTTACATTGCATTAATGATAAAAACCTAACAGTATTCCATATTTGGAAAGTGTGGTTTTTGAACCCACAACTGCTGACTACTCTCTAATACTCTGCTGTTATTTTGTCCTATAGATTAATGCATGCATTTTTCATTTCATAGGTCCGTATTAGGCTAGCTGCACCTGTGGGTCATTTTAAGCCAAGAAAAAAGTAAACTGCAACCAACTGAGAATGAAGACAAAAGATGCGGATCAGTAGACACCTGCTGAAAATCAAGCTCGTACACGAGAGAGTAAAAATCAATCCTTTATTGCACAAAGAAACAGTTTAGCGCTTTCAACTGGTGAAACCCAGTCTACTTCAGAACAGTTTGAAAATACTCACATACAGATATTTATAGTGTCCGCCAAAATTTTTTAGTAACTAATTCTGAGTCAAAAGGTAAAATATGCATATGTAAATGTATAAATGTATAAAAAACTATGTACCTACTTAAAAAACCACAATGAATGTGTGTATAAAAATGCCAAAATATATGTATAAAGAACATGTGTATAAAAATAAAATCCTATCTGATCTAAGGTAAAATACAAGACAGTGAGCATATGAAAACTTCAGTTTTCTAAATCGATGAGCTGAAGAGAATATGTCTAGGCCCACTAAAAGAACAAGCTCATTATAGGGTAACCTGTTAATAAATATATAAAGAATATGTAAGTACAAATAAATCCAGACCTATTGGGAAAGTATCAAAAAAGGTTTGATGCTAATGAACTCGTTCAGTCCAGGTGCTCTCGTGGCATCTAATACAATCTGCCACCTGCTCTCCAAGGCGGCCAACTGCATCTTCCAATTCCCTCCAAATAATGTACTCTTCACTTGATCTATAATGGCAAAACGAAAATGGTGCTCTCCCCCATGGTCATTTATATGTCTGTATAGAGCACTTTTGGAATCTTTTTTCCTGATACGGGTATAATGTTTCATAAATACGTTTTTAGATGTCTTTCTGTTTTGCCAATATAGTACGCAGGACAGGATGTACAAGAGGCTAAATAGATCACCTGACTAGTGTTACAGTTCCCTGTTCTAGTCTTAATGCAAGTATGATTTATGTCTTCAAGTCGAATATATCTATCCTCATTAATGTGGCTACACTGTTTACATCTTCCACATTTTCTAGTACCATTATATTTGTCTACTTTGTCAATATTATTACTCGCTTTCTCCAAAATTCTTTTTAAATTTGTTCCTGTCTTATATACATATTTGGGTATACGTCCCACAATTTGGTCCAAATTAGAAGCTGTGATGATATCCCAATGTTGGCACAGGATGTCCTGAATAATGTTAGTGTGTGGTGTGTATGTTAAAATACATGCCCGACCAAACAGTTTTTGTTCATCTCCTTCTACTTTCATACTTACTACATATTTGCCCAGTAATGGTGGATATTTCTTTCCCCATTCCTTCTGTACATAGCATGTAACATCTTTTAACATACTTTCCGGATATCCACGGTTGAGAAATAGATTTTTAATAACATCAAGTTCTAACCTCATAACAGATTCAGTAGAGGACATCCTGGCCGCTCTAATACACTGGCCCTTAACTATATTTTTAAAAACGTGTGGTGGATGGTTACTGGAAAAATGTAAATAATCATTGGAGAAAGTTGGCTTCCGATAAATCTTAGAAGTGAAGCCTTTTTGATCCAGTCCAACCATGACGTCCAAATAAGGGATGCTTACTGTACTGGTATTATAAGTAAATTTTAAGAATTGAGAAGAGCTGTTGAGGAATGACATAAATTCTTGCAACCTCTCTAAAGATGTCTGCCATAAAATAAAGATATCGTCCAGATATCTTGCGTAAAATTTTATATCAGCAAAGAAATTGCTTTTGAATAGCACTTCATCCTCCCATTCCAACATCACAAGGTAAAATGGGGAGCACAAGAGATCCCCATAGCAACCCCCTTGATTTGTCTGAAGAACTCTCCTTGGAAGACAATATAATTATGATCCAGGACCAATCCCATCATATCACATAATAAAGAGACTTTGTCCCAGCTTAATCCAGAATATTTCCTCAAGCTATTTGAGAAATATTCTAGGCCAACATCTTTAGGTATACTTGAAAATAAATCCACTACATCTATGGTTAGAAGGGTGAGATCGGTGTTCCAGTTGTCTTTAGTTAACTTCCCCAAAAAACTCCAAGAATCTTTCATGATGTGTGGGATGGCCCCATAGATGTGCTTAAGCTGGTTATCTATCCATCTACCAACATTGAATGTTTTTGACTTAGACCCAGAAATTATGGGTCTAAACGGAGGTTTGTCTATAGATTTATGTATCTTTGGAATCCCAACAATTTTGGCCAAAACCGGGTAGTCATTTTTCAAAAACATGTATGTCTCATTAGTAATCCTATTATCTATTAAGTATTCTTCAATAGCCAAATCTATACGTCTATGGCCTATGTTAATCTGATTAATGGAAATACTTTCATAATTATCTGTCTGATGCAATATATCATAAATACTAGAATTATAAACATCAGTATGAAATAAGACTATCCCTCCACCCTTGATTTTTACTCTCTCGTGTACGAGCTTGATTCTCAGCAGGTGTCCACTGATCCGCGTCTTTTGATTTCATTCCTTGTTGGTTGCAGTCTACTTTTTTCTTGGTTGCAGTATGATGTTGGACCAGGAAGACACCTCCGGTGCTTCATTGTCTCGAGAGGAATTTAATGTGCTACGAGCTGAAGTTTCAGCTGTTCAAAGTGAGTTACAGAAACTATTTCAATTGGTTACTAATTTAGCAACCAAAAATGAACATAATTCTAATTTACCACCTTTAAGCGATGTCACCCGTGAAAATATGCTATTAACGTCCAAAAATGGAGAGGGGGAGGTGGCTTCTATTATTCATACAGCGTACAACCCTTGTGAACGTGCACGCTCACAGAGGAATCTGCCTACGCCAGAACGAGGGTTCCCAGAAGTTCAGCCCATACATCCAATGGCTCAATAGACCTTCCTGATGCTTGTGGTGATTTATTTAAAGAACACTGCCGTTTTACCATCCAGGATGATGAGTGTATGGTTTACGACCCGTTGGGGCTATCACCGGCCCAGGACTTCACTTTTGATTTCAGTATCATACGGGCAAGGCAAGAGGCTGAACGTACCGGCGCTAGGCCGAAGACTACATATCCGTGTAAGCAACACGGAAATAACCAGCAGAAGTTAGATAATGGCCACAAAGGTACTGTTCAATATAACATTTCTAGCCCTAACAAGGGTTTTAGGACTTTCTCTCGTCACGGCAGTGTCGAGTTGAATAGGTATAATTTTAACAAGTTACAAAAATCTGCTAATGAAAGAGAACTTATGGAGTATTTTTTGAATGATAAACAGGATATATATGACTTCGCTATGAAAGGACATCATAATAATAACATCAATAAAGAATATGTATACACTTCATTAAAAGAAATGATTTTTGATTTTGGCAAAAGATTAACTTCTTATAAAAATACTAAAATTGATGTGAGTTATCTAAATAACTGTTTGAAAATTAATGTTGTGCCCAAGGGCTTAAGGTTTTTTAAATTGCCATTGGGCATTTCATACAAACAAGATGTGATAAATGAATTTAATGGGTTGTTTGACAATTTTGGATGTGCTTACATGCAACTTTTGCTTAAATACCAACATGAGAAATTGGTTTTACTGGCTGATGAACTGGAAAGTATGTATGAGGTTATTACTAGTAATGCTGATTTTGACACTTGGAAAGATTTGTTTAAGAAACAATTCTTTCTAGCAGATAGCAAAGCACATAGTATCTATGATAGAAAAAGTAGGAAGTTGACCAGAGACATTGAGTTATATAGTGTCAATAGGGCATACATTTGGCCTAAGGAAAAAGTTAAAGAGCAAGGTTCAAACATTAACTCCACTAGGTCTACCCATAGGGGCTTTAGTAAAGAAGGAAATTTTCAGGGGGACAAACCACTATCTACAAGGAACCCCAACAGACAGTGGAGCAAGTACAGGAAATAACTCATGATGCCCACACTAGTGTCAGTGATAATATAGGGGATAGGTTACATAGTTTGGACCACCCCACATTGAATCCTTCGACTGTTGAGTATTCTGATAATGTCGAAAATATGCAGGGCATTGAATTGCACACACATACACATCCATGTACTCTCACCAGTCACGAAGGCTTCAATGTTTACAATTACACTGACGTGGAGGTTGATGCACAATTTATAAATATTATGAGTAAAGGTATGAAGTTTATACCTACAGTTCACAGTGACTTATTTGATAACATCAAACAAGTAAAGTTATACTGTCGCAAACTAAATTTAGCCATTCTGTATGACAACAAAGAGGACAACCTGGGTAGTAAAGGGAACAACCAACTGAGCAAAAAAAGCTCTTATGGTCCAACTTCTAATCCCAGCATATCCAGTTTTGAGAAACTGGTGTGTAAGGATATTTACAGGTTACATAGAAATCTGAGAAACAAACACAACACATATTATGATTCCCAGAACAACCTGTCATATTCAGAAAGAGAATGTTTAAATAAAGTGATACAAAACAAGGAGGTTCGAATTTATGAAACCTGACAAGGGTGGAGGGATAGTCTTATTTCATACTGATGTTTATAATTCTAGTATTTATGATATATTGCATCAGACAGATAATTATGAAAGTATTTCCATTAATCAGATTAACATAGGCCATAGACGTATAGATTTGGCTATTGAAGAATACTTAATAGATAATAGGATTACTAATGAGACATACATGTTTTTGAAAAATGACTACCCGGTTTTGGCCAAAATTGTTGGGATTCCAAAGATACATAAATCTATAGACAAACCTCCGTTTAGACCCATAATTTCTGGGTCTAAGTCAAAAACATTCAATGTTGGTAGATGGATAGATAACCAGCTTAAGCACATCTATGGGGCCATCCCACACATCATGAAAGATTCTTGGAGTTTTTTGGGGAAGTTAACTAAAGACAACTGGAACACCGATCTCACCCTTCTAACCATAGATGTAGTGGATTTATTTTCAAGTATACCTAAAGATGTTGGCCTAGAATATTTCTCAAATAGCTTGAGGAAATATTCTGGATTAAGCTGGGACAAAGTCTCTTTATTATGTGATATGATGGGATTGGTCGTGGATCATAATTATATTGTCTTCCAAGGAGAGTTCTTCAGACAAATCAAGGGGGTTGCTATGGGAGCATCTTGTGCTCCCATTTGATGTTGGAATGGGAGGATGAAGTGCTATTCAAAAGCAATTTCTTTGCTGATATAAAATTTTACGCAAGATATCTGGACGATATCTTTATTTTATGGCAGACATCTTTAGAGAGGTTGCAAGAATTTATGTCATTCCTCAACAGCTCTTCTCAATTCTTAAAATTTACTTATAATACCAGTACAGTAAGCATCCCTTATTTGGACGTCATGGTTGGACTGGATCAAAAAGGCTTCACTTCTAAGATTTAACTTTCTCCAATGATTATTTACATTTTCCAGTAACCATCCACCACACGTTTTTAAAAATATAGTTAAGGGCCTGTGTATTAGAGCGGCCAGGATGTCCTCTACTGAATCTGTTATGAGGTTAGAACTTGATGTTATTAAAAATCTATTTCTCAACCGTGGATATCCGGAAAGTATGTTAAAAGATGTTACATGCTATGTACAGAAGGAATGGGGAAAGAAATATCCACCATTACTGGGCAAATATGTAGTAAGTATGAAAGTAGAAGGAGATGAACAAAAACTGTTTGGTCGGGCATGTATTTTAACATACACACCACACACTAACATTATTCAGGACATCCTGTGCCAACATTGGGATATCATCACAGCTTCTAATTTGGACCAAATTGTGGGACGTATACCCAAATATGTATATAAGACAGGAACAAATTTAAAAAGAATTTTGGAGAAAGCGAGTAATAATATTGACAAAGTAGACAAATATAATGGTACTAGAAAATGTGGAAGATGTAAACAGTGTAGCCACATTAATGAGGATAGATATATTCGACTTGAAGACATAAATCATACTTGCATTAAGACTAGAACAGGGAACTGTAACACTAGTCAGGTGATCTATTTAGCCTCTTGTACATCCTGTCCTGCGTACTATATTGGCAAAACAGAAAGACATCTAAAAAAACGTATTTATGAACATTTATACCGTATTCAGAAAAAAGATTCCAAAAGTGCTCTATACAGACATATAAATGACCATGGGGGAGAGCACCATTTGCCATTATAGATCAAGTGAAGAGTACATTATTTGGAGGGAATTGGAAGATGCAGTTGGCCGCCTTGGAGAGCAGGTGGCAGATTGTATTAGATGCCACGAGAGCACCTGGACTGAACGAGTTCATTAGCATCAAACCTTTTTTGATACTTTCCCAATAGGTCTGGATTTATTTGTACTTACATATTCTTTATATATTTATTAACAGGTTAGCCCTATAATGAGCTTGTTCTTTTAGTGGGCCTAGACATATTCTCTTCAGCTCATCGATTTAGAAAACTGAAGTTTTCATATGCTCACTGTGTTGTATTTTACCTTAGATCAGATAGGATTTTATTTTTATACACATGTTCTTTATGCATATATTTTGGCATTTTTATACACACATTCATTGTGGTTTTTTAAGTAGGTACATAGTTTTTTATACATTTATACATTTACATATGCATATTTTACCTTTTGACTCAGAATTAGTTACTAAGAGAGAAGTATACCTTTAAAAATTTTGGCGGACTTTTTTAATTGAGTGACTCACTTTGACTATAAATATCTGTATGTGAGTATTTTCAAACTGTTCTGAAGTAGACTGGGTTTCACCAGTTGAAAGCGCTAAACTGTTTCTTTCTGCAATAAAGGATTGATTTTTACTCTCTCGTGTACGAGCTTGATTTTCAGCAGGTGTCTACTGATCCGCATCTTTTGTCTTCATTCTCATTTTAAGCCAAGCCAATTTCCCTCAAAGGTGAGAGCCAAACCTTGTACCTTGTGTCTCTGAAGTAAATGTTTTAACCATTATAACATTTTCCTTTTACAGTTTAAACATGCATGCAAACTATTATTTCAGAATATGGAACTGTTGCTTTGTACTACAGACAAAGGCATGAGTTGAGATCCACATACTCGGTTTGAAACAGCTGTATTAAATACCAAGTAAGCTGTCTTTAACATTTAAAGCTACAATAACAGTGGTGTACTGATGCATACATACCAAATCCTTCTTGTATCCTTGCCAATCTAGCGGCATGGGATCTCACATTTGAAGCTTGATCCATGGTAGCTGTGGAAAAAACAGAACAGAACAAAATACCATTATGAATACCAGTCTTGACTATATTCAACTTTCAATAATCGATACTTACACATATGTGGGGTGCTCCCAGACCTAAATTCCCTTATCCAATGTTCGAGGATATCCCTCTTCATCCTCCTGAGGTCATCGAAACGATGTCAACATTGTTCACCAGTACAGGAGATACCTGTCACACTGGTCAAAGTCCTGGCTTCAGTTTTGTATTCTGAGCCTAAACAGTCATTCTGCAGCAACAGACACAATAAAAACTTTG
The DNA here is from genome assembly GCF_019279795.1 of Protopterus annectens. Lineage (NCBI taxonomy): Eukaryota > Metazoa > Chordata > Ceratodontiformes > Protopteridae > Protopterus > Protopterus annectens. Next base: position 1,852,883,958 of record NC_056729.1, on the reverse strand, counting down.
GACTCCTGAAAACCCCACCTCTGAGCTCAGAAGCCTGCTCTCTCATCACAAACACCAGACATGCCTATTAGAGTTCAAGCCCAATGTAGAATGACATAAGATTGATCCACTTAAGTAGCATGCAACTGAGATAGTCTTCTGTAGAGGCCAGATCAATTAGTAAGACAATTTTCCATGTGAGGAACCTCACGTCATCCTGATAAACTGGTTCAGATGATACAAGAGTTAGTTTTTCTAACACAGAATTAAGATCCAAAGGAAGAACCACTAGTTTTCTATGAGGCTATATATGCAAAACCCCTTCCAAAAACAGCTTAACATTAGAGTGCATTGAAAGAGGGGGATACATGGGCTGACTCACTGAAATAGCTAACAAATTAACCTTGACAGAGGAGTAAGACAGGCCAGAGGACAGTAACTCACACAAATAATGTAGAACTACAAAGTAACTAGCACTGAATGGGTGCTGGTTCTTTTCTTAGCACCAATTAGAAAGCCTTTTCTATTTACTAATTTATTATTTTCTAGTAGCAGGTTTTCTTGCCTTCTTTAATACAAGTTGTACGTCCTCAGGAAAAAAAAGTGCCTGAAAGTATTAAGATTCTATCGTCTGGGCAATCAGTACTAGTTGTTTGAGACTGAGATGTATCAAACACCTCTGGTCTTGTGTGGCTAAATACATGTTGTGAGGAAGTTTCTGGTAATTGTCTCTGGCCATGTCTAAAAGAAGGAAAAAACACGCTGCCTTGTCCAGAAGGGGGTCACTACAATGATCTTTGGAGCGCTGTTCTGAATCACAGAATGAACCAGGATATTGGTGGAAAGGGTGGAAAAGCATACAGAAACATTCCTGTAAAAGGAAAAGAAAAGCATGTGCTTTTCTGGCCTTCTTGCATACAGTTCAGGAGCAGACTTTTGCTAACTGATTGTTGTGGGTCATACCTCTCAACTGTACAGATTTTCGCACAATGTCCAGGTTTTTGGCTCATACTTTTGGTCTGTTCCTCATAAAGTTTGTGGTTTTCTGGCAAATCACTAGGATAATCTGAGGATTGAAATAACTACATAATGACATACAATGGAGTTTCAGACTTCAAATCCTTCAGAAAAAATATGTTAAAACAAACCCTATTACTCTAGCAACTTTCTAAGTTTATAAGAGCAATATTTAAAATCTGTTCTTATTTATGGGCTTTTGTCCCCCCATTTTGTCGGGCTTTGTCCAGATTTCTTGCATTAAGACGTTGAGGTATGTTGTTGTTGGATGCAAAATTATCTGTTTGAGGAGTTCTCCACAGCTGGATCAATTCTTGAGAGACCTTCTGATTCAGTTTCCATTTGTGAGGGTCTGTTCTAGTCCTGCTCAGTTTGTCTGCTAAACAGTTTTGCTATGACAGTATGTAAGATGCCTGTAGAGTAAAACTGTGCTGAAAAGCTATATCCCAGACTTCTGTGGCTATTCTGCACAAAGGGTAAGATCTGGTTCCCCTTGTGGTCCTGGGGACCATAGATGATTGTGATAGTTGAGAGCTTTTATAAGTGCCAACATCTATTTTATGTTTGTGTGATTTGGGATGTCTTTTCTGTTTCAAGAACTCTACACTTTTATCCCCATAGACACTGTTCCCCAAGCAAAGTCTAGGGAATCTGTAGTGACTGCCTGTGCTGGAACTGGAAGGGAGAATGGTAGACTTGGATTCTGAGAGATGTCTCCACCAAAAATCTCCCTTTCAACAAACGTAAAAAGCAGAATCTGAAATGTCAGGGTCTGTTGATGTTGGGACTACGGAGACTTCAATTCCTGCTGTATTTTTTCATGTGGAGTCTTATAAGAGGTATCATAAGAATTACAGATGCTATGAGACCTATAATCCTGAGGAATTCCCTTGCTGAGATGACAGTTTGAGTGGACAACTCAGGAATAGCTCTGAATGCACATCTATTTTTTCCTGTGGAAGAAAAGGTGTTTGAACTGACAGGAGACACCACAGGAAAACAATTCTGTGAGAAGACATCAGACAAAACTTCTGTATGTTCTCTTGGAATCCCAGCCTGTGTAGAAGATCCTTACCCCAAGTGAGAGATTCCTGATACTTTGAAAAAGACTCTACACAGATAGGCAAGTCATCTAAATAAGGAAAATATGAATACCTTGCCGTCTGCAGTAGGCTATCAGAGGAGCTAGACTCTATGAACACCCTTAGAGCAGTGTATAAACAAAATGTTAAAGGACAGAACTGATTACATGATCCAGACACAGAAAACCTTACAAAACATTTGACATCTGGATCTATAGGCATGTGATGATATGGATCTTTTAAGTCTAAGGTTACCAAAAAACTCAAATGGGGAATAAGTGGCAACAAGTTGTGGAGTAACAACATTTTGGACTGTGGCACCATCACAAACACGGTCACAATGGTAAGATCCAAAACTGGTTTCCAAGAATCATCTTTCTTTGGTACCAGAAATATCTCTTTATAAAAAACAACAAAATAGCAGACAGCAACAGTTCCTCAAAAGTGTATTCAGACCTTAGTGCCTTGGCTATCACAGCCTTCAAGAAATAAAATGCATAAAAAACATTCCCCTTAAGTACACATAGCAATAGTACAATTAAGTAAATAAATACCAGTCAATTATAAATCAATTAAATCAAGTATTTCCAATTAATTTCAAGATTGTATTCATATGGAGCAAGAGTATTGCATTTTAAAATAAAAAGAGATTCCTTAAACAACAATTTTTGTTTAAATAAAGCATCATCCCTGCATTTAATAAAAATATTTTCTAAAATAGTAGCTTGTAAGAACTTTAGATCACTGTTATGACATTCCTTAAAATGCATTGCTAATGAGCTCTCAACTTTTGCTTTCTTTATATCACGTATATGTTCTTGCAATGGCACCTTAAATGCTCTCCTACTTTCCCCAATATATACCAGCTTACAGGGGCAATGAAGAGCATAAGTAATGCCCTCAGTGGTGCATGAATAACACCCACCTATTTGAAATTTCACGTTATTTATATTACTAAAACACAGACAGCATAATTACAAATATTGCACTTTCCACATGGCAAAGTGCCAAAATTCTATTCACTACACATTGCAATAATACAATTAAATAAACAAATACCAATCAATTATCTTCTTCTTTCGGCTGCTCCAGTTAGGAGTCGCCACAGCAGATCAACTGTTTCCATTTCTTCCTGTCCTCTGCATCTTGCTCTGTCACACCAACCACCTGCATGTCCTCTCTCACCACATCCATAAACCTTATCTTAGGCCTTCCTCTTTTCCTGTTACCTGGCAGCTTCATCCTTAGCATCTTTTTCCAATATACTCTGCATCCCTCCTCAACACATGTCCAAACCAACATAATCTTGCCTCTCTGGCTTTGTCTCCAAATCTTCCAACCTGAGCTGACCCTCTAATATACTTATTCCTAATCCTGTCCATCCTCGTCACACCCAGTGCAAATCTTAACATCTTCAGCTCTGCCACGTCAAGCTCTGACTCCTGCCTTTTTGTCAATGCCACTGTCTCCAACCCATATAACATAGCTGGTCTCACTACCCTCTTGTAGGCCTTTCCTTTCACTCTTACTGGTAATCATCTGTCACAAATCACTCCTGACACTCTTCTCCACCCACTCCATCCTGCCTGTACTCTCTTCTTCACCTCTCTTCCACACTCACCATTACTCTGAACTGTTGATCCCAAGTATTTAAACTCATCCACCTTCACCACCTCTACTCCCTGCATCCTCACCATTCCTCTATCCTCCCTCTCATTCACACACATATATTGTGTCTTAGTCCTGCTGACCTTCATTCCTCTTCTCTCTAGAGCATATCTCCACCTCTCCAGGGTCTCCTCCACCTGTTCCCTAATCTCACTACAGATCACAATGTCATCTGCAAACATCATAGTCCACGGGGACTCCTGTCTCATCTCGTCTGTCAACCTGTCCATCACCATTGCAAATAAGAAAGGGCTCAGAGCTGATCCTTGATGTAATCCCACCTCCACCTTAAACGCATCCGTCACTCCCACTGCAGACCTCACTGCTGTCACACTACCCTCGTACATATCCTGTACCACTTTTACATACTTCTCTGTCACTCCTGACTTCCTCATACAATACCACAACTCCTCTCTAGGCACCCTATCATATGCTTTCTCTAAATCCACAAAGACACAATGCAACTCCTTCTGACCTTCTCTGTACTTCTCCATCAACACTCTCAGAGCAAACATCGCATCTGTAGTGCTCTTTCCTGGCATGAAACCATACTGCTGATCACTAATCATCACCTGCCTTCTTAACCTAGCTTCCACTACTCTTTCCCATAACTTCATGCTGTGACTGATCAGTTTAATCCCTCTGTAGTTACTACAGCTCTGCACATCACCCTTATTCTTAAAAATCAGTACCAAAACACTTTTTCTCCATTTCTCAGGCATCCTCTCACTTTCCAAGATTTCATTAAACAATCTAGTTAAAAACTCCACTGCCATTTCACCTAAACACCTCCATGCTTCCACAGGTATGTCATCTGGACCAACAGCCTTTCCAGTCTTCATCCTCTTCATAGCTATCCTTACTTCCTCCTTGCTAATCCACTGCACTTCATGATTCAATATCTGCACATCATCCAACCTTCTCTCCCTCTCATTCTCTTCATTCATCAGCCCCTGAAAGTACTCTTTCCATCTGCTCAACACACTCTCCTCACTTGTGAGTACATTTCCCTCATTATCCTTTATCATCCTTACCTGCTGCACATCTCTCCTAGCTCAGTCCCTCTGTCTAGCCAATCGGTACATGTCCTTTTCTCCCTCCTTAGTGTCCAACCTTTCATATAACTCTTCATATGCCTTATCCTTAGCCTTCACCACCTCTCTCTCTTTGCCATGCACCTCATCTCCTTACTTTCTTCATCTTTCTGACAATCCCACTTCTTCTTCGCCAGCCTCTTTCTCTGTATACTCTCCTGTACTTCTTCATTCCACCACCAGGTCTTCTTGTCCTCCTTCCTCTTTCCAGATGTCACACCAAGCACCTTTCTAGCAATCTCTCTTACTACCTCTGCTGTAGTTACCCAGCTATTTGGTAACTCTTCACTGCCACCCAGGTCCTGTCTTAACTCTTCCCTGAACATCACCTCACAATTTCCCTTTTTCAGTTTCCACCATTTGATCCTTGGTGCTGCCCTCACACTCATCCTCCTCTTCTTGATCACCAATGTCATCCTACAAACCACCATCCTATGCTGCCTAACTACACTTTCCCCTGCCACCAATCAATTATAAATCAATTAAATAAAGTACTTCCAATTAATTTCAAGATTTAACCCATGTGGAGCAAGAGTATTGTATTTTAAAATAAAAAGAGATTCCTTAAACAATTTTTCTTTAATTAATGTTTTGAGTAATAGAATATTTGAACAAATTAAATATTTCTGGAAATGTATAAGTAAGGATGAATATTAGGGTAAAATTTTGTGTAAATACCCTATGGCTTCATATAAAAAGGGACAAAGTATATCAGATAGATTACTTAAATCTTATTTTGTTGCCCCTCCAGTTAACTTTAGTCATAGTTTACAGAATTTTGGCACTTTGCCATGTGGAACAAGTGGAATATTTGTAATTATGTTGTCTGTGTTTTAGTAATATAAATAATGTGAAATTTCAAAGAGGTGGGTGTTATTCATGCACCACTGAGGGCATCATTTATGCTCTTCATTGCCCCTGTAAGCTGGTATATATTGGGGAACGTAGGACAGCATTTAAGGTGCGGTTGCAGGAACATATACATGATATAAAGAAAGCAAAATATACAGAAAGCTGACATATTCAAATGTTTTTTTGCATTTTACAAGTTCCAATCTGACATCCTTAAAACATGGTAGTTAAAGGCCAATTGGTTAGGCCAGCTTGGATGGTTACAGATAATCAGGATTTCATAGAGGAATGTACTTTTTTGAAGAATTTGTTCTTGAGGAGAGGTTATACAGAAAGGATATTGGATCCCATAATAACAGAGGCTATGGCCAAAAGAAAATCAATATTTCACCCCAATACTAGAAGGAAAAAGAGGTAGAAATGAATATGGCTGAGGTGAGTCAGATCACAAATTTCCAGTGTAGTTTTAGTACCACCTACATCCTTGACTGGGATGCTGTGAAATATATTTTGAATAAAAATGGACAGTAATCAAAGACAATCACAAATGGCAGGACAAATTGGGGGAAACGCCTGTTGTCATTTTCAGGAAAGGGGTAAGCATTAAGGGTTACCTTGAGCATAATAGTCTCCTTTTGAATCAAGTCACAAAACCTGGGATGTATAGATGTGGTATGTGCAACTTAGATGATTATATATTAGTGTGTAATAGAGGGAAAATAAAATTCAGAGTATCAGAATCAAAGGGAATTGTTGTTGTTGTAACAGAGGGGTTATACTGTATATGCAGCACTACATCAGAGCTACTCATGTTTTTACATTGCCAAAACGGAGCATATGTTGAGGGATAGGATTTCTGAACATCTATATAACATCCATAAGAGAATTAAAACAAATGCTTTAGCTAAGCATATAGCCATATCCCCTGAGCACCAATTTAAGTTTGTTGTAATAGAGCAAATCCCCTTCAGTCCCAGGTGGTCCATGTGGTTTGTGGCTTGAGGCAAATGAACTATGTTGGCAGTTACACTTGCATTTAGCACATACACTGGGACTCAGTGAGTTTATTTCTGTAAGTTGTTTATTTAAACTAAAAGGTTTTAAAAGATAGTATTTTTGATATTTTAGATGCTTTACATTATATTAGTTGAGAGAATTTGTAATGTACTTTGCCAGTATTTCAATGTTATTGAACTAACTTTTATGTGGGAATGTAAGAAAACCAGGAAGGTGCCTTTAAGGATATAGTATGTATTTATCACATGATAGTTTCATTCACTTTATAGGGTGGAACAACTTGTTACATAGTAGCATTTGAAAAAGTCTTGGCATGTGTTATAAGATGAAAGTGCTTGTGGTATGATTCATTTTGTTTTTAATTCCTGTCTTGTTTTTTATTGTTTGCATCTTAAATCGTATCAGTTAAACAATTGTTGGATTCAATACCCACCTGGCCTTTTGTGGATTTCAGTATAGTCAGTTTGTTGGTTCTTCACTGTTTTTAGTACTGGTTGGACTGCTATGAAAAAGTCACTAAGGCAATGTATGAGGAGAAAACAGTGCACACTACCTACCTAGATCTGGCTAAAGCATTTGATTCAATACCTCTCTCAGGCATTGTCAACCAATATATGGAATGAGGGATAAACAACTTTATAACATGCTGCATAGCTAGCCGGCTCACTGATAGGACCAAGCAAGTTAGAATCAGTGAAGCCACCTTGACAAAGAGGTGGTCATCAGTGGAGTACCCAAGGGCACTTTGCTGGATCCCACTCTTCTTTAGCCTCTACTACTCCAGTGTTAAAGCCAATGCCAAAGGCCTTTGGCTAGCCAAGTTTGCCAATGATTGCAAACTGGGAGCTGTCACTGAATCCTCCTAAGATGAGAACATCCTTTAGGGAGCTAATACAGACAAACACTTGGTGCCAAAGTCATGGTTTAAAACTCAATACCAAGAAATGCATTATAGTACCTTTTGAGAAGTCTAAACCCTGGGCAACTATATCATCAATAAAATACCCTTAAAAGTTGATTCACTAGTCAGGGATCTGAGAACTCATGTAAATACTAACCTTGCCTTTGATTAACATGTGTCCAAGCCAGTAATAAAATCCTTCACAAGCCTTAACTATTGTTCAACTTATAAGAAAGGGCATCTCATCTAGGTCCATAGAGGTCATCATACCACTGTACTTGGCTTTCATCAGACCCATCACAGACTATAATGTCCCCTTTGGTATGTCCTTGACCAGAAACATGCAGCAACTGGAATGTCCTTACAAAAGGAATACAGGGAGCAAAACCCAATGTCCTATGCTGATCGCCCCAAGGCCCTGTCTCTTTACCTGTTTTTGATTAACCTTTTGCACATCTGCAAAACAAATATTAGAAATACTAGATTATAAGAGCTAAAGTTGGCTTCTGACATAAATAGGACATGCTGGAGAACAGCTATGTTTCTCAGAGAACTCCCATTCTCTGAATCAGGCTTCCCATCCATGTGAAGCAGTGTACCTCCCTATCCCTTTTGAAGTGCATCTTGGACTAATGGAGAGGTAATCAGAAATTCACCCCTGGTCTAGCTGCTATGTCTCTGATTGGCAGAGGTGGTCAGTATATCACCACCTGTATAAATCAACTTTGTGAGTCACGTTTGAGTTTCATGGCTAGGCTTATAAGGGTCCTAGTGGTCATTAGCCAGGTAAACTTCTATGAACCTATCAGAGTTCTGACCATTATTTGTTGATGGAAATGCAGAATTTAAAGGTACAGTGACAAACAGTTAGTGAAGTTGAAATTATGGGTACTGAACAAGAAATCGCAGCCTCCCTTACAGCCTTAATACATTAATGTATTTAACAGAACAGTGTATAATTTAGTTCCTTAGGGCTAAAAGTTAATGTTTTCTGTAAGCAAACATAGTGAAGATAAAACAAACAAAAAATGTAGAGGTAGAAGCCTATTTCTGCAGAGACTGCAAATAAAGGAATACCCTTTGCAACAGATACCTGTAAGTCAAGAAAGAAATAAAGCTGATGGACTTTTTCTGATATATCCTTGCTAGTGAAAGGACAATATAGTGAAGGATAGGAAATTAGGAAAGTTTTACAAACAGAAAATAAGATATTGGGAAAACAGATTAAAAGGAAAACAACAATGTGAGAGGCTTGTGCTCATAGCCATGAAATAAAGCAGAAAATAACTTTTGTAGGGGAGGATATAGAAGTTGCAGTGCCTGTGTTTTTATACCTTCCACCAACACTAGTAAGATCTTTGAAATTAGACTGCTTGTAATATGTTCTGCCAAACTGGTGCTTTATATGATTGTGTCCACATACAGTGTATTCTGTAGGAGACAAACATGCTGTCCCAGAAAACAATGACTATCATTACATCTTAGTGACATAAATGCTCTGTATAAACATGCTGACGTATAATACTACTAATCTTGTATTTGTTGAAATATATAAAACTGATACTAGCAAATTATATCACTCTTTGAGGCAAAACATTATTTAATAAATTTGAACAAATTTGGATAATTAATTTAGATGCCTTATACCAGATGTGTCCAACCTGCGGGCTGCATGCGGCCCTCAGACGTCTTCCATGTGGCCCCCGACCTCTAACTGCAACATTGATATACGCATGCCCCAAAACACTTTTTTTGTTTTGTGCTTTTCATGTCAGTAACCTATAACTCTGTCGGTATGCGCATGCACCAAAGCACCACTCAAGTTTTGATTTTTTTGCGCCAAAGAAGGATATGTGTGTTCCCACCATTATTTTGTGCCAAAGAATCATTGTGTGTTCTCGCTGAAGAGGGACTTGTGTATGGATTTGCCGTCATTGCCTTTGAAAGGGACAGCACTTACCTGTGTTAATAGGTAAGTACAGAGGGAGAGAATGAGTGAGTACATGCATGAAAACAGAATGTTTGTGCATGTGAAAGTAGAAGAAGAGTGTGTGTGTGTGTGTGTGTGTGTGTGTGTGTGTGTGTGTGTGTGTGTGTGTGTGTGTGTGTGTGTGTGTATGACAGAGAGAGACATATGCATAAAGAGGATAATGACGATCAATCTTCCTACTGAACACAAATAAGTTAGCTCACAAATATATCGTATGTTAAAAGTACACTTTCATTAAATTGTTGTGGCTTTCCTGACAGAGTGTTGTATTGAATATGAAATCATACCTCTCAACTGTATGGATTTTCGCTTCATCTTTCAATTTGTGTCTTTTTCTTAGGAAATAAAATTAGTCATCCAAGGTAATGCAGTTCCAGGGAGTAAGAATGAGACAGCAGCCTAAGGTTAATGGGTCAGTAGTGGATTGACTTTGTGGGACTGTAGCATATAAAGTGGGTCTATATTAGATCACCGAATGCTTAGGTAAGCGAACAGTGATTAATTGACCCCATGTAAGCGAAAGCTTACAAAACCAAACTGTCAGGTAGTAACTTCAGGAAGTGAGCTATGCTGTAGCAGTGAGACTGAATGTGAGCCACAGCTGCTTGTGGGTACTGATGTTCCCTTGGGCAGGGTAACTGCAAAGGTAGAGGTGAGTAGTAGTGCCCCCACACACCCCCTACTTATATATACCAACTCCGAGACCACACTACAGTGTCGAAAATGGCAACATACCGAAGCGGCCAAGATAATTCTTTCCCAGGGAAAGAATTCACTTACATACCACTTTGATATTTTGCAGTTTTGGTTTTGTCAGTTCGACCAAGACGCATTCGAAAACATGCATCTTTGGTCTGCTGATAGGAACCCTATAAAGTTGAATTGTTTTTTTTCTGACAAACAAAAAAGCACCCAGTACTGTTTTGTCATTGGTGGGTTATAAGCATTGGCAGATTGGACAACAATAAGTATAGCTTCGGTGGATCATCAGTACTGGCAAATCAGGTGGGCACAATGTCATTTTTTAAATGTTGGGGGTTTTAGTGTGTATGTGTGTATTTGTGTGTTAAGAAGGCTGCAACTGTAGATAATTGTTAAAGACAGAGACTTACGGACTGTGGAGAATGTTATTTGTTTCAAAACCTGATACTTGGATACTAGGCATGCCAAAAGTCGATTTGTTAAGACATAGCTTCTTGCCATTTGCAGTGGATGGGTATTTACATTTAATGGACAATGCTAGCAGTCTGAGTGTGGTCCTGTAGGGATTTGGAGGATACCAAGTCTACCACTGCCAATGTCTTGTAAAGTGACCTGGAAATGGAGATTGGGATGTTACTGAAAAAATACAGTAAGTGGGCTTAGAAATATAGTTTAATTAAACAAAGTGCACTTGCAATTTGCAGGCCATAATTTAATTTATTTCAGGTAGTCCAGATCCTGGTAGATTGTATCCCATTAGACTTAATTAGGGAGAGCTATCATTCCTGGGAAATAAGCTGCCCTAGTTTCAATTAATGCTCTGTGGTTGTTTGCAGGTAGGAAGTTGCAGGATGTGGATGCAATGTGTTTTATTTATTATTTTTAATGCATTTGTCCTTTCAAATCATGGTTTTCTTTGTTGCAAAAGAAGGTAGGATTGAATGAGCCATATAATGCTTAACTGACAATGATGGGATAGAAAGATTATAAGTGATGTATAATGTTTGCAGCTACAGTTGTTTCAATGGTGTCTGTGATGCATAACTATTTTTGAGTCTGTGTCCTACTTTTATTTTTCTCTTCTCCAGATTTCTTCTTCAGAGGTTGAGTGGTATGGTTCCATACTAAATCAGAAGGTTATATTTACCTTGGGAGACTTTTCAGCATAATTACGAGAAACAGAGCCTTTTTAATATCTTTGCTTATTTTCAATATAAACCGCCATGTAACCTTGCAAATAACCTTCTTATTAAACTATGTTAATTCTTTTGGAATTGACAAGTATGCTTCATTGGTTCGACGTAAGCATAGAGTGCTAATGTGACAGATCAGTAAACTGTCAGTCTGTGAATAACTTCTGTACAAATTAAAATGCCTGAATGTCAAATGACTTTAGATTGGAGGGAAGTTATATGTTTACTCCAGTATGTAGTATGATCTTAGAGAATTTATGGATTTCTTATTGATTTACTTTTTGCTGAGCAGTTGTTTGCTAATTTATTGATGGTCCTTTTGGTGGTGGGAAATTAGTTGGATGAGTCCATTTTTTTTTCAGATATTTTTTACTTCCAGGCAATTTCATTCAGTGAGCGTGTGTCGTGTGATTACTGAGGTTGCCTATTTTAGAAGTAGGGGCTCCTTGTGTGTGTGTGTGTGTGTGTGTGTGTGTGTGTGTGTGTGTGTGTGTGTGTGAGAGAGAGAGAGAGATTTAATATGTATACTGAATATATTTTTGCAAATGGAATTCTTAGTTAAATAGGCCCCTCTTCTTGGGCAAGTAGACTTGAGTAACCAATATTACATCTTAGCCATCCAGCTAGGAAAGTTTAGTATGTGGATTTTCCATCCGGTTTGATGAAGGCTAATGTACTTACTCAAGGAGTACATTTATGGCTATCCATCCATTTGTCGTGTTGCTGAACTACATTGTTTGATAATGAGAAGAACTTTTTACAGAAGTTGAAGTTTTTGTATCAAGAACCTATCCATACAAAGTGGCTTGTTTATGTGCAGTGAAGGCTGTGGTCTTTGTAGTGAGCGTTTTAAGTATAACCAGTATTTTTGATGTGGAGGAAGTCTCTTAAGGCAGGATCTTTCTTAGCCTGGAAAGCAAGCTAGAGATGAAATTTATAGGGGCCAGTGAGAGGCAGAAGAGAGCAAGAAGCTTTTTAGTTTGTTTGGATAACTAAGTGAACTTAGTCCTTTGACCTTTTTTGTCAGAAATGTTTGTAGTCTTTCTTTTGGCAGGGTGTTTTGCTGAGGCACATGCCAAAAGGGGCTTTGCACTCAGTAATTGCTCTTATAAAGGAAGAATTCAGGGATGTTATGACCACCTTGTCCCTGGAAAAGACCACTAATGAGGTGGGCCATGTAAAAAGCTTTCCGTACAATGGAGACAACATGGTGGTCAAAAGTTAGGTTTCTATAAACCTGGGTGTCCAAGCACCTCACAACTGATTGCGTGCTTACAACATTGTTATTAATGTGATAATTTGTGAGGACATCACTCTCCCCAAAGGGGATGATGATGCATTTTTGGCATTTAGCTCGAGGCCATGTTTCTGGCACCAGTCATTTGTTTGGGTGAGACCCTCTTGTAGCTTATTTAGAATTGTTTTATTAAGTCAGTAATGTGAATTCTTTACTTTATTGCAAATTTGTTGGTTTATTTTTGTGGATTATAGTATTGTAGGACTGCTAATATTGACATTTTACGTAGTTGGACGGCTGGAGTGGTTTTCCCAGTGAGAAATACTAGTGCTGTAGTGAATATCTGCTTATTTGTAAGTATATATATATATATATATATATATATATATATACACACACACACACACACACACACACACACACACACATATATATATATATATATATATATATATATATATATATATATATATATATTAACTAAGATATTAGAGTTAACTGTTAGATTAGAGAATTAGAATTAGAATGAGAATTAGAAATGTAAGGCAAATATTAGGCATTTATAACATTTATTCATTGTTTGAATGCACCTACAGTACAGCCAGGAGGTCGACTTTGGTCGCCCGCATCAGTGAAAGAGTTAACTATATAATATATTTTATATGCGGCCCCAAGACAATTTCTGTTCACTCAGTGCAGCCCAGGCAAGCCAAAAGGTTGGACACCCCTGCCTTATACTATGGGGTGTCCTACAGGCAGCCTGTGGGCCACAATCAGGCCAACTTAAGCTTAAGCATTATATGTGGCCTGCAGTATGCCTCAGAACTCTACAGCTTTAAAATCTTTGTTTTGCTCCTGTTACATGGTAACTGTACCCTATCACTTTAAAAGAGACTTCCCAGTTAATCGCACATCAGCATTACTACTTGGCTGTGCATGTTGAGGAATTAAAGAGTAGTGCAGCGGGAAGGCTTCCTTCTTTTATTGGTTTTGGCAGTGTTTGTGGAAAATCTGAAAATCTGGACATTTTGTGGAAGGCTTTCTTTGGAGGAAGAGTAGCTGTTTTACATGTAAGTGTCTGTGTGTACATAATTAGAGATTAAGTGTGAGCGTGTTTGCTTGTGTTTGTATGAATGTAGTGTTCATGCATGAGCTGTTTGTTTGCAGGAGTGATGTGTGCCTATGTTACGTAAGTAGAAAATCAGAGTGTGTGTGTCTGTCTGTGTGTGATACCACACAACCTGCATAAATCAAAAGTAGGTCCAAGGGTCATTGAAGATCAGAGTGTGTGTGTCTGTCTGTGTGTGATACCACACAACCTGCATAAATCAAAAGTAGGTCCAAGGGTCATTGAAGATCAGAGTGTGTGTGTCTGTCTGTGTGTGATACCACACAACCTGCATAAATCAAAAGTAGGTACAAGGGTCATTGAAGATCAGAGTGTGTGTGTCTGTCTGTGTGTGATACCACACAACCTGCATAAATCAAAAGTAGGTACAAGGGTCATTGAAGATCAGAGTGTGTGTGTCTGTCTGTGTGTGATACCACACAACCTGCATAAATCAAAAGTAGGTACAAGGGTCATTGAAGATCAGAGTGTGTGTGTCTGTCTGTGTGTGATACCACACAACCTGCATAAATCAAAAGTAGGTACAAGGGTCATTGAAGATCAGAGTGTGTGTGTCTGTCTGTGTGTGATACCACACAACCTGCATAAATCAAAAGTAGGTACAAGGGTCATTGAAGATCAGAGTGTGTGTGTCTGTCTGTGTGTGATACCACACAACCTGCATAAATCAAAAGTAGGTACAAGGGTCATTGAAGATTTGTTAAAGTCAACAAAAAATAGGGCATCTACTGCTCATAAAATCTGGATACTAACTAGCACATATTCTTCCTGCTTCCTGTAGAAAGGTGAAGTATTCTTCAGAAACAAGTTTAAAACACTGAGTGACAAAATAGCAGAAAAATATAGGCATATCATCAAATAGACAGTCCCCCAGGATTCATTAAGCTAAAATTTCCATGCCGGAACAGTGTAAGTGTTCCCGCATGGAAAATGGCAGGCTAACGATCTAGGACCTGACATGTACGAGCCTGCCTACACTGTTCCTGCACAAAGATCCATGCAGAATGCTAATTACCCCATTTGCAGGTGAAAAACATGCAAATGAGGTGAATAAACAATTCTGCAAGCATGCAGATCTCAGTGAAGGAACAGTGTAGTGTACAGAACCATATTCTGCTACTAGCAGAATACGATTCTGCAAACTGAAAAAATAACAAGTGACAGCTCATAAAAGAGTTTGTAGTAGGTTCACTAGACATGCCAATGGCTAAATATATAGCCATTGGCATTGCCATAACTTAAAAAATTTTAAAAATTATTTTTTTTTGGCTGAGATTGGCCATTTAAGCATAGGGCAGCACTGCGCAAAAGGGAGGGCTCCGAAAATAAAAAAATAAAAACTAAAAAATAAGCAAAAATAAAAGATTCTGCAGTTGACCATTATAATCAATGGCATGCAGAATGTAAACAACAGCTGTCAACACTGGTTGCTAAGGGGAAAGGCTTCACTGTAGCATAGTAACTATGGGCATTAGTCAGTGGGGTATGTAAATGAGGCAAATGTACCTGAATCACAGATTTCTTCTAAGTCCAACATTGCACCTAACCATGTAGGAGCAAGAGGACTGGAGTATAAGAATAGGGAACAACAAACTGAAAAGGGGTGCGTGTCAAGGTTCCTGTAAGCACATTGGAGTTCAACGCAAATGGGAGGCGTGGAGCTCAGCTTACCTCAGCAGAGTAGGGTGGGGGGGTCACAGGCTGCTGAGTGATAGCAATCTAAAGTAAAGAAACTGAAGCTGTGTCCATGCCCAGGGGAGGGTAAAATCCTGCTTAGCATTGTTTACACTGGCTCTATAGGTTTGCATGGGGTGCCATGGGGCTTAAACTGGGAGGAAACAGGGAAAGAAGGGTAAAGAAACTACCAGAAAACAGGAAACAACCTTCCAATTATGTAGCTGGCAGGTGGAATTCATCACAGGCAGCCAATTACACAGGTACCACTCACAGCACACCAGTATAAGCTATTGCAAACACTCTGCAATCAATTTTTTCCCACAAAATTAGCACCGTAGGTGAGCACTTGTTGGAAATTTTAACTTTGAAAAATGTTAGAGGCTGCAATTGCTTTCATACATCAATATATGGAAGAGGCTGAGGGTGGTGAAGAGGATAATGCTGACAATCACCTCAGTCTGTAGAGGAGGAGAGTGTTCGGACCCAGGGTAACCTACCAGGGCCTAAATGAGCTGGAAATAGTAGAGCGTTACATGGTGGACAGGGACCTACTACAGAAAATCATTAAGCTGTGCTGGCCTTGCCTCAGATCCAGAACCAACAGAGGGTAACCCATCCCAGTTGATAGCAAGGCATGTGCAGCCTTACAGGTACTTTCCAAAGACCTACTGGGGACATGATGTAGGTCTCACAGGCATCTGCATCCAGGATACTCCACCAGTTCCTGGATGCCATGCTACGGCATGCCGCTGACCACATTTATTTCTCTTGTAACCATGAGGAGAGGGCCAGCAATATTCTTTCACTGTGTAGCAGACTACCCAGAGGTACTAGGTGCACATCCATATCAAAGCACCACCTGGTGACCAGGGTAGTATCTACATAAACTGCCGTGGCTATCACTCCAACTGTCAGGTCATGTGCGATGCCCAGGGTATAATGTGTGTGCTGGCAGCCCTGGTAGCTATCACAACTCCCACATCTGGCTTGCCTCACAGCTGTACCAGGCATTTTCCTGGGGGCATCCCCTATGGCCATCTTGTGGGGGATGCTGGCTATGCACTGGAACTGTGGATGAATATATCCATCAGAAGTGCACACACATACACAGTGAAGAATGCCATAATGAGGCACATGCACAAACCAGAGTCATAATAGAGCATTTGTTTGGGATGCTCAAGTCACAATTCCACTGTCTTGACATATCCGGTGGAGCCCTGCAGTATGGTCCAGCCACATGTGCCCACATAGTCATTGTAAGTGCCATGCTTCACAATATGATTCTGCAGAAACAGCTGCGGCAGGAGCAGCATGGGGAAGGGCCACACAGCCCCCCACCAGTGCCAAGGTCCCCACAGGCACAGAGGGACTCAGAGGAGGAACCCCTTGAGCCTGCACTTGTAGGCAGAAGGAGGCATGCCCAGTATGCCCAGGCCTTGGCAAAGAGACAAAACATAGCACATGCACTGACACTGTAAGGGCCCAGGGACCGACACCTCTCTCTCCAACCCCCACACACAGTAAAATAGATGGCACACTCATCACACAACCTGTCACCCAACTGTGTGCATCCAATATATGCAGCCCTCAAGCACTGTCCTCACCTCTGCTGCAGGCACAAGGTAAGTGCGTTTTCATAACAATAACTGCATGGATTACTATGTTCTCCTACCATACCTATGGTACTGCAGTATGCATGTAAGGGACTGGGTACTGTGATGGCAGCATACCACTGACAACTCTACAGGATACCAGGACATGTGTAGCCAACACTACCATCACCACAGTATGCAGCACTACCCAAGGTGAGTAATACCACAGCAATAAATGTGTGGGGGCCAGGTAACTGGTGGGTCAGAAGTCACAGGCATGGTAGGCACTGTGGGGGTTCCATACTCAACCTACGCAGACCCACCCAACAATGTAGCTGTAGACATCCTTAACAAATGTCTGACATAGGTTAGACACACAAATGACAACAATTATGACACACCCATACAGAGCTATACAGTGATAGCACAGCAGGTTCTGCAGTCGCAATAAGGCTCTGAAGGGCAACAAGTCTGAAACCCACATGTACGCCAACACATTCTGACCTCGGTCTCTGTACTGATATGCTTGTAGTCTACAACACAGCCCATCATACTATGTGAAATGGCAACAAAATGTAAAGCAAATATCAGCACAGTCACTGAAAATATGTACAGTTCACAGGTGCCCCCCCCATACAAAAGCAGTAACATATATATGTTTGCAGGGAAACAACAGTACAGCAAACATTGCAAGGCCTTTTACAATCAACATGATAACCTATGCCATGACAAGACAATTGCCTGAATACCCCTACTGATGTGCCACCTGTAGATGTGCATGGGGAACACACACTAAAGTTATCTGATCCCTCTGTGTCTCTGCTGGACATGGCCTCTGTGGGCTGACATGATTTAACATGGCCTACACCCTCATCTGTGGGGGTGATAAGGTCCTCAGGGCCCATACCCCACTAATGTCAGAATGACCTAGCAACCCACACAGAAGTGTGTGTGTCAGGGGTCACCTAAGTGCCCTTCACTGCCCTGCCACTGATACTATAACTAACATTGCTATGCTGCATATACTACACATATGCTGGACATTTCTGCACACTAGACTGCACTCAGTACCCACACACATGCACACAAACCTGTGACAGCACGACATCTGGACAAGGTTATAATTGAAAGTGGGACAACTGCAAGATGATAGGCATGTGTACTGAATACTGGCCAACATACTGAGAAAGCTGACAGGCTAAGGTGTCTTGCATTCCCAGGACTTCCCTGCAGGTGAGGAACTTAGATACAGTAATGCCTGTCTGTAGGTTGTAATGTCACTCTGCAAGTACTTGCAACTAACTCACCATACTAACAACAGTGAATGTAGACTGCATGAACTTGCTGGACAAGGGCCAGGATCATCTGACCAGTAATATAATGTGCAGAAGTATGCCAGCAGCAGGATATCACCTGTCAGGTAGGAAGAATAACACACAAGCAGGGATGGCTAGCCAGTAAAGTAACAACCTGCTGGACTGTTTATAAAGCTCCAGCAGTAAAGTGGCTATAACCACACCTGTCAACAGGCCCTATTGACCAAGAATGTGCATAGTGTCACTCATAATATTGTTGTGTGAATAATACATCCTGTATTCCTCTGGTAAAGCACTGTGATGATCTCAGGATGTCTGGCAGTAGGGAATGACAGAATGCATTGCAAAGTCAGAACTCTATATCAGAAAATGTCTGCTAAAACAAACCCAGTACCTGTAGGCCACTTCTGTTTACATTTGGGAGTTATGGTTGTAGCACACAAAATCCTGGACTGGACTAAAGTATCTGTGGAATGGAGTGCAACAATCACTGTGGGGGGTCATACTAGGCATGCTCCTATACTTAGAAAATAACAGGCTGTGCATGCACTCATAAGGGAGGATCAGACCTCAGAACCTGTAAGAGCAAGAAATCCAGAAAAGAGGAGAAAATAAAAGGGAAACAAAGTGCCACAAATAGAGACAATGAAGAAATAATCCCCTTACAAGTGTAGAAAGATGTTAAAATAACAGGTTGTCCAGCAGCATGAATGTTCTGAAGGAGATGAAGTGTGAAACTCAAATGTGTGTCATAATATTGGAACAGCAACATTTACTGATTGAATGATGTATTGCAGAAGACACCATTCTCATGCGGAATGGATAAAAAAACTAGGCCCACAGTCTGGATGTTTGGTGAAAATCTGCACAGTTGACAGGTACGTGCAGGGTCACACCGGCCATGTTGCCACAATTACAGAATCATATCCCATGTTTACATTTACTATGGAGGCTCATACTGGGCATGCTCCATCACTTACAGGATTACAGCCTGTGTGTACACACAGTCTGCAAGGTCACACTGGCCATATCCCTACAGTCAGAAAAACACATCCCATGTGTACAGTCAGTATGGAGGCTCATACTGGGCATGCTCAAACACTTGAGACTCATAGGTCAACACATACAAATATAACAGTCATACAGTGGCAGAGACAGGTGGAGGGAGACAGATACAGAAACAGTGAGTGAGAGAGGGAGATGCAAACACACACACAGATACAGACACACTGAAAGGCATAGAGTGTCATCCTGCTGCAGACAATTATGCACCCTCTGTTACTACT
Organism: Protopterus annectens; assembly: GCF_019279795.1. Taxonomy (NCBI): domain Eukaryota; kingdom Metazoa; phylum Chordata; order Ceratodontiformes; family Protopteridae; genus Protopterus; species Protopterus annectens. Next base: position 1,852,864,226 of record NC_056729.1, on the reverse strand, counting down.
GCCATGTCCCACTATGAAGCCAAGTCCCATTGCCTAAGCAATCTGACATCATCTACTGTTGTGTGTGTGTTTGCAGGTGACATTTACCTGGAACCTTGCCCAACAGAACAATACTGGCCATTGCCAAAATATACAGTGTTGTCTGATGACACTCACCTTAGAAGTAAGCTGATTCCCTCAGAAGTCTAGTAAGCTGTGTGGCGTGTCTAATAACTGTGTAATACTGAGTTCTAATCCCAATACTGACTAGTGTGTGTGTGTAATAGAGAGAGAGAGAGACAGAGACCAATGTATATCCCTGCATAGCCGTTTGGAAAATACACTTTTGAGGCCTGGGGAGAGCAGTATGTTACCCATCTGCTACACTTTAAAAATCTGTGTGATGACACTCAGTATAGAAGCAACTTTAAACTGTACTCAGCCCGGCAAGCTTTGTGGCACATATAATAATTGTGTAATACTATATTACAACAAACTAGATAGGTAGGGTTGTAATCTGAGCACTGGCAACTGTGTGTGTGTGTGTGTGTGTGTGTGTGTGTGTGTGTGTGTGTGTGTGTGTGTGTGTGTGTGTGCATGTGTGTGTGTATTTGTGAGTGAGCGACAATATCTTCTGCATGCCTGTATATAAAAAAATATTTTGTGGCCTGTGGAGGGGCAGTATGTTTCCCATTTGCAACACTTTACAAGTCTGTGTGATGACAGTCAATATAGAAGAAACTTCATACCATACTCAGGCCAGCAAGCTTCGTGGCGCATTTAGTAACTTTGTAATACTATAGTACACCTAACTAGATAAGGAGGGTTATAATCTGAGCACTGCAAACTGTGTGTATGTTTGTGAGTGAGAAACAATATCTTCTGCATAGCTGTATATAAAAAAATATTTTGTGGCCCGTGGAGGGCATTATGTTTCCCATCTGCAACACTTTACAAGCCTGTGTGATGACACTCAGTATAGAAGCAACTTCAGACCATACTCAGCCCATCAAGGTTTGCGGCGCATATAGTAACTGCATAATACTACAGTACAACTAACTAGATAGGTAGAGTTCTAATCTGAGTGCTGGCAACTGCGTGTGTGTGTTTGTGAGTGAGAGAAAGAGAAAAGCATATCTTCTGCATGGGTGTTCTGACAGTAACATTTTGCTGGCTGTGGAGGGCACTATGGTAGCCATACCTACTGTTTAAAAGACTGTGTGATGACACTCAGTTTAGAAGCTACGTCAGACTATGAGTAGCCCAGCAAGCTTTGTGGCATGTGTAGTAACTATGTAATACTGTACTACAAGTAACTAGATAGGTAGGGTTCTACTCCTCGTATTGGCAAATGTGTGTGTCTGTTGTGCTTTGGAATCATATTCTCTGTGGTTATACCATTGTTATGTGTATCCCATCCATGCTTTTTTCCACCTGCTGATGCCATTACTTTACATAGAATTGTACTGGCACATGCCTCCCATGCACTATGTTACATCATTGCACAGGCCATTGCACTCATGTTTACAGATGTCTACAAAGTATTTGGTAGTTGTCAACCCATATGTGGTCTGTGTCCCCTAACAATGGCCATGCATGTGATATTGTTAGGAAGTAGGTCACAGTTGGTGTACCCATACACATGCTAGCATCAGATACTATACATGATGGAACTACAGGGTGATACGAAGTGTGTTACCCTGTCAATTGTAATGGCTTGTAGGAGCAAGACATAACAGCAGTTGCCATTCCTGGTGGGTTATGTCGGTATCCATACTGGCTGTCACAACATTAGTTGTTGTAAAACGTACTGGGATGTGTCCCATGCAGTTCATTTATGTGGAACATGTCATGTGTATGTAGCAGTATACCACAGTACAGTGGAAGTCTCGGTGTAAAAATCTGTCCATTGGCAACTGTGTTTGTGTTACTGTATGTATATCCCCTGTGTCAGTCTTTCCTGTGTCGATGCTAAGGATACCCCAGTATCTGTACCTCTTCCACCCTGGGAACTGCAGAATACATACCACAAACCTGTCATACACAGTGCCATGCATGCCCTGACCAACTGTATCAGCCTTGACTGTCATTGAAAGATATGGCAGGGCCAACAGGTGCTCACATGTGCATCTGTCACTGTCAATAACATGGATAAACTGCAGAGCAACCTACTGACAGTACTCCAAAACCTGTTCCACATGCATGGTCCTGCTGGTGGTACTACACTACACTGAGGTGACATGTCTGACAGCTACCTGTCTGTGAAAAAGGGTCTGTATGACAGGTCACACTGTCTGACAACAGTGTTCATTACACACTCTTACATGCATACAAACCTGATAAACTTACATATAAAGGTGTACCCTGGCTACAAAACAGGCAGTGTATGTGCAGTCTGCAACACTCCACATTGGTATTGTCTGCAGGGCCACAGCCTGCAGACACACAGACACCTGGAACACAAACAGGATACAGCATGTTAGAATACATTCAGGCACTGGCACTAACAGCAATATTGCATCATGGCTAATAAGGTACATACACCACTGTGTGTACCCATAACAAATGCAAGGAGACAGCAATGCAAACTAAATTATATATGTATAATGTATGATGTATGATATACACCCTGTTCATCAGACCCATATAAGCCTGTCCCTGCATTGATGGTATGTATGACAGGGATGTGGCACAGGTATCATCATCTGCACAGGGTATGGTGTGGGTATGCCAGAGACCTAGACTTTTTCACATGGGACTGTGTTCAGGTGGTGTGTGTGTGTGTGTGTGTGTGTGTGTGTGTGTGTGTGTGTGTGTGTGTGTGTGTGTGTGTGTGTGTGCGTGGAGGTGACTTTCCTGTGAGACATATTTGTGTGGGTATGTATGCACACATTCATGCCATGTAGCTGCCCTACACATGGGTATGTTGAACAGCTGTGGACTGTACAAGGCAGGGTGTCCAGTTCACCATCTCCGGCCATGGACACATGAACTGGCACTGCCAGGGGTCTCACTGGCACCACCAGGCTCAAGACCAGATGCAGTACTGCTCCCTCATCATGACTGACGTCTGCGGGCTCTGCATCTCTGATGGGACCAGCCAGGACCACGTCCCCATGGCCTGCTGTGGTGTGCTGTGGACAGCAACTTCCTCTTCAGTGGTGCTGGTGTCACTGCCACTACGGGAGTGTGAAGGTGCATGACCTCTTAGCCTCTTGGCTGATGTTGCTGCTGAACCACATCCATGAGGTTGGTGCCCATCTCCTCCCAGACGTGCAAGCACAGATGTGACATCGGTGAAAATTGACAGGATCTCACCCCACTACCTATCTATGACCTCAGTTAGATGGCATGTGGCCTCAACACGTAAACCAGGAATGCCCATCCCCAACACCTTGAGTATCTATCTAGTGTTGCATTCAGTACATGCCTGTGCATCCATCACCACCCAGAACATCCATCTGGTGACACCTGCTGTGGCACTTACAACAGTGGCTCAGCAATCAGCAGTTCTCCTGTGAGCACCCCTGCCCATCGGCCTGTGTGGGACCTCACCAGCACTCTGGCTATGGCCAGTATGTATGCTCACAGCTGCAATAGTCTCCACACTTGCCTGTTCCAAGCCACCACTTGACAACTGTCCTTTATCTGTGGCCGCTGGTGATGGGGCATGTGTGGGCATTGTGTCTGTGTGCAGTGAGAATGTGTATGTGTGAGGGATTCCAACCGATGGCACAGATTCAGCCCCTGGCAGCACCACCTGTGCCCGTATATCAGCATCATCTTTGGCAGGTTCTGTGGACACACTGCCATCAGATACTGAGCAGGAGTGACTGTGACCACCATGACCACCTGTGTAGAAAAGAACAGCATATGTAACATAATACCTGCACTATACTGTTTCCTGATACACATGCACACAGTTGTACACACACACACACACACACACACACACACACACACACACACACACACACACACACACACACACACACACACGCACACACACATGCACACACGCACACACAGTGGCAGACACACATCACACACCACACTAGGCAACTGCTGACATTCACAATGCAGTCAGACCACTACATATCTTGGACATGCTTTAAACACCATGCAGTGCAGCCCTACACACTTCCTCTCACAACTGCTGTACACCTCTGTGATATGTAGGTATTTTTAGTAGATGATGGTTATTGTAGTACCACACACTGCAGACATGTACACATACTTGCTGTTCACGTGTATAGCACAGTGCCAAGTCATACAGGGAGTGCCACACAATTGTGCAGAGTGTCCCTGAATGTCTATGTGTGGGCCTGATGTCTGCCCTGTTTTTCATATATCCTGTACTTGTCTGTCATTGTACTGTGCTGATATGAGGTCTGCTGTCACAATGTTGTGACATATGATGAGTGTGACACATCCAATTCTAGGGTACTTACAGGTCACAACATAAATGTGTACATTTACAACTTCCCAGGCTTACAGTGGACCTTATGTGTACACAACCATGTTTAAACACCAGCTATGTTCCATATATGAGAAGATTGTACAGACATTCTGTGATAACATCACACAACTGTACTGTGACCTATGAGCTTTGCAATGCAATTGCAGAACACACACATTGGGTAGGGGAACATGTTGGAGTTGCACTATGTACAGTAGGCTGGTTGCATGACTGTACACAGCCGGAGGATGATTTGAGGGTACAGCACAGACACTTTTCCTAACAGCACTCAGTGTGCTTGGGAAGGTGTGTTTGAGCATGGCACATGTGTACACCTGCCCTTGCAGAAGGCATCAGAGTCTTTTGGCTTGCAACAGCATGATGTCTGCAACTGCCTCTGCAGGGCACCACTCAGATCATGTAATGTCTGTATGTGTATACTATGGCTGGGACACTCCAACAGTTACATTCTCCACTGCAGTAGACATTCTTTCATGGATGTCGCTATATGGTATGGGTCAGTGTTGTGTGGAAATGAAGTCTTCTCCAACCACACCTTTGTAGATGATACATGATGATTGAGTAGGCCACACGTAATGGTATGTACAACTGTTCATAATCCCCTCCTCCTAGCCCAGAGGCACACATCAAGCCCATGAACATAAACCACAAACAGAACACTGCAATCAACATGCTTCAGCATGGGGATGGCATTCCTCTGCTGATGCACATTGTCCTACATCTGCCAAACAAAACTGTTGCTATACTGGACATGTGTACCGTAGGCGTCACTACACCATGACACATTGCACACATGATAATGTTGGACCTGCAGTATATCCCCTGAGACATCAGTCAGACCTGCCTGTTGTTCAGTGTGTGAGACACCTGCCATCTTCCAAGCCTACACCATAGGCCACACTTGTGGAGAATATTGGGATTGTACTCACATGTAGTACACAGTGGTACTTGCCACTGATTCCTGCCACTCCTGTAGTGTTGCAGTAGGACCCCTGTCACCCTCCATGTCCATTGTGGGTCATGTCTGTCCTACACGTTATGAGGGCTGTGTAATCCTATGCAGTGTTACTGTTCGGCCATATGTACACCTCACTGAGATGAGTGTCTGTACTGTGTTGTATGGTAAATGCACTGCTGTATGAATGTATGTGTACCATATTCTGGCCTGACCCCTTGCACAAAGGTGATCCTGTTGCTGCCATGCAAGCTGAATGCAAGTATGCTCATTGTAGTAAACAATGGCGTACATGTAGGATAACCTGGTATGACAGATGAGCGATAATTGCTGTTCATGTCAGAGTGTCAGTAGTTGAGAGCAGGTGTGTATACAGCAACATGTACAGCTGTGGTAATATCCACATTTGTGGTAACACAGGATTATTGTCAGACTGTGAGCACATATATGTATATTGTCTTCAGCACATCTTATGTGTCACACTGGTTCCCATAAAAGAGTCTCTTGTCTGACAAGTGAGCTGCACAGGTTACAGGTAACATGACAGGTTGCAAGGGTGTGTACATGTGTATTTCTGCTGTCATGTCTGTACCTCACAAATGGCTATCAGTGTCATGGGTGTGTGTACACAATTTGGATGCAGTGTATAACACTTCTTATTAACATGTCCCCAGATTAGGACCTTCTTCTCCCCGTTTGGCTAGCCTTTCACCAGATGTCTTGCAATTACAGCTTGGGAGGTATGGCACACATATGACATCTTCTGTTAATATGGCCCTGTGATGACCACAGTAATACAATGCAGTTAACCCCACCACAAATTAACATGCTGACATTAGTGAAACAATTGAGAGTAACAGTTGTGCACATGGTGAAATGCATGATCTTAACATGCCTGTGTTAGTGGTGATCCCGAACAATGTAATACCATACTCACCGGTTGAAGGCTGCTGTCCTTTATGCAGACCAGAGGTACCTATGTAGGTGTGGGGGAGAGATACTGTCAGTAGGCTCACAGTAAGCAGTGGTACTAATATGAATGATATGTGCCTGCACAGGTACAATACAAGCTATGATACTACCCAATTAGCTGTCACTCACCGTAGAAGTGGACATCTGTGCATTAGCAAACCCCACCCACAGATGCTGTTTGACTGACATATGACTCTAGATACTCAATTGTAGACAGTAATAATGATAAAGTAGTACATTGATGTGCATTGTGGCCTTACCTGGATACTCCTCGCATGTTTCCTGGATGCCACCTACCTCCCTGATGACACTGTGTTGTTATTGTGGTTGTGTGAGGCTACCCCAAGATTGGCAAGGAGCTCCTATGTAGCTGTGAGTGGGGGCTGTGTAGGTGGACCCCCACCTGTAGCCACTTGGTCTCTGGCTACGGCAGCAGCCCTTCGACGGGCACGTCGGATCAGGTTAGTGGCTCAATGCCTGACCTGATCATAAGTGTGGCCATGGTGGCCAGTGCTGTTGACTCTGTGTAGTATGTCATCCCACAGGACAGTGCGCTCTCGCAGATATTTTTGTGTCCTTGAAAAAAAAATTGCATAGTGCTGTATGACAGCCTAAATAAGCTCTACAGTCTGCGCTTCTATGAAATCAGACAGCTGCAACATCCTCCATTGAAAAACATAAACAGAGAAACACAACACAGGACCTCAGAGGGTTTGACAGTGTTATACACAAAACAGCACATCACTGTTGCTAGTCATCACCCACCACTTCCATACAGCGTGTACCCCAATGCATGCCAGCACAGTATGGACCTGCATTGTTATCCTGCTCCTGATGTGCCATGTTGCCCACACTGAGGGCCAATACATTGCATAAACATACATTCAGCATTCATGTTTCTGTTGAGGGGTGACACTGTCCATGTTCCTTGTATGGGTTGTCACTGGTGCTCCAGCTTTGCTTACAAACACTGTGCAATGGAGGTGGTAGCATATGGCTGTGTTCATGTAGGATGTGGACAGGTATTCACACAGGTGCCATGTGCAGTTGCTTTTCCTGACTTGTATTACGTAGTATGCACATACTCCTTGATGACTGGAGGGGTGTGTGTGTTGTGCATATCCATCTACAGTGATGGTGAGCCATGGTTGTGATGTGTGTGCTACAGTTGTCTGCAGCACTTTGTCTGTAACTTTACTGTGTGTGTCTGTGTACCCCCAACATTGCACAATCACACCATTAAGGTCTGGGACACACTGCTGGAAGCTATGTTAAGAAGGGAGGTGGTGAGTATTGATCAGCAGCATGGTTTAATGCCAGGGAAGTGCACTACAGATACACTGTTAGCTCTGAGAGTGCTGATGAAGATGTACAGAGTAGATGAGATGGACTTGCATTTTTTGACTGTTGACTTAGAGACTGCATATGGCAGGGTGCATAGAGAGGAGTTGTGTTGTTGTATGAGGAAGTCAGGAGTGCTTAGGGTATCTGTACGACTGATACAGGAGATGTCAAATGGTAGTGTGACAGCATTGGTGTCTGCCATGGGAGTGACAGGTATGTTTATGGTGCAGTCTGGAGTACATAATGGTTTAGCTGTGAGCCCTCTCTGACTTGCACTTCTGATGGACAGGCTGACAGACAACATCAGACAGGGGTCACTGTTTACTATGATGTTTGCAGATCACATTGTGATCTGTACTGACAGTGGCCAAGAGGATGGTGAAACACTGGAGAGGTGGACATATCCTCTACAGAGGGGAATGCTGATGGTCAGCCACAGTATGACAGGGTATATGTGTTTGACTGGGATGGAAGTTAGAGGAATGGTGAGTATGTAGGAAGTATAGTTTGGGAAGGTGCATGAGTTGTAACATATGGGATTGACACTGCAGAGTAATGACAAGTGTGAAGAACAGCCGGAGATGACAGTACAGGTAGGCTGGGTAGGTTGGACTAGGGTATTAGCAATTATATGTGTCACATGACTACCATTCAAGTGATAGGGAAGGTGTAGGACAAAGTACTGGCACCAGCTATATCTTATGGGTTGCAGACAGTGGGATTTACAAAAAGATGGGACTCACAGCTGAACTTGCCACACTTACACATGGTAAGAATTGCACTGGGTGTCACAGAACTGGACACGATTACGGACATGTCTGTTACAGGATCTCCCCAGGTCGCACAGTTTGTAGAGAGAGCCAGTGATTACTGGGATACTGCTGTTGTGGACGTGTGGTGTTGAGGGATGCTCACAATATTGGCAATAGAGTGGTAAGGATGACAGTGGCAGGTACGAGGTGAAGTGGTAGGCCAACAAGTAGATGTATGAGTATGGTGACAGAGGATATGCAGGTGGCTGTTGTGATAGAGCAACATGCAGAGGGCAGTAGGTATCTGGGACACATAATCCACTGTGGACACCAGTAACAGGAACAGCCAAGAGAAATGGGGTGTGATGTTGTAATGTCAGTCTGCACAGGTTGACAATTACTTGACAGACACAATACGACTTTAATAGTAACTGACTACAAATATGAGGCACACCTATGGTCATTCTGCATTACTCTGCATATCAGAATTGTACAAGCTCAGTGTATCATATGCCTTTAAACAATAACATCTGCAACACCATTGCAGTATGTAAATACCCTGCATAGTTCACTCACAATTCTGATACACACAACTATATCACAGCTGTACACGCAATTAACATATGGATATCTACTACATCCTACTATCTGATCTACCAGTGTCACAGCCAGTACTGTTAACACACACTGTTGTATTTGGCATATGTGAGCCCATCCTTTCCTGGGGTGCTTCAGGGCCCTGAACTGTGATCTATGTCACTGCAGACATACCCAGTTGAAATGCGGATAGGTACCGTTCTGTAAGATTTCAGGACACCAAGTGTGTTTGAGACATATTTGCTGTACTTCATACTTTCCCATTATTACATAACCCATGCTGCATAACATTACAGGTTTACATACCTGACATACCTTTTTTGTTGTTGGCACAATTCTGCTTACTGCAGCTGCAGTTTCTGAAGCTTTTTTTATTTGTTGGTGTTGGTTTAATTTTTTTCCTTGCTGTCTCTGTCTCTGTCTGCCTATCTCTCTCTCTCTCTCCCTTATTTGTAAGCAAGAAAGGTGTTCTGCATAAGCAGCATTCTGCCTTTTGTAGGTAATGCTCAGGAACAGCTGATGGCCTGTGCTCCAATCTGTGTTCCCCACTTGCTAACTTGCTAATTGCATACAGAACAGCTGCGGTGTTAGTCCTATAGCCAATGGCCAAGCAGCACACTCCTATAATTGAGTACATCATGTGGGCATTACCCCTTTTCCTTGCTTGTGAGTAAGGTATCGTGTAGATGTGTGAACAACAGCATCACAGAGGTTCCTTGGAAATACCAGTTACATCGTACACTGTGGAGATAGGCCAACAAACTGGGGAAGAATGTTGCATACAAAGGAACAGAATGTAAGTATTGCTGTTATATAGATGTATGGCTGCTAGTGTAACAGGGTTCTGTGGACATGGCTTTTCTGTGTGATTTAACAGTCTGACAGTGTTCTGTGGTTGACATAACTCTCCACAGTGGGCCAATCTGCAGCATAGCCAGGTGTTGTACTCTCATGTTTGTTGTGTTTGTCAGCTATGTGTTGTATTTGTTAAATCACTACCATACTGTGGGGATTGCAGTCAGTAAACTGTATCATCCATTTGTGTTTCTAACTTCATATCTCTCAGACTATGTATGTTTCTCAAAACACTGTTACACCTGCAGCTGTGTCACTTTATGGCAGCAATATTGCAGATATGCCCCTGTTTGTGGGCCTCTGTCCCTGAAGTATATCAGACTTTGTTCACATGTCCTGCAGTAAGACAGTGATGAGGGGGTATTGCATTCTTTAATGACTTTATTCCTGATACCATCCTAGTGATGTATCAGGCTGCCAGACATTTCATGTGTAAGAAGCCTAATATATGATGAGACAGTGTGGGCATTGAGTGGGACTCTGAGCACTTCTCATATCCATGTCTGTATGGCGATTGTTGGCAGACTGTCAGGCATGTGTAGCAGTGTAGTGTGTCAGTGTTACGTGGCCTGTGTAGGGAAGGTGGTACATGTATGTGTTATGGCCCCTTTTTTGTCTACCTGTACATAATGCTCCAGTCTGTGGTGGTCTCTCAGCTGTACATGTTTGTAGGGCCAGACTGAGACATGTCTCATCCCACAGTCACCCAGAATACTACAGTGTGAGTTGGGGAGTATATGTAGGCTTAGTTTGTGTGTGGCATACATGTTGTGACATTTCTGTCCAGAAGGTCCTTATACTGTACTGTTCATTTGTTTTCACACTATGTCAGTGTGACTCCATTGTGATTGGTTGTGTGTATGCAGTTTCAGAATGGTTTCTGTTTTGCAGTGCTGTTACATTCCAGTAGTGCCTGGTATATTTGCAAATAAAAGTGTGATTCCCCATGCAGGATTCTGGTAACTGTTGTGGCAGCCTGCTTGTACTGTGGACAATGCTTGGTAACATGCTTAGGATTTGGTTGTGTTTCCATAATGTAATGTTATGTCCAGATATTTGTTGGGTGTGCTGTTGCCTGGCCCACACAAAAGTCATGTATTTCTGACACATCAGTGGGATGATGTGTGGATATCAGTCGCTATGTACTGTGAATGTGCTTCATTGTTGGACTTGTGGTATTGCAGTCATGATATGTTAAGACAGAGTTGAGGGTGTTACTGCAGCAACTGTGTCAGCATCTGCATTCCACTATTTCAGATATGTGCCTATTTTCATGGCATCCCCATGTCACAGTTGTGTAGATTGGTTGCAGTAAGGGGCTGTGAGGCTACCTCTCAACTGGCTATTTTGTTTCAGACTGTCCGAGTTTATTTGTCATATTTGTGGTGTTTTCCACATATTCATTATATAATGTCTATGGTCAGTCATAGTGGTGCTGTGAGAGTGTCTGACAGTAACTGGTGACATCACTTTTTATTTTGAGTGCTGAAATCCTTCCAAACATGTATGCTGCAGGCAACCCTGTCAGTCTGGCAACATTGTAGACATTTACGTGCTATGATTACAATTGATTCCCCAGTTGTCAGCCATTGACCCTCATTTGGACAGCCTTTGGCTAGATGGGTTACAGTATGAGTGTTACAAGTGTGGTTCTGAGGTATGAGTGCACAAAATCTTCTGAGCATACACACACACACACATATATATATATATATATATATATATATATATATATATATATATATATATATATATATATATATATATATATATATATATATATGTATATATATATATATATATATATATAGTTGTAAGTTTTACTTTAACTGTATATATATATATATATATATATATATATATATATATATATATATATATTTCTATATTGGTCTATGTATTTTTATGTAATGTTCATTTTTTTACGCCATATATCATTATTTATATGTACAGCTGTATATATTTAATATGTATAAACATATTTATAGTATTCATATATTTTCCATGTATATGCATCTCCATACATATATACGTGTGTATTTGTACATATAAAAAGCTAATTTTTATTTTTAAGATTGTTACTGTACTTTTGAATGACTGTACTGCAGAGTATATGTGATAAAACCCATTGAATTCCCAAATCCCAGATGGCCCAGTGGTATGGTGTCTGTCTATAGTGTAAAGGGTTGTGGGTTAAAACCCTGGCAGGGCCAGTTATTTTGTTGCTAGGCAGAACACTCTATGGTGACACAGAGTGCTTAGAGTAGTTATAAGCAGCTATAAGTAGGTTTGCATGGGTTTGCGCAGAGCTAGGTGGAGCTAAGCAACACTTATGGCAGCTTAGCTTCATTTACACCCACTTAAACCTGTGTTAATTTTAAATGAATAAAAGAAAAAAAAAGAAACAGGAAAGTGGTGAAATGGAGACAAGCAGGGGGTAAAACAAGATGACAGGCAGCTAGGGATGTGCAGAACAGGTGTAGGAAAGGACCATAGCTCTGCATTTCTTCAGCAGCAACAGCTGATATGAAGGTGGCCAGTTTGGAATTTACAGTCTCACACCTCACAGGCAGGGGTGTGGGCTACAGACAATATTGAGAATTCATGGTGCAGCAGTTAGCATTGTCACCTCACAGCAAGAGGTTCACACATTCAATTCTCGGCTGGGGAGGCTTTTGTCTAGAGTCTGCATGTCCTCCTCACGGGTGAGTGATGTTTAAAGACATGAAGGTAGGTGCATGTGTGAATGGGTGTGCCTTCTTTGAAGGTTGGGTGTCAGGCTGGCAACTTGGCAAAGTAAAAATCTGCTGCCAGTCATTAGCAGACTGGAGTTCTGCTGTGGCGACCCCTAACCAGGAAAAGCCGAAAGACATTGCTTTACTGGGGTAGATTGATTGAGGGGGACTGTGTGTGTGGGCAAAATGCAGAGCTATGTATGAGACGTGATTTTTGTTTTGGGACAGATGCCCTTTTTTTAAGGTGAGAGGTGGATGTTGAGGAAGGAGTGTAGGTAAGTGTGGGGAGGGATGTTTGGTAGGAGAAGTAGCATATGCAGACAGACAAGACAGCAGACAGGGGCAGTGTGTGACACATGGGGGTAGTAAACGCCTTGATGGGGAGGGTGGTTGGAAATTGGAGGCACTTGAGCCCCACAGATGGTAGCAGTGGGACTGATGTCCCCACCCAATGGCAGTCACCACTACTCCTTCACAGCCCCAAAGATGGCTGTGCTGGGGGCTGAGCAGGAGGGGATGCCTGCCCTTCAAGCTGCGTCAGTCTGCCCTCCACCTGGCACAGGTGGTCACCCTGCTCCATCTGGAGGACACTGCACACCATGCCACAAACCTCTAGATGGGTGACAATGTCCTCACCATGCTCACATGGAGGGGGTGGGGATGAGCCTCGCCCCCTGCAGCAGCTTCACCCAAGGCTGGTGCAGGACCAGTAGATGAGGGAGGTCTGGGTTGGGTCCCAGACATGCTGGGACCCAGTGCCTTGGCTAGGTGGGGTGGGAGAGGCAGATCTGCTGGGATCGGCCTTTCCGAATGTGCTACGGAGTGAGAATTTACAAAGCATATTGGTTAGTCATGAACAACACATTCCAACATTAGTCAATATAGCATGCATGGGTGTTCCCATGTAGACAGAACAGTGCAATTGTAACAGTGGCATAGCAAATAAAACACATGCAGATATGGAATGGCATTCAGAGTTGCAACAGCATGCCAGTTACAGGTATGTGAAGAAGGCAACAAGAATGGTTATTCAACAAGGAATGTTGGTATGCACACACTTTCAACTATAACAACCATAATGGAACAATGATCCCAACAGTAGAGGTTTTTGTAAGAAGATACCCATGTTGGATTATGTGGAATTATTGGAGCAGTTGATTGGTTGGGGGAGATAACAGATTCAATTAACAAGTGCTTTCAGTGATACTTCTCAATACAGTACTTTTCAATACTCTACAGTTCTGCCCTCACTTACCCTCTACCTGGGCCATGGGGCTACTACAGCAAACCAATACCTGTACGTATGTGCACCTGGAGTACTATCGTGCAAGGTACGTGAACTCTACGTACATAAGTATAGGGGACTCATAAATGTCATACTTAATGGTGCAAGTAACAATGTGTACAACATGTTCCCTGTACTGATGTTCTGTCAGTGTGCTTTTGGCATACTTGTACTGTTTTGTTATCTAGGTGCAGGTTTCTTGGCAAGAGGTGGGACTATCCAGGACAGCTCAACACTTGAGAGCCTTGTATGGGACAGACTGCATAGTGTGGATGGCTAACCTGCTTGTATTTGTAGGAGTGGGGCTGCTCACCATAACAGTTGTACACTTTTCATACATATACACATCATACTAGTTCTGTACATATTTCTTTACCTGTAGGCCCTGTGGGGAGAAAATCTGTTTACATTAGATTACTGTTTCCAGAAATATTGCGGTTTACAACTGTAGAACTCAACACACATATTAATAGCAGTCCCTGAAGTCTGTACTGTGCTTTTGCCATACTTGTACTGTGACATTCTCTGAGTGCAGGTTTCCTGGTAACTGGGGAAACTATCCGGGCCAGACAGCATAGTGTGGATGGCTAGCCTGATACAATGTATAGGAGTGGGGTTGCTCACCAGAACAGTTGTACACTTTTCATACATATACACATCATACTGGTTCTGTAAATATTTCTTTACCTGTAGGTACTGTGGGGAGAAAATCTGTTTACATTAGATTACTGTTTATAGACATATATCTGTTTATAGCTGTAGAACTGGACAAATACATTGTAGCAGTCCCTGGAGTCTGTACTGTGCTTTTGCCATACTTGTACTGTGACATTCTCTGGGTGCAGGTTTCTTCGCAACTAGGGAAACTATCTGGGACATTGTGGCACTTGAGAGCCTTGTATGGAACAGACTGCATAGTGTGGATGGCTAGCCTACATCTATTTGTAGGAGTGGGGCTGCTCACCAGAACAGTTGTGCATTTTTCATACATATACACATCATACTGGTTCTGTAAATATTTCTTTACCTGTAGGCCCTGTGGGGAGAAAATCTGTTTATATTAGATTACTGTTTGTAGACATATTTCAGTTTACAGCTGTAGAACTGGGCACACATATTAGTAGCAGTACCTGGGTTCTCTACTGTGCTTTTGCCATACTTGTACTGTAACATTCTCTGTGTGCAGGTTTCTTGGCAATTGGGGAAACTATATAGGACAGTGTGACACTTGAGACCCTTGAGACCCTTGTATAAGACAGACTGCATAGTGTGGATGGCTAGCCTGCATGTATTTGTAGGAGTGGGGCTGTTCACCAGAACAGTTGTACAATTTTCTACATATACACATTATACTGTTTCTGTAAATATTTCTTTATCTGTAGGAAAAATATGTGTTACATTACATAACGTTTTCTAGACATATTGCAGTTTACAGCTGTAGAACTGGACAGACATGTTAGTAGCAGTCCATGGATTCGAACCATGATGTGTGTGTGTGTGTGTGTGTGTGTGTGTGTGTGTGTGTGTGTGTGTGTGTGTGTGTGTGTGTGTGTGTGTGTGTGTGTGTGTGTGTGTGTGTGTGTGTATGTGTGTAAAAGTGAACTACAGACCTACTCCTTATTAGGCTGAGCTACTGGGGGGGAGTGGTATCTGTTACTTGAGATATTTCTGTCTAGTACATACTTTTGTGCACAGTACTTTTCTTATCAAATGTGTTTCATTTGTTTCCCATTTTAAGTACAACAAAACGCAAAACAACCACCTTGCTGTTACTGTTTGCAAAATATGAGCAGATTAGTTGAAGTACACATTTGAACACTTTATGAATACATACTTCTATTTAGATTCATGGCTACACACACTGTAATTTTAAGTCTGCACCTGTTACTCTCATACACTTTCCTGTACATTCAGAACTACATACGGCTGAAATGCAAAGGTTAACACAAGGCAATGCTGGCAGGAACACAGTACAGCACATTACTGATGAAAATATGTACTTTTGCTTTTTATGCAGACAAACAGTGCTAAATCAGTTCACCTCAATTAATGCATGCTGCAGGACATATGCAATTGTAATTTTCAGATACAAGTGAAATGACAGACATCAGTTTTTGTAGTCAGCTTTATTGCTTTTGACATACATAAATGTGTATAACTCAGAAATTTACAGTTACTAGTACTGCACGATCTCCGCAGGAGGACTGCTTCTCTTTTTGTAACTGTTACAGTAGCCCTGACACAGCAGTTTCTTAGCAGGTTCAGTCAGACAGCCTTATATATATTCTATTCTTCCTCTCCTCAGTTGTACCTTGTTTGCTACAAACGTTTGTATTACACAGCAGCTGGCACTACTCAGTGCTAACACTGGCAGCCTGACACATACATTTATTCTTTACATTTAGAGCACAATTATATATACAGACAGTACTACTGATACTATTTCTGATGTATTAGAGCAGATATTAGGAATAATTCTATACTCACCAAACTCACGGCGCAGATGGGCTAAACGCTGTGCATGCATCTCCACATTTGCAAATTGCTCATCAGCAGCTGTATGGGGAAAGAAGACACATTAAGCACACCTGTACAGTAACAGATGCAATTTTTAAATAATTATTTAGAAATACATAAACTGGATACATACAAACAACTGGGACCTCCTGCGCTCTGGCCTCTTGGATCCACTGGGCCAAGAGCTCACCCCTCCTATGCTTTAAGTAATCAGAATGGTGACACACCTGCTTACCAGTCTGGGGAATACCAGTGGCACTGGTAAGGTCACATGCAAGATGGTTCCAGGCCTCCGCTTTGTACTGGGAGCCCTGGTACTGACCCTGCAGCAGTCTACTCTCATGGTCTTTGACAAGGAGCCCAATCATGACCCTGGACTCCTGGATGCCCCAGGTTTGCGCCCAGAAGAGCACACCTTCTCCGTCAACAGCCATATCACTCCTGCTATGATCAATCCCAAATGAATATGGCTGTATTCCCGCCTGTGCAGTTGAAAAAGGGCAATTTTCCTACACTTTTCCATGATTGGACAATTTTTAAAAATGCTAAGCTATGCTTAGCTCTGCGGAAAGCCGCATAGCAATGCTTAAACCAGTTAAGCAGAGCTTACAGTAGCTAAGGATTGCTTAATTCTACATGATTCAGCAGAGCGGCAGCAGGCTTAGCTGGCTGCAAACTTTTATTATAAGAAAAAAATATATATTTTTACATTTATATTTCACATATTCCTAGCCCTACACTAGTATACATGAGGCATATAATTGACAAATATCATTCCCATTCATAAAAATGTATTTACAAGGGTTTCCACACATGAAAAATAATGGATAGTGGTGGGATTCAAACCATGCATCCGTTGCACACTCCATTACAGCTCTACCACTATACTACAGCAGCTACAGGGCCTTCTCAGTCATAGATCTATTTGACTCTCATTCTAGATTTAAGCCAGGCTGAGCAAAGCAGTGCAATATGTAAACCCACTGCGCTTCGCTTAAATACCTTTTTTAATGTTATAAAAAAAAAAATATTTGTTACATTTTATTTTTATTATATTGCTCTGCTTCCATGCATGTAGGGCAGGGGTACAGACATTCTTGGTGGGGGGGGGGGTGGTAGTTAATGTGAAGGCAGCTGGCTTGTGTGCTTTAAACATTTTTTTTTTATTTCAGTGTCCACAGACACAGAAATGTCAGTTTTACTTTTCGGTGTCCACGGACACTGAATTACTATGCAGCTTCTCTATTCTAACACGCTTCTGTGTCAAAGTGCCATACGGCACTTTCTGAGTGCAGGGGGCATGTTGAAGTCTCTGTGCAGCATGTCTACACACCCCCCTGTACTCAGGCATGGATCATGTATGTGTAGGAATAGAGCAGCGTGCCATTATTAATATGTAGGGTGCATGGCAGCTTATTTCTACACGGAACAGTCTGTGCAAGAATAAGCTATTCTTGCACAGACTGTTCCTGAATCCAGGGGAGTGTTAGAGTTTAATACTCTGCATTGTAGAATTCTACCACACAAAATCATTTATTTTGGTTGCTGAAAATGGAATGTAAGAGATGTGTCCTCTTTCTTTAAATGATTGGTGCCAGTAGTGTGTTTGTAGTTACTGACAGTGGGAAGTATAAGAGGTGTGTCCTCTTTCTTTAAATGATTGGTGCCAGTAGTGTGTTTGTAGTTACTGACAGTGGGAAATGTAAGAGGTGTGTCCTCTTTCTTTAAATGATTGGTGCTGGTAGTGTGTTTGTAGTTACTGACAGTGGGAAGTATAAGAGGTGTGTCCTCTTTCTTTAAATGATTGGTGCCAGTAGTGTGTTTGTAGTTACTGACAGTGGGAAGTATAAGAGGTGTGTCCTCTTTCTTTAAATGATTGGTGCCAGTAGTGTGTTTGTAGTTACTGACAGTGGGAAGTATAAGAGGTGTGTCCTCTTTCTTTAAATGATTGGTGCTGGTAGTGTGTTTGTAGTTACTGACAGTGGGAAGTATAAGAGGTGTGTCCTCTTTCTTTAAATGATTGGTGCTGGTAGTGTGTTTGTAGTTACTGACAGTGGGAAGTATAAGAGGTGTGTCCTCTTTCTTTAAATGATTGGTGCCAGTAGTGTGTTTGTAGTTACTGACAGTGGGAAGTATAAGAGGTGTGTCCTCTTTCTTTAAATGATTGGTGCCAGTAGTGTGTTTGTAGTTACTGACAGTGGGAAGTATAAGAGGTGTGTCCTCTTTCTTTAAATGATTGGTGCTGGTAGTGTGTTTGTAGTTACTGACAGTGGGAAGTATAAGAGGTGTGTCCTCTTTCTTTAAATGATTGGTGCTGGTAGTGTGTTTGTAGTTACTGACAGTGGGAAGTATAAGAGGTGTGTCCTCTTTCTTTAAATGATTGGTGCTGGTAGTGTGTTTGTAGTTACTGACAGTGGGAAGTATAAGAGGTGTGTCCTCTTTCTTTAAATGATTGGTGCTGGTAGTGTGTTTGTAGTTACTGACAGTGGGAAGTATAAGAGGTGTGTCCTCTTTCTTTAAATGATTGGTGCTGGTAGTGTGTTTGTAGTTACTGACAGTGGGAAGTATAAGAGGTGTGTCCTCTTTCTTTAAATGATTGGTGCCAGTAGTGTGTTTGTAGTTACTGAGAGTGGGAAATGTAAGAGGTGTGTCCTCTTTCTTTAAATGATTGGTGCCAGTAGTGTGTTTGTAGTTACTGACAGTGGGAAGTATAAGAGGTGTGTCCTCTTTCTTTAAATGATTGGTGCCAGTAGTGTGTTTGTAGTTACTGACAGTGGGAAGTATAAGAGGTGTGTCCTCTTTCTTTAAATGATTGGTGCTGGTAGTGTGTTTGTAGTTACTGACAGTGGGAAGTATAAGAGGTGTGTCCTCTTTCTTTAAATGATTGGTGCCAGTAGTGTGTTTGTAGTTACTGACAGTGGGAAATGTAAGAGGTGTGTCCTCTTTCTTTAAATGATTGGTGCTGGTAGTGTGTTTGTAGTTACTGACAGTGGGAAGTATAAGAGGTGTGTCCTCTTTCTTTAAATGATTGGTGCCAGTAGTGTGTTTGTAGTTACTGACAGTGGGAAGTATAAGAGGTGTGTCCTCTTTCTTTAAATGATTGGTGCCAGTAGTGTGTTTGTAGTTACTGACAGTGGGAAGTATAAGAGGTGTGTCCTCTTTCTTTAAATGATTGGTGCTGGTAGTGTGTTTGTAGTTACTGACAGTGGGAAGTATAAGAGGTGTGTCCTCTTTCTTTAAATGATTGGTGCTGGTAGTGTGTTTGTAGTTACTGACAGTGGGAAGTATAAGAGGTGTGTCCTCTTTCTTTAAATGATTGGTGCTGGTAGTGTGTTTGTAGTTACTGACAGTGGGAAGTATAAGAGGTGTGTCCTCTTTCTTTAAATGATTGGTGCTGGTAGTGTGTTTGTAGTTACTGACAGTGGGAAGTATAAGAGGTGTGTCCTCTTTCTTTAAATGATTGGTGCCAGTAGTGTGTTTGTAGTTACTGACAGTGGGAAGTATAAGAGGTGTGTCCTCTTTCTTTAAATGATTGGTGCCAGTAGTGTGTTTGTAGTTACTGACAGTGGGAAGTATAAGAGGTGTGTCCTCTTTCTTTAAATGATTGGTGCCAGTAGTGTGTTTGTAGTTACTGACAGTGGGAAGTATAAGAGGTGTGTCCTCTTTCTTTAAATGATTGGTGCCAGTAGTGTGTTTGTAGTTACTGACAGTGGGAAGTATAAGAGGTGTGTCCTCTTTCTTTAAATGATTGGTGCCAGTAGTGTGTTTGTAGTTACTGACAGTGGGAAGTATAAGAGGTGTGTCCTCTTTCTTTAAATGATTGGTGCCAGTAGTGTGTTTGTAGTTACTGACAGTGGGAAGTATAAGAGGTGTGTCCTCTTTCTTTAAATGATTGGTGCCAGTAGTGTGTTTGTAGTTACTGACAGTGGGAAGTATAAGAGGTGTGTCCTCTTACTTTAAATGATTGGTGCTGGTAGTGTGTTTGTAGTTACTGACAGTGGGAAGTATAAGAGGTGTGTCCTCTTTCTTTAAATGATTGGTGCCAGTAGTGTGTTTGTAGTTACTGACAGTGGGAAGTATAAGAGGTGTGTCCTCTTTCTTTAAATGATTGGTGCCAGTAGTGTGTTTGTAGTTACTGACAGTGGGAAGTGTAAGAGGTGTGTCCTCTTTCTTTAAATGATTGGTGCCAGTAGTGTGTTTGTAGTTACTGACAGTG
Source organism: Protopterus annectens (assembly GCF_019279795.1). Lineage (NCBI taxonomy): Eukaryota > Metazoa > Chordata > Ceratodontiformes > Protopteridae > Protopterus > Protopterus annectens. Next base: position 1,852,843,539 of record NC_056729.1, on the reverse strand, counting down.
GGAAGTATAAGAGGTGTGTCCTCTTTCTTTAAATGATTGGTGCCAGTAGTGTGTCTGTAGTTACTGACAGTGGGAAGTATAAGAGGTGTGTCCTCTTTCTTTAAATGATTGGTGCCAGTAGCATGTTTGCCATGTAGTGTGGTTTTCTTTGCACAAGGCAGCTTCAAAAATCACAAGTGATGAGGGGGATTCTGAAAATTGTGTGAAGGGGCAAATCAAGCCTGAAATTAGGGACATATCCCTTAAAAAGGCACATCATGTGTGGGGCTAAATCAGGCCAGAAGATAGGTATGCTCCTCCAAAATAGATACAGTTGAGAGGTCTGTTGTGTGTTTTCCTCTGGTTGTATGCATGTGATAGTGGTGTGAGTTATGTTTGTAGGAGTGATAGATGAACTGTTAGTGACTCTGTGTACTTGTATATGAATGCATGTCACTTGTTTGAAGGTAATGTATGCTCATGTTGGAAAAGCATGGAGGTTGAGAGGGCCATGAGGATTCCCTGGATTTTTTCACACTTTCTGATTTTTGGGAATTACAGTACTGGTTATAGTACTGATGAAGATGGAACATGACCAGATGTTTGCCTCCTTTCTAGTTTGCACCTCATAAAATTAGTAGTTTCCTAGTAAATGACATGCCTGAATACTGTTGCAGAAGCTGAAAAGGCAGGAGGAGTAGACGGTTCACAAGTATAGTAGAGGGGTCCATTTGTTGCCTCATTATTAGTCTGTACCTCATAAAATGTCTGCTTTTCTAGCAATGGAGGATTCAAGTCAGTAAATGTCAGACATGATGGGGGGAGTTCACAAGTGTGGCAGACATGCCATGATTTCTGCTTCGATTGTAGTATGTAACTCAAAATTTGGTATTTCTGAGCAAATGGAAGATTGGAGTCACTAGATATTGGCCAGCTGAGTTGCAGAGTTCATTGTACTCAAAAATGCATGGTAATGCAAACCATGTTATGTATGTAATGTTTGCTTGAGTTGGAAGTATGTGGAGAAACAGTGGCAACTTTCAGAACCAGACTTGCAAAATGTTTGTATCTCTGTCTCTGCAAAATGTCTTTTATTTCTGTCATATTTTTCCTACCCCTCAAAAAACTGATTTCTGTACAACAGCTGATTGCAGTAGTCTTGAAGTGGATGAGATGACAGTGGGGGTAGGGTTTACAGCCATAGCAGGTATGTTTGAAAAGCGTTCCTGGCATATGAGGGTCAGAAATTCTCAGAATGTTCATAGGTTCATAGGTTGATACTAGGCTATCTGCCCTAGGGCATTTACAAGCCTAGCCAGAGTGTGTCTGGCTTTCACCACCCTTTTAGATTTGTAGACTGTGCCTATGAATAGTAGGTCACAGAATATAGTCCCTTTATGGTTAGTTTATTGCGCCTTTGTCTAGCAGGGACCCAGAAGTGATCCCGGGGGTATACTTACAATTTCCCATCCACTCGACAAGATTTCTCTTGAAGAGGGTCAGTGAGGGGCTCTGCCTAACCTGGACTGGGATTTTGTTCCAGAGTGATGGGAGTCTCTGGGATATGAATCTGTCCCTCCAGCATGTCCTATTTATTTCTGTGCTCAGGTTTAAGTCTCTAGAATGTGTAGCTCTAAGGGATTTGGATTTCTTGAGATGGAGCATGTCCATTAATTCTGGGTTGGACATGGCTTTATATGTCAGGCACAGATTGCCTCTGAGTAGGCGGTAAGCAACTGAGTAGAGCTGGAGTTTCTTTAGCCTAATTGCATAGGGCATCTGTTTGAGTCCCTTTATCCTCTTGGTGAGGTACTTTTGGGGTCTTTCCAGTTGCTGCAGGTGTCGGGTAAGGTACATCCTAGATGGGGCATTGTATTCAATTATGGGCCTGATGAGTGATGAATAGAGTGGCACAAAGACCTCTCTTGATCTAGATGTGAAACCTTTCGTGATGAGGTGGGCTATATAGAAGGTCTTTCTAACCACTTTGGCAACGTGATTGTCAAAGGAGAGATTACTATCTACTTGGGTCCCCAAGTCCCTAAGTACTTCCTCCGTACTTAGTGTGTTACCTCCTATGTGGTAGTCTGTGGGCACTTTGTTTTTCCCCAAAGAGGATGACTATGCATTTTTTTGCATTTAGCTTTAGGCCATGGCTTTGGCACCAGTTATCTGTCTCTGTGAGACCCTTTTGGAGTATGCTTGTGTCAGCCGGGGAGTTTATTATGGCACCCAGTTTGCAGTCATCTGCGAACTTTGTCAGCCATAGTCCTCCCGTGTTTGCCTGTAACTCAGAGAAGTAAATACCGAACAAGAGAGGTCCCAGGACTGAGCCTTGTGGAACTCCACTTGTAACTGGTTTAGAGTCTGACAAGGCACCTGCAATTCTGACCATGTGGGTTCTATCCCTGAGCCAGTTTGCAACCCATCTTATCCACATAGGGGTTAACATTTAAGCTAGTGAGCTTATTTATGATACCTGAGTGGGGTATTGTGTCGAAGGCTTTTGTGAGGTCCAGGTAGGCTGTGTGGACCACTTTCCCTTCGTCTATGGCCCTGGTAACTGTTTCAAAGAAGTCAACCAGGTTCAAGAGGCAAGACCTGCCTTTTAACAAAGCCGAACTGGGTAGGATCCAGTGTCTGAAGGTTTCTGATATCATTGTTTATGAGTTCCATGATGATATGCTCCATAGCTTTGCAGACCAGGCTAGTCAGGCTTGTAGGGTGATAGTTTCCAGGGTCCGTTGTGGCACCTCCCTTGTGGAGTGGGACCACCGTTGCTGTACACCATTCCTTGGGTACATATCCTGTGGTAAGGCTGAGGTTGAACAGGGACTTAAGGTGAGGGTTTAGTTCATCTTGTAGCTCGTGTAAGATGCATCCAAGGACACCGTCTGGTCCCATTGATGCTGTGTTATTTGCTTTGGAGAGGGCAGCTCTCACCTGATCATCTGTGATGTCTGGGAGGTTACACTCTGCTGGGATGGAGATTTGCTCATAGATTAGTATTAGGCTGATTGCTCTTGCGAGCCATTTTAAGCCTAGCCAATTATCTTTTGTGACACTCAAACCCTGCACCTTGTGTTTGTAAGGTAAACACCTTAACCATTAGGCCACCCTCCATGTCCATATTTATCTCACATTTTTAATTTGTTCCTCATAAAATTTGTGCTGCTTTGACAAATAATGGAGGACTGAAGTCCTTAAATGTCATTATTCTGAGTTTTGGTGTTCATAGTTTTCATAAAATGCATGCCAATGCAAAACTCATTAAGAAAGCAAGTTTTTAAGCAAACAAGTCCAAGATTTAAAATTGCAAAACCTGTTATAGTATCAACTTTGTAAGTTTGTAAGATCAGTATTTAAACTCTGTTCTTGATTTTGGTCCTTTGCACCCCAGCCCCCCCCCCCAATTATTTTTGCCTTTGTACAGAATTATTGCAGTACAGAAGTATGGTTCCTGGTTTTACACATCTTCAGCACCCCTTGTAGAAGCTAGGGCTCTGTAAATCTGTTCCTGATTTTGTTCCTTTGTACCCCAGCCCCCTCCAATTATTTTTGCCTTTGAACAGAATTCTTCAACTACAGAGGTATGGTACCTGCTTTCCAGTGTTGTGCTAGTTACTTATAAAAGTAATACATTACTATTGCTAGTTACTTTTCAGTGAAAGTAATATATTATTATTACTTATTACTTTTCTAAAAAAGTAATATATTACTATTAATAATTACTAACCAAAGTAATGCGTTACTTTTACATAAGTAGTTTATCAATTATAATATTGAGATTTTCTCACATAAGTAAGCACATGCATATAAGTGTATTATTAAAGTTGTATACACAATGTTATAATGATGATGAATAGCATTTAACAGTTGAAAAACTCCAAGAGAATAGACTTTACACCTGCGCAAAAAATTGGTACAGTAGTTAATGTTGTCACCTCACAGCAAGAGGTTCTCCAGTTCGATTATCGGTTGGGTGCCTTCTGTGCAGACCCTGCATGTCCTCCCTCTGTTTGTGTGGGTTTCTTCCAGGTGATCCAGTTTCCTCCCACATTCCCACAACATGCTGCAGGTGGATTGAACATTCTAAATTGGCCTTAAGTGTGAGTATGTGCATGTGTGTGCCTTCTGAGGAAGTTTATTTTATTCCCCAAACACCTTTATTGAATTATTACTTGTGACATAGGCACATTTACATTTATATAAAAGTAATCAAACTATATTAGCATAACAAACATTATATATTTGCTATATATCATATAACTTAAGCAATATTAAATTATCATTTCCTGCCTTTTTTTAAACAAGAAGCATCTTTATTAAACCATCACTTACTACATAAGAAATAAAGCCGCTCGGAGTTAATGCTCTAGTGTGTATAGCCAATTTCAAATAACAAAACAAGTAGCACAAGAGCAAAACAATGAAGGGGTATAATACATAGATATACAATCCCATAAATCAAATAGCTCCAAGTACGTGAAATCCAAACCAACGCAATCAAAACTGTTGTATAAAAGAGAATTTATTGCAATACAGGTTAGCGCTTTCGCTAAATAGCTTCTTCAGACCTTAAAACAAGAGACCCTACAATGATTTAATGATTAAATACACAAAAAGGTGGGAAATCCATCTATAACTTTTAAAGCTGCAGTATTACTTAAATCCATCAACAATACAATAGAACATCATAATCTATAAAAACACATGTATATAATAAACAATTCATAAGATGATATAACACAATGTGCTCATATTCACATATAATATATCTAATGTATATTTAAACAAACATACATCAGGGCAAATGTACCATATAACAATAAAAATATATATATATATAGAATCTACTGACTGCCCTATATAAAAATGTGAAACATAACTAATAAATATGAATATAAAATAACAAATCTATTTATGTCTCAACCTCCTCATTTTAAGGAGGGGTTGTAGTGGAACTTTCCCATTGAGTCCTGGGGGCATATCAGATCTAAATTTAATGATCCAGTTCGTTTCTCGGGCTTCTGTATAGGTTTCCACATCACCCCCTCTAATGGTTCTGGAGATCTTCTCTAATATTCTAAATTTAAAAGAGTGCCCTTCCCCTCTATCATGGACATGTTTGGCTAAAGCATTACGCATGTTGCCTTTCCTAATATGGTAAACATGTTCGCGGATCCTGTCTCTAAGACACCTATTGGTCTTCCCAATGTAGAACGCAGGGTATCCTATACAGGATGCCATGTACACCACATCAATTGACATACAATCACCATGTGTACGTAATGTATAGCTACCAAGCCCTAACGGATGTATAAAAATAGGGTCTGACAGTATATAGGAACAAAAGTTGCATCTATTACATGGTGTAGAATAAGGTGGATCTATGTGCATATCAAAAGGAGTGACCTTCGGATAACATAAAAGATGCTTGAGGTTCTTTTTGTTCCTATAAATAAATCTAGATCTATCTCCAATAACCTCTCTGATCTTGGGGTCCACTAATAGAACATGCCAATGTGTCATGAAGACATCCTTAATGGAACCTATGTCCTTTGTATAGTAAACTGGAAAGGCAACCGATTGACTGGTTCCATGGGTCCTAACAGTAATGTCAGTTGAGGCGGTCTCCACTGCATACTGATCAAATGCTCCTGTGGAAAAATATGGTGTAGCAGTGGTAGCCCTTAGGTCAGTTATATCCATCATCCCATAGGTAAGGTCAACTGAACTATAACAGCGTGCTTTCAGCCTATTCTCCAATTCACAAATACCTGCTTCATATTTAGAATCAATTGGGGTATATCTAGAAACTCGCATTGCTTGCCCACGGACTATGTTCTTATATACAAAGCCTGGGTGCATACTATAACGATGCAATAATGTATTCCTATGACATGCTTTGCGATACAGCCCTGTATTACTACATTGGCAACCATACATTTATATAAATGAAAACAGACCACACCATCCTAGTCATAAGCACTGTACATCACAAACCATACTGACAAACTCCCAGTTGCAAACGTTATACATCACTTATAATCTACCCAATCTTTTTGATTCAAACATTACATAGCTCATTTAAGTCCTACTGCCCTTTAGACCTCATTCCTCCTTTGTATGTATTGTACCCACAACTTCCATTTTTTCCTCTGTAGTTTGCTCCTACCTTTCTAAAGATCTCAATTGCAGTTATTTTATCTCTGCTACTGCATTCACTACTTGCAGTATAGTTGGTTTAGATTTCGATTTCCATTTTCTAGTAAGTGCTTTTTTGGCAACTACCGTTATTACACACTTCAAGGCCTTACCAGGCCTAGGCAGTTCAGATCCTGTGTCACAGCACAGAAAAATCATCTCCCTTGTCAGACCAATCTGCCTACCCAGCATCTCTGACAGTGCATCTTGCAGAGAATCGTTAAAGTCCACCAACTCACCGCATTCCCAGAAAATAGTTTCCCAATTACCTCTTTCTTCCTCTTTGCACTGCCAACATTTACTGTCTGCCTAAGGAAAAATTCTCTGGAGTCTACTTGGGGTATAAAAATATCTATGCAAACATTTCCAGGGAAAATCCTAAATCTTCTAGATTTTGTCACATATTTGGGAGACATACATATATCCTCCCATTGCTTCTTTGTGTATTGCTTAGTCAGTCTCTCTTCCCAATCCTTTCTAACCTCCTGTAATTGATTTTTACAGTTACCATGTAATATTTTATATGCTCTACTAATTATTCCCTTTTTGAATGGCAGCTTCTGTTCTACAGTCTATTAAAATCTCTACCAGTGCTGGTCTTTCATTTAGCATCTCCCTGTTTCTTTCCCTTTGCCTATACTCTGATATCAGTCCCTGATAGGGAAGGCAATCTCTAACCTGTAGTCCAAATAAATTCTTGCCGTCTTCCCATTCTATCATCTTTCCCACTCTAGTTATTTGCTCCCAATACCTTGGTTCCTTTGCCAGTTTTCTCCAATAAATTCCAGCCCCCTCTTGGCTACTGTCTGTATCCCTAATTGCAGTCATCCCTATCAGCAGAATGTCCTTTGTCCATTCCCATGTTGGTTTAGTTCTTAAAATACTTTCTGCTACTTTATGACTATAATATTCCGCGTAATCATTGTTATACTCCTTAAAGGACTGCATCCAAAATACCAGTGTCTCCTTGTTTCTTGAGCTTACCCATGTTTCATCATCATCCCTTTCCACTTTGAATTATGATTTTCTGCTTGTGCTATGTATAGCAGTCTTTACTATGTAGCTCTGAAATACCCCTTCAAATTGGGTCATCCCAAGCCACCCTGTTCTACTGGAAGAATCAGCTTATCCCACTTGACTCCTGCCGTCTTCCCCTCCCAGATGAAGTCCTTCAGCTCTTTATTCATTGCTACCCACAGCTTCTCATCTGGTTGATAAAACTATGCCTGACCTATGTATATGACTAAAGGGACTTAACATTTTAACTGCTTGTATCTTACTATCCATATCCATATAACAAAGCTTCCATTTTCTCAGTTTTGTATTATCTTTTGCTTAGGCTCTTCCCACATAGTCTTTGCTGCCACACTAGAATCATTTTTAATCCATACTCCTAAATATTTCATTTTATCATGTCCCCATAAATATGGGTATTCCTGAACCAGTTCATGTGTGCGTACATAATTTACCGCTATTGCCTTTGTTTTAGCTTCAGTAATTTTGTATCCTCAAAACATCTGAAACTGTCTGAAAATGTTCAACAGCACTGCAATGTTTCTTTCTGTTTTTTTTTTTCAGGTACAAAATATCATCTGCAAATAGAGCCAGCTTGTCTTCACTACCATATTAATTATATCCTTGAATTTCTGAGTCCCTTATTTTCTTTGCCAGTGGTTCTAAATATACTGCAAATAATAAAGGGGAAAGCGGATATTCCTGCCTGGCTCTTCTGCTCAAGCAGAAATTAACAGAGAGGACCCCCACCCATTTGAACTTTCACCTCTGATCACTCATATATTCTCCTAATAAACTTTATAATTTTTTCAGGAAATGCAAATGCTCCCATTGCCCTGCTCTTGCCTTGTGAGGAAGGTTGGGCAACTCGACACCATAAAACTCTACTGCCACTTGCTCTGCTGACTGATGATCTGCTGTGGTAACTCCTAATGGGATCAGCCAAAAGGAGGAGAGGAAGTCTAGTCTTTATAGCTAGAGAGTCATAAATAATAATTAAATCAAACCATATGCAACCAACAGCATAAGACCTATAAAAACTATCACATTTTGTCTATTTTCAGCAATTAAAAATTGAAACCTGAAAGAATTTTAAATAGAACATAAAAAAATTGTCAAGACAAAAGTTGGTTGATCATAGATCCACCTGAAGAGTACTGCTTGGTGCAGTGGGTTGGGGCGTCGGGTGTTAAAGCGATGGGTGGTGACTTTGCTTCTGATTGATGGTGGTATAGAGAACCAATGCTGTTTATTATATGGCAAGGCAAGGATATGATCTCTAACAGGCTAAAAGTGCCCCAGTGTTAGAGGGTGTTTTAGTGGGTGAGTCCCACAGTACCAGGACAGGGCCAGATTCTAGTCATCATTAGCTTTCACCTCCTTGTAGTGCTTCAAAAATGAAGTAAATTTTGCTACAGACTAATTACAATGATATATTATGAAGGCTACATGCTATGAGTTGGGCCAACATTATGTTGTAATTTTTTATCTAAATTGCCCCTTCAAAGTGTCTATTACTTCCTAACATCTGATTACTATCCATACTATCCAGGGACCCTGGAAGATTTCCATCTCTCTTTAGGGGGCACTATCACCCACTTTGAAAACCACTGGTTTAAGCAAAAGTAACAAAAGTAATGCACATTTAAGTTACTAAAAAAGTAATATATTACTATTACTTTGTTACTATTTTGAAAAAAAGTAACTAGTTATATTACTAGTTGCTAGACAATGTATTATATTACAGTAATATATTACATATTGTAATATATATCACTCCCATCACTGCTGGTTTTAATCTCATATGTTCCATGCCCTTGAAGAACTTAGGACTCTGTAAATCACTGCAGATTTTTGAAAGAGGTTGAGAGGGCAGGAGGAAAGGTGTTACAACTATGACTCTGCAGAGTGCACTTGGTTTTGTCTTGTACTTTTTATGGGTCCTGGTTAAAAAAAAAAATTCTGGTGGATCACTGAGGATTACACTGGAATGAAAAAATGTCAGTGATGTTGATTTATACATTTCAACTAATCAGATTTTGCAGCGTGTTCAGATTTTGCCTCAGTTTCATCCTGTCCCTGTACCTTATAATTTTCGATTTGTTGCGGTAAAGGCAGTTAGCGTGTTGCTTTTGGAGTGTGGGGTCAAAAACAAGCATACATATTTTAGATTTTCCTTTTAACTGCAAAGCTAGTTCACAAAGTGCACTCACTACCACTTTAGCAGGTCATTCTGACTAGGCATGCAGTTCTGGGGTGTCTACTATGAAAGCTGTTACAACTGATTTACCATGTTGAAAGTATAGCAAACCAACAGGCTAACTGCCTTTAACATAAATTACACTTTGAGAGACAGGACTAACGATTAATTACTGTGAGCTGTTAGTGAGTGAGTTGCCTCCTCTAGTTAAGGCCAGGTTAAGGAAATCAGGTTTGATTCCTTCCAACTTCAATTGGTTATTATATGACTATGAGCACGTCACTTCACAACACAATGCTCCTAGGGCAACCCTAAAAAGGATCACTTGTTTCGGGGAGCACGTCACTTCACAACACAATGCACCTAGGCCAACCCTAAAAAGGATCACTTGTTTCGGGGAGCACGCCACTTCACAACACAATGCTCCTAGGGCAACCCTAAAAAGGATCACTTGTTTCGGGGAGCACGTCACTTCACAACACAATGCTCCTAGGGCAACCCTACAAAGGATCACTTGTTTCGGGGGCTTCACTAGTTAGAAAAATTTAAGATTCCACTCAGAAATGCCAAACATTAGATGCCATTGCTTGAAAATGTATGTTAATGCAAAACCTGCAAAACTTTTAAGTGAATTAGACTAATTATCCATGAGTTTTGGGCCTTTGTCCCCCTCCCTATTATTTCTTGTTTTGTCACAATTCTTGAGTAAAGAAGTTGAGAGGCATGGATGATTGCCTTTGTTTGCTGGAGAGATGCGTGCTGTTGTGGAGTGCTTTACAGTAGCTTGAGGATGACAGGAGGGGCTTGCACTGGGTTGCACTTTTCTCTCAATTGTCTCAGACTCTGCACATCATCTATTATTTTGCCCAATTTATTTTTGGTCACTTCATCATGGAATGTGAGGTTTTCTGGGAAATTGTTTATTGCCATAAATATATGATTGGATTTCAGACATTATATTGCTTCAAAACATGCATGCTGTTCTACCAGTATACAGTATTTAAAATTTATCTCTAGTTTTGGATGTTTGACCCCATTACATTTTGTATCAGTCTTGTGGAATCCATTAGCAGGTTATGGCTTGTATTTCTCGAGTACGATATATGTACAGCTATTAGAAATGTAGTCTGAAACATCTTGTATTATGATGTCTAGGCCTGTGTCACTGCTGTAGCCTTAAGGGAGAAAATTGTGAGTAAAACTAATTATTGAGAAGTAACCTGATTTATTTGTAAGGAGGTGTAAATTTGTGCAAAATGCATTGGTGTGTATGCATTCTGCGCATATATTGCATATATGACATACTTATGTCTGCTTTCCCTATGCTTGTGTTGAGTATACAAGTAAAACGTACCCTACTCTAATTCGTGAAGGGGTTACATTTGCGCATATTTCATTGATTGGTAGATATGTGTTGGTAAGTGTACATATGCTTATATATTATACATATTTTAGATTTTCCTTTTAACTGCAAAGCTAGTTGACGAAGTGCACTCACTACCACTTTAGCAAGTCATTCTGACTAGGCATGCAGTTCTGGGGTGTCTGCTATTAAAGCTGTTACAGCTGGTTTGCATAACTCAGTAACAGAAGGGAGATAGATTGAGAGCGATTCTTTCTTTGAAGTAGTGATGCAATTCAGTTCTGCTGACCCCGGCATGTACTGACGTTCAGTTTTCCTGACACTTGGATGTACTGACGTTCAGTTTTCCTGACACTTGGATATACTGATGTTCAGTTTTGCCACCATCTGCACTAATTAATTTGGCACCACCTGCTCTGAAACACATTTATTATCAAATGGTGACATGGTTCTTTCAGTTCTTCTACTGTGATCCAGCAGTTTTCTGACTGCATTGACATCTTTTAAACTGCAAAATGGTAATTCAATGATGTGGAGGTTTGTTTTGAAAAGTAGTATTCAAAGCAGGAGGGCAGCACCACAGTGTTGTAGACCCACAATAAGTTTATTTATCCACAGTAAAAAACGTTACCAACATCATACCAGTTTCAGCAACCTTGCCTTCTTCAGTGATAAGAAACATATCAGTAAATCAGTACACAGACATTTATATAGATTTAAATAAATAAATAAGGTAAGCCCTCTTTCTGTTAAGTCACTTCCTCTGAAGACCATATATAACAATCCTAATGCATTAAATTATAAGTGATCATTAAGTTCTGGGGAGAATAAACCCCCCAATTTAATAATCCAATATTTTCCCTTTTTATTGAGAGTAGAATGCCAGGCAAGTTTTTTACTTCTGTCTCCCTGGATCTTGTCTATAATCATAAAGTAGAATCTGGCAGTGCTAAGTGAGGAACAGTGCCTGTATAAGGCATTAGTTAGTCGTCTATTACGTATGTTGCTTAGGTGCTCGGACATACGAATACGTAGGGGGCGAGATGTTTGGTCTATGTAAAATGCTGAACAGGTGCATGTTGCCAGGTAAATGAGCCATTATCTACCATTCAAAAGAGTAATATTTTGGCTTGTTTTCAAGTACTAACTATTGTAGCTACATTGCAGACAGAAGGGAATGTGTTGTTTGGAATTGAATATGTTATTGGTGTGGATTAGAGCATTTTACTGAACAAACTGTGTGGAAAACTTTGGTGCAAGAAAGCATATCCACTGTTTTTGTTTCAGGGTCAGTTGGTGCCCCCCTCCCCCAAGTGCTTTGAACTGTATAAAGGTTTCATTTTTTTGAAACCAATTTTTTGTGGGCGAGTCAGCCAAACAAGGGGGTAATAAGTAATAATAACTTGTTTTGAAATTATGCCAGTGGATGATTATGTTATGTTTGTGACTAGTGCCTATGAGTATGCGACATACAGTTTCCTTATCAGCAGCCTGTGAGCATACTCAGCGCAGACAGTGACTGAAATATCATTTTTCAAACAGAAGTATATCACCATACTATGAGAACAGTTTTCCTTCCAAAAGGACATACTTTTCTTATAAAATAACTGATTTATGGACTGACAAAAACAAAAGCTTTGTGTGTTAACAATTTATTGACCCTACAACTTATTGAGTTAATTGATGGTGCCTTGCTTACTATGTTAAGTATGTTTCATTACGGTATTGAGTTAGAGGATATAGGTAAGGGACATTTGAATATAACACTTATAATGTGAGCTCCCTATGGTTGGATGATATTGTATTCTTCGATACGGTATCCTATTAGAATATAGGAAACAATATTTCCTAAATATGAAGGTTTTTCTCCAATTGCATTCAGTCGGAGTCCATCTAGAAATATTCAATGACATGTTTAGTTTTAATAGATTTTTTTAACCCCTTTATTATAATATACACGCAGTTAAAACACACATAATAAACTAATTACAATGTAGTACAACTATAGTTGATGTAAAAGTATGGATGAATATAAAATGCTAATATACACACAGTTAAATTACATGTAATAAACTAATTACAATGTAGTACAACTACAGTTGATGTAATAGTATGGGTGAATATAAAATGCTAATATACACACAATTAAACACATAATAAACTAATTAGAATGTAGTACAACTACAGCTGATGTCACAGTATGGGTGAATATAAAATGATAATATACACACAGTTAAAATACATGTAATAAACTAATTACAATGTAGTACAACTACAGTTGATGTAATAGTATGGGTGAATATAAAATGCTAATATACACACAGTTAAACACATAATAAACTAATTAGAATGTAGTACAACTACAGCTGATGTCGGTGAATATAAAATGATAATATACACACAGTTAAAATACATGTAATAAACTAATTACAATGTAGCACAGCTATAGTTGATGTAATAGTATTGATGAATATAAAATGCTAATATACACACAGTTAAACACATAATAAACTAATTACAATGTAGTACAACTACAGTTGATGTAATAGTATTGGTGAATATAAAATGCTAATATACACACAGTTAAACACATAATAAACTAATTACAATGTAGTACAACTACAGTTGATGTCACAGTATGGGTGAATATAAAATGCTAATATACACACAGTTAAAATATATGTAATAAACTAATTACAACGTAGCACAGCTATAGTTGATGTAATAGTATTGGTGAATATAAAATGCTAATATACACACAGTTAAACACATAATAAACTAATTACAATGTAGTACAACTATAGTTGATGTAAAAGTATGGATGAATATAAAATGCTAATATACACACAGTTAAATTACATGTAATAAACTAATTACAATGTAGTACAACTACAGTTGATGTAATAGTATGGGTGAATATAAAATGCTAATATACACACAGTTAAACACATAATAAACTAATTAGAATGTAGTACAACTACAGCTGATGTCACAGTATTGGTGAATATAAAATGCTAATATACACACAGTTAAACACATAATAAACTAATTACAATGTAGTACAACTACAGTTGATGTCACAGTATGGGTGAATATAAAATGTTTACATACACACACATGATACACACATAATAAACTAATTACAACGTAGCACAGCTATAGTTGATGTAATAGTATTGGTGAATATAAAATGCTAATATACACACAGTTAAACACATAATAAACTAATTACAATGTAGTACAACTACAGTTGATGTCACAGTATGGGTGAATATAAAATGCTAATATACACACAGTTAAAATATATGTAATAAACTAATTACAACGTAGCACAGCTATAGTTGATGTAATAGTATTGGTGAATATAAAATGTTAATATACACACAGTTAAACACATAATAAACTAATTAGAATGTAGTACAACTACAGCTGATGTCACAGTATGGGTGAATATAAAATGATAATATACACACAGTTAAAATACATGTAATAAACTAATTACAATGTAGTACAACTACAGTTGATGTAATAGTATGGGTGAATATAAAATGCTAATATACACACAATTAAACACATAATAAACTAATTAGAATGTAGTACAACTACAGCTGATGTCACAGTATGGGTGAATATAAAATGCTAATATACACACAGTTAAAATATATGTAATAAACTAATTACAATGTAGCACAGCTATAGTTGATGTAATAGTATTGGTGAATATAAAATGCTAATATACACACAGTTAAACACATAATAAACTAATTACAATGTAGTACAACTACAGTTGATGTAATAGTATGGGTGAATATAAAATGCTAATATACACACAGTTAAACACATAATAAACTAATTACAATGTAGTACAACTACAGTTGATGTAATAGTATGGGTGAATATAAATGCTAATATACACACAGTTAAATTACATGTAATAAACTAATTACAATGTAGCACAGCTATAGTTGATGTAATAGTATGGGTGAATATAAAATGCTAATATACACACAATTAAACACATAATAAACTAATTAGAATGTAGTACAACTACAGCTGATGTCACAGTATGGGTGAATATAAAATGATAATATACACACAGTTAAAATACATGTAATAAACTAATTACAATGTAGTACAACTACAGTTGATGTAATAGTATGGGTGAATATAAAATGCTAATATACACACAGTTAAACACATAATAAACTAATTACAATGTAGCACAGCTATAGTTGATGTAAAAGTATGGATGAATATAAAATGCTAATATACACACAGTTAAATTACATGTAATAAACTAATTGCAATGTAGTACAACTACAGTTGATGTAATAGTATGGGTGAATATAAAATGCTAATATACACACAATTAAACACATAATAAACTAATTAGAATGTAGTACAACTACAGCTGATGTCGGTGAATATAAAATGATAATATACACACAGTTAAAATACATGTAATAAACTAATTACAATGTAGTACAACTACAGTTGATGTAATAGTATGGGTGAATATAAAATGCTAATATACACACAGTTAAACACATAATAAACTAATTAGAATGTAGTACAACTACAGTTGATGTCAGTGAATATAAAATGATAATATACACACAGTTAAAATACATGTAATAAACTAATTACAATGTAGCACAGCTATAGTTGATGTAATAGTATTGGTGAATATAAAATGCTAATATACACACAGTTAAACACATAATAAACTAATTACAATGTAGTACAACTACAGTTGATGTAATAGTATTGGTGAATATAAAATGCTAATATACACACAGTTAAACACATAATAAACTAATTACAATGTAGTACAACTACAGTTGATGTCACAGTATGGGTGAATATAAAATGCTAATATACACACAGTTAAAATATATGTAATAAACTAATTACAACGTAGCACAGCTATAGTTGATGTAATAGTATTGGTGAATATAAAATGCTAATATACACACAGTTAAACACATAATAAACTAATTACAATGTAGTACAACTATAGTTGATGTAAAAGTATGGATGAATATAAAATGCTAATATACACACAGTTAAATTACATGTAATAAACTAATTACAATGTAGTACAACTACAGTTGATGTAATAGTATGGGTGAATATAAAATGCTAATATACACACAGTTAAACACATAATAAACTAATTAGAATGTAGTACAACTACAGCTGATGTCACAGTATTGGTGAATATAAAATGCTAATATACACACAGTTAAACACATAATAAACTAATTACAATGTAGTACAACTACAGTTGATGTCACAGTATGGGTGAATATAAAATGTTTACATACACACACATGATACACACATAATAAACTAATTACAACGAGCACAGCTATAGTTGATGTAATAGTATTGGTGAATATAAAATGCTAATATACACACAGTTAAACACATAATAAACTAATTACAATGTAGTACAACTACAGTTGTTGTCACAGTATGGGTGAATATAAAATGCTAATATACACACAGTTAAAATATATGTAATAAACTAATTACAACGTAGCACAGCTATAGTTGATGTAATAGTATTGGTGAATATAAAATGCTAATATACACACAGTTAAACACATAATAAACTAATTAGAATGTAGTACAACTACAGCTGATGTCACAGTATGGGTGAATATAAAATGATAATATACACACAGTTAAAATACATGTAATAAACTAATTACAATGTAGTACAACTACAGTTGATGTAATAGTATGGGTGAATATAAAATGCTAATATACACACAATTAAACACATAATAAACTAATTAGAATGTAGTGCAACTACAGCTGATGTCACAGTATGGGTGAATATAAAATGCTAATATACACACAGTTAAAATATATGTAATAAACTAATTACAATGTAGCACAGCTATAGTTGATGTAATAGTATTGGTGAATATAAAATGCTAATATACACACAGTTAAACACATAATAAACTAATTACAATGTAGTACAACTACAGTTGATGTAATAGTATGGGTGAATATAAAATGCTAATATACACACAGTTAAATTACATGTAATAAACTAATTACAATGTAGCACAGCTATAGTTGATGTAATAGTATGGGTGAATATAAAATGCTAATATACACACAATTAAACACATAATAAACTAATTAGAATGTAGTACAACTACAGCTGATGTCACAGTATGGGTGAATATAAAATGATAATATACACACAGTTAAAATACATGTAATAAACTAATTACAATGTAGTACAACTACAGTTGATGTAATAGTATGGGTGAATATAAAATGCTAATATACACACAGTTAAACACATAATAAACTAATTACAATGTAGCACAGCTATAGTTGATGTAAAAGTATGGATGAATATAAAATGCTAATATACACACAGTTAAATTACATGTAATAAACTAATTACAATGTAGTACAACTACAGTTGATGTAATAGTATGGGTGAATATAAAATGCTAATATACACACAATTAAACACATAATAAACTAATTAGAATGTAGTACAACTACAGCTGATGTCGGTAAATATAAAATGATAATATACACACAGTTAAAATACATGTAATAAACTAATTACAATGTAGCACAGCTATAGTTGATGTAATAGTATTGGTGAATATAAAATGCTAATATACACACAGTTAAACACATAATAAACTAATTACAATGTAGTACAACTACAGTTGATGTAATAGTATGGGTGAATATAAAATGCTAATATACACACAGTTAAACACATAATAAACTAATTACAATGTAGTACAACTACAGTTGATGTCACAGTATGGGTGAATATAAAATGCTAATATACACACAGTTAAAATATATGTAATAAACTAATTACAACGTAGCACAGCTATAGTTGATGTAATAGTATTGGTGAATATAAAATGCTAATATACACACAGTTAAACACATAATAAACTAATTAGAATGTAGTACAACTACAGCTGATGTCACAGTATGGGTGAATATAAAATGATAATATACACACAGTTAAAATACATGTAATAAACTAATTACAATGTAGTACAACTATAGTTGATGTAATAGTATGGTTGAATATAAAATGCTAATATACACACAATTAAACACATAATAAACTAATTAGAATGTAGTACAACTACAGCTGATGTCACAGTATGGGTGAATATAAAATGCTAATATACACACAGTTAAAATATATGTAATAAACTAATTACAATGTAGCACAGCTATAGTTGATGTAATAGTATTGGTGAATATAAAATGCTAATATACACACAGTTAAACACATAATAAACTAATTACAATGTAGTACAACTACAGTTGATGTAATAGTATGGGTGAATATAAAATGCTAATATACACACAGTTAAACACATAATAAACTAATTACAATGTAGTACAACTACAGTTGATGTAATAGTATGGGTGAATATAAAATGCTAATATACACACAGTTAAATTACATGTAATAAACTAATTACAATGTAGCACAGCTATAGTTGATGTAATAGTATGGGTGAATATAAAATGCTAATATACACACAATTAAACACATAATAAACTAATTAGAATGTAGTACAACTACAGCTGATGTCACAGTATGGGTGAATATAAAATGATAATATACACACAGTTAAAATACATGTAATAAACTAATTACAATGTAGTACAACTACAGTTGATGTAATAGTATGGGTGAATATAAAATGCTAATATACACACAGTTAAACACATAATAAACTAATTAGAATGTAGTACAACTACAGCTGATGTCACAGTATTGGTGAATATAAAATGCTAATATACACACAGTTAAACACATAATAAACTAATTACAATGTAGTACAACTACAGTTGATGTCACAGTATGGGTGAATATAAAATGTTTACATACACACACATGATACACACATAATAAACTAATTACAACGTAGCACAGCTATAGTTGATGTAATAGTATTGGTGAATATAAAATGCTAATATACACACAGTTAAACACATAATAAACTAATTACAATGTAGTACAACTACAGTTGATGTCACAGTATGGGTGAATATAAAATGCTAATATACACACAGTTAAAATATATGTAATAAACTAATTACAACGTAGCACAGCTATAGTTGATGTAATAGTATTGGTGAATATAAAATGCTAATATACACACAGTTAAACACATAATAAACTAATTAGAATGTAGTACAACTACAGCTGATGTCACAGTATGGGTGAATATAAAATGATAATATACACACAGTTAAAATACATGTAATAAACTAATTACAATGTAGTACAACTACAGTTGATGTAATAGTATGGGTGAATATAAAATGCTAATATACACACAATTAAACACATAATAAACTAATTAGAATGTAGTACAACTACAGCTGATGTCACAGTATGGGTGAATATAAAATGCTAATATACACACAGTTAAAATATATGTAATAAACTAATTACAATGTAGCACAGCTATAGTTGATGTAATAGTATTGGTGAATATAAAATGCTAATATACACACAGTTAAACACATAATAAACTAATTACAATGTAGTACAACTACAGTTGATGTAATAGTATGGGTGAATATAAAATGCTAATATACACACAGTTAAATTACATGTAATAAACTAATTACAATGTAGCACAGCTATAGTTGATGTAATAGTATGGGTGAATATAAAATGCTAATATACACACAATTAAACACATAATAAACTAATTAGAATGTAGTACAACTACAGCTGATGTCACAGTATGGGTGAATATAAAATGATAATATACACACAGTTAAAATACATGTAATAAACTAATTACAATGTAGTACAACTACAGTTGATGTAATAGTATGGGTGAATATAAAATGCTAATATACACACAGTTAAACACATAATAAACTAATTACAATGTAGCACAGCTATAGTTGATGTAAAAGTATGGATGAATATAAAATGCTAATATACACACAGTTAAATTACATGTAATAAACTAATTACAATGTAGTACAACTACAGTTGATGTAATAGTATGGGTGAATATAAAATGCTAATATACACACAATTAAACACATAATAAACTAACTAGAATGTAGTACAACTACAGCTGATGTCGGTGAATATAAAATGATAATATACACACAGTTAAAATACATGTAATAAACTAATTACAATGTAGCACAGCTATAGTTGATGTAATAGTATTGGTGAATATAAAATGCTAATATACACACAGTTAAACACATAATAAACTAATTACAATGTAGTACAACTACAGTTGATGTAATAGTATGGGTGAATATAAAATGCTAATATACACACAGTTAAACACATAATAAACTAATTACAATGTAGTACAACTACAGTTGATGTCACAGTATGGGTGAATATAAAATGCTAATATACACACAGTTAAAATATATGTAATAAACTAATTACAACGTAGCACAGCTATAGTTGATGTAATAGTATTGGTGAATATAAAATGCTAATATACACACAGTTAAACACATAATAAACTAATTAGAATGTAGTACAACTACAGCTGATGTCACAGTATGGGTGAATATAAAATGATAATATACACACAGTTAAAATACATGTAATAAACTAATTACAATGTAGTACAACTACAGTTGATGTAATAGTATGGGTGAATATAAAATGCTAATATACACACAGTTAAACACATAATAAACTAATTAGAATGTAGTACAACTACAGCTGATGTCACAGTATTGGTGAATATAAAATGCTAATATACACACAGTTAAACACATAATAAACTAATTACAATGTAGTACAACTACAGTTGATGTCACAGTATGGGTGAATATAAAATGTTTACACACACATGATACACACATAATAAACTAATTACAACGTAGCACAGCTATAGTTGATGTAATAGTATTGGTGAATATAAAATGCTAATATACACACAGTTAAACACATAATAAACTAATTACAATGTAGTACAACTACAGTTGATGTCACAGTATGGGTGAATATAAAATGCTAATATACACACAGTTAAAATATATGTAATAAACTAATTACAACGTAGCACAGCTATAGTTGATGTAATAGTATTGGTGAATATAAAATGCTAATATACACACAGTTAAACACATAATAAACTAATTAGAATGTAGTACAACTACAGCTGATGTCACAGTATGGGTGAATATAAAATGATAATATACACACAGTTAAAATACATGTAATAAACTAATTACAATGTAGTACAACTACAGTTGATGTAATAGTATGGGTGAATATAAAATGCTAATATACACACAATTAAACACATAATAAACTAATTAGAATGTAGTACAACTACAGCTGATGTCACAGTATGGGTGAATATAAAATGCTAATATACACACAGTTAAAATATATGTAATAAACTAATTACAATGTAGCACAGCTATAGTTGATGTAATAGTATTGGTGAATATAAAATGCTAATATACACACAGTTAAACACATAATAAACTAATTACAATGTAGTACAACTACAGTTGATGTAATAGTATGGGTGAATATAAAATGCTAATATACACACAGTTAAACACATAATAAACTAATTACAATGTAGTACAACTACAGTTGATGTAATAGTATGGGTGAATATAAAATGCTAATATACACACAGTTAAATTACATGTAATAAACTAATTACAATGTAGCACAGCTATAGTTGATGTAATAGTATGGGTGAATATAAAATGCTAATATACACACAATTAAACACATAATAAACTAATTAGAATGTAGTACAACTACAGCTGATGTCACAGTATGGGTGAATATAAAATGATAATATACACACAGTTAAAATACATGTAATAAACTAATTACAATGTAGTACAACTACAGTTGATGTAATAGTATGGGTGAATATAAAATGCTAATATACACACAGTTAAACACATAATAAACTAATTACAATGTAGCACAGCTATAGTTGATGTAAAAGTATGGATGAATATAAAATGCTAATATACACACAGTTAAATTACATGTAATAAACTAATTACAATGTAGTACAACTACAGTTGATGTGAATATAAAATGCTAATATACACACAATTAAACACATAATAAACTAATTAGAATGTAGTACAACTGCAGCTGATGTCGGTGAATATAAAATGATAATATACACACAGTTAAAATACATGTAATAAACTAATTACAATGTAGCACAGCTATAGTTGATGTAATAGTATTGGTGAATATAAAATGCTAATATACACACAGTTAAACACATAATAAACTAATTACAATGTAGTACAACTACAGTTGATGTAATAGTATGGGTGAATATAAAATGCTAATATACACACAGTTAAACACATAATAAACTAATTACAATGTAGTACAACTACAGTTGATGTCACAGTATGGGTGAATATAAAATGCTAATATACACACAGTTAAAATATATGTAATAAACTAATTACAACGTAGCACAGCTATAGTTGATGTAATAGTATTGGTGAATATAAAATGCTAATATACACACAGTTAAACACATAATAAACTAATTAGAATGTAGTACAACTACAGCTGATGTCACAGTATGGGTGAATATAAAATGATAATATACACACAGTTAAAATACATGTAATAAACTAATTACAATGTAGTACAACTACAGTTGATGTAATAGTATGGGTGAATATAAAATGCTAATATACACAATTAAACACATAATAAACTAATTAGAATGTAGTACAACTACAGCTGATGTCACAGTATGGGTGAATATAAAATGCTAATATACACACAGTTAAAATATATGTAATAAACTAATTACAATGTAGCACAGCTATAGTTGATGTAATAGTATTGGTGAATATAAAATGCTAATATACACACAGTTAAACACATAATAAACTAATTACAATGTAGTACAACTACAGTTGATGTAATAGTATGGGTGAATATAAAATGCTAATATACACACAGTTAAACACATAATAAACTAATTACAATGTAGTACAACTACAGTTGATGTAATAGTATGGGTGAATATAAAATGCTAATATACACACAGTTAAATTACATGTAATAAACTAATTACAATGTAGCACAGCTATAGTTGATGTAATAGTATGGGTGAATATAAAATGCTAATATACACACAATTAAACACATAATAAACTAATTAGAATGTAGTACAACTACAGCTGATGTCACAGTATGGGTGAATATAAAATGATAATATACACACAGTTAAAATACATGTAATAAACTAATTACAATGTAGTACAACTACAGTTGATGTAATAGTATGGGTGAATATAAAATGCTAATATACACACAGTTAAACACATAATAAACTAATTACAATGTAGCACAGCTATAGTTGATGTAAAAGTATGGATGAATATAAAATGCTAATATACACACAGTTAAATTACATGTAATAAACTAATTACAATGTAGTACAACTACAGTTGATGTAATAGTATGGGTGAATATAAAATGCTAATATACACACAATTAAACACATAATAAACTAATTAGAATGTAGTACAACTACAGCTGATGTCGGTGAATATAAAATGATAATATACACACAGTTAAAATACATGTAATAAACTAATTACAATGTAGCACAGCTATAGTTGATGTAATAGTATTGGTGAATATAAAATGCTAATATACACACAGTTAAACACATAATAAACTAATTACAATGTAGTACAACTACAGTTGATGTAATAGTATGGGTGAATATAAAATGCTAATATACACACAGTTAAACACTTAATAAACTAATTACAATGTAGTACAACTACAGTTGATGTCACAGTATGGGTGAATATAAAATGCTAATATACACACAGTTAAAATATATGTAATAAACTAATTACAACGTAGCACAGCTATAGTTGATGTAATAGTATTGGTGAATATAAAATGCTAATATACACACAGTTAAACACATAATAAACTAATTACAATGTAGTACAACTACAGTTGATGTAATAGTATGGGTGAATATAAAATGCTAATATACACACAGCTAAACACATAATAAACTAATTACAATGTAGTACAACTACAGTTGATGTCACAGTATGGGTGAATATAAAATGTTGACATACACACACACACATGATACACACATAATAAACTAATTACAATGTAGCACAGCTATAGCTGACATGGTAGTAAGGGTGAATATAAAATGTTTACATACACACACATGATACACACATAATAAACTAATTACAACGTAGCACAGCTATAGTTGATGTAATAGTATGGGTGAATATAAAATGCTAATATACACACAATTAAACACATAATAAACTAATTAGAATGTAGTACAACTACAGCTGATGTCACAGTATTGGTGAATATAAAATGCTAATATACACACAGTTAAACACATAATAAACTAATTACAATGTAGTACAACTACAGTTGATGTCACAGTATGGGTGAATATAAAATGCTAATATACACACAGTTAAAATATATGTAATAAACTAATTACAACGTAGCACAGCTATAGTTGATGTAATAGTATTGGTGAATATAAAATGCTAATATACACACAGTTAAACACATAATAAACTAATTACAATGTAGTACAACTACAGTTGATGTCACAGTATGGGTGAATATAAAATGCTAATATACACACAGTTAAACACATAATAAACTAATTAGAATGTAGTACAACTACAGTTGATGTAATAGTATGGGTAAATATAAAATGCTAATATACACACAATTAAACACATAATAAACTAATTAGAATGTAGTACAACTACAGCTGATGTCACAGTATTGGTGAATATAAAATGATAATATACACACAGTTAAAATACATGTAATAAACTAATTACAATGTAGTACAACTACAGTTGATGTAATAGTATGGGTGAATATAAAATGCTAATATACACACAATTAAACACATAATAAACTAATTAGAATGTAGTACAACTACAGCTGATGTTGGTGAATATAAAATGATAATATACACACAGTTAAAATACATGTAATAAACTAATTACAATGTAGCACAGCTATAGTTGATGTAATAGTATTGGTGAATATAAAATGCTAATATACACACAGTTAAACACATAATAAACTAATTACAATGTAGTACAACTACAGTTGATGTCACAGTATGGGTGAATATAAAATGCTAATATACACACAGTTAAAATATATGTAATAAACTAATTACAACGTAGCACAGCTATAGTTGATGTAATAGTATTGGTGAATATAAAATGCTAATATACACACAGTTAAACACATAATAAACTAATTACAATGTAGTACAACTACAGTTGATGTCACAGTATGGGTGAATATAAAATGTTTACATACACACACATGATACACACATAATAAACTAATTACAATGTAGCACAACTATAGCTGACATGGTAGTAAGGGTGAATATAAAATGTTTACATACACACACATGATACACACATAATAAACTAATTACAACGTAGCACAACTATAGCTGATGTAGTAGTTTGGGTGAATTTAAAAAGCTTATGTACACACACATGCGATCTTCTTCTTCTTCTCTTTCGGCTGCTCCCGTCAGGCGTCGCCACGGCGGATCATCTGTTTCCATTTCTTCCTGTCCTCTGCATCTTGCTCTGTCACACCAACCACCTGCATGTCCTCTCTCACCACATCCATAGACCTTACCTTAGGCCTTCCTCTTTTCCTCTTATCTGGCAGCTTCATCTTTAACATCCTTTTCCCAATATACCCAGCATCCCTCCTCAGCACATGTCCAAACTAATGCAATCTCGCCTCTGTTGCTTTGTCTCCAAACTGTCCAACCTGGGCTGACCCTCTAATGCACTTATTCCTAATCCTGTCTGCCCTCATCATACCCAGTGCAAATCTTAACATCTTTAACTCTGCCACATCCAGCTCTGACGCCTGCCTTTTTGTCAATGCCACTGTCTCCAACCCATATAACATAGCTGGTCTCACTACACTCTTGTAGACCTTCCCTTTCATACTTACTGGTACCCGTCTGTCACATATTACTCCTGACACTCTTCTCCACCCATTCCACCCTGCCTCTACTCTCTCACCTCTCTCTTTCACACCATTACTCTGAACTGTTGATCCCAAGTACTTAAACTCATCCACCTTTACCAACTCTACCCCCTGCATCCTCACCATTCCTCTACCCTCCCTCTCATTTACACACATATATTCTGTCTTAACCCTGATGACCTTCATTCCTCTCCTCTCTAGAGCATATGTCCACCTCTCCAGGGTCTCCTCAACCTGATCCCTACTCTCACTACAGATCACAATGTCATCTGCAAACATCATAGTCCACGGGGCCACCTGTCTGATCTTGTTTGTCAACCTGTCCTTCACCACTGCAAATAAGAAAGGGCTCAGAGCTGATCCTTGATGTAATCCCATCTCTACCTTAAATGCATCTGTCATTCCTACCGCAGAACTCACCATGTGATATACACATAATAAACTAATTACAGTTTAGTACAACTATGGCTGACATAGTATTATGGGTGAATATAAAATGCTGAAAACTCAGATAATGACAGATTTAGAGTTAGGAAAGACATTCATAGTGTTTCCTTATGTAGTAATTTTTCAGTTAGTAGAATAACTTTATCAGTGCTCTCTGGGTCACTTTGAAAAGCCTGTTCACATAAATTACTTGGGAATAACCCTCTGAGCTTATGGACTGTGAAAAATGCATATTTTACTTTTATTGTTTACTTCTGGATCTAACAATTAAGTTTAAAACATGCTTTAAATCAGACATTTCTACTCTTAACATTTCACTTGAATTATATTTTTAGTTATAAAATTGAATGGACTATATTTCAGGCATGCCAGTCTTGGTTAGCATATCAAAGGATCATAGGAGATCACTACGCTAATGGCTCTGGGGCCCTTACAAGCCTAGCCAAGAGTTTATCCTCAGAAATGAAATCACAATCAGCACCTGCTGCCCCTGTCAGTGAGGGACACAGGTGGAACCTCTGGGACAAATTTGTGGTTGCCCATCCACTCATCAAGGTTGCGCTTGAAGAGGATCAGCAACATACTTTGTTTGACATGTATGGGGAGTCTATTGCAGAGATGGGGCAGCCTCTGGGAGACAAACCTGTCTCTCCAGCAGGTTTTGTTAATGTCACATATTCGATTTAAGTCTTTCGATTGGGTACTATGCGAGGAGTTAGACCTACGGATATGGAAAATCTCTAGTACAGCAGGGTCTGTGATTGCCTTGTAGGTGAGACACAGGTCACCTCTGAGCAATCTGTATGATACAGAGTAGAGTGATAGTGATTTGAGTCTGTCCAAAAAGGACAGGTGTTGGAGGCCATGGATTCTCTTTGTGAGGTATTTCTTTGGCCTTTCCAGTTGGTGCAGGTGTTTGGAGAGGTACATACTAAACGGGGCATTGTACTCAATTATTGGCCTAATGAGGGAGGAGTACAGGGAGATAATAACCTTCTTTTTTCTGGATGCAATCCCTTTACTTATGAGATGAACCAAGTAAAAGGCTTTTCTGACCACTGCCACTACATGATGATCAAATGTGAGATTGTTGTCAACTTGTGTATCCAGGTCTCACACTACAGGTTGTGTGCTTAGGGGGTTGGCGCTAATGTGGTAATCAGTAGGGGCCATATTTTTGCCGAATGGTATGACAAAACATTTTTTTGCATTTAACTTAAGGCCACAACTTTGGTACCAGTCATTTGTTGCTGTGAGACCCTCTTGAATACGTTAACATCATTTGGGGAGTCAATGACAGCATCCAACTTACAGTCATCCACAAACTTGGTCAGACACAGGCCTGGACCTGTGAGAAGTAGATGCCAAACAATAGGAGCACCACTAGTGACAGGTCTGCTATCGGAGGTTGTGGCACCTATTTTGACCTTGTGGGTCCTATCAGTGAGCCAGTTGGCCACCCACCTGATCAGATAAGGATTTACGTCAAGTTCTGTTAACTTTTTGATGATGCCCGAGTGGAGGATTGTGTCAAAGGCTTTGGCCAAGTCAAGGTAAGGTGTGTGCACTGACTTTCCCTCATCCAGTGCCTTGGTAATACACTCAAAAAAGTCAACCAGGTTCAACAGGCAAGATCTGCCCTTGATGACTCCGAACTGGGTGTGGTCAAGTGCTTGGAGATTACCTATGTCCTTGTTTATGAGGTCCGTAATAATATGCTCCACGGCCTTACAGATTAGACTTGTCAAACTAATGGGGCGATAGTTATCAGGGTCAGTAGTGGCATCACCTTTGTGCAAAGGGATGACAATGGCAGTTCTGGAATGAAGCCTGTACTTAGGTTATGGTTGAACAGAGAGCTCAATGGTGAGGCTAGCTCTTGCTGAAGATGTTGCAGAATGGGTTCCATGATAATTTGCTCCATAGCTTTGCAGACCAGGCTGAGTAGACCTATAGGGTAATAGTTTCCAGCTTCTGTTGTGGCACCCCCTTTGTGGAGCTGGGTGACTGTTGGTGTATGCCATTCTTTGGGTACATAGCTTGTAGTAAGGTTGAGTCTGGACAGTGAATGTAGGTGAGGGTGTAGTTCCTTTTGGGGCTGGAGTAAGACGCAGCCTGGAACACCATCCAGTCCCATTGATGCTGTGTTCTTAGCTTTGGAGAGGGCTGTCTTTACCTGCATGTCCATGAAGTCTGGGGCTCTGCATTCTTCTGGGATGGACACAGGCCCTTTTGGGGGTGATGGGAGTTTGCACTGAACCTGTCCCCCAGGATGTGGGCAATGTAAGTTGGATCAGTGTATTTCTTGCCATTTTGCAGTAGCTGACAGCATATTTGGAAGTTGCCACCTAAATGTTTGGTATAGCTAACGAAGGCTTTGTGGTTGTTATTCTTACATTCCTTGGCAATTTGTCTTTAGAAACTGGCCTTGGATTATTTTATGAGCGATCATTGTTTCTTCCTAATAATGATCAGTGATGCCTTTCCTTTTGTGAAGTTTGCTCCATCATGTGTTCGTTTCCTCCTTCTGTTGTATAGCTTATTTATGGGCGACGACCACCAGATTGGTTTCTTAGTTTTGGAGGAGTGCATCTTGGTTTTATTTGTGATTTCTTGTTCCATGCATCCGTGCAGATGCTCATAGGATGCACTTGTAAATGATTCGGCAGATTGTATAGCATTATCCAATAGCAAGGGGGCTTTGGAACTTTTCACTTTGGTCTTGGGAAGTGTGCAGTTTGCTTTTGAAAATGTCTTCACAGTGGTTTCCTTGACTGGGGGGGGGGGTGTGGATGTCCAGTGTGATTACTTTATGCTCTGATATTACCAGTGAGGGGTTTATCTCTGTCGTGGAACACTGGTACGCCATGTTGGTGATGATCAGATCCAGTATGTTGTCACCTCTAGTGGGTGTGGTGACCAGCTGTTCTAGGGCGTTTGAGTTTTTAAACTCTAGGAAACATTGGGCAAAGGACGTTGTACATGAGTAATTCTCCCACTCAATGTTTGGGTAGTTGTAATCTCCTCATATAATGGTGTTTGATAGGACCTTTGTATTTTCCACTGTTCTCAGGAATAGTGAGTGAGGTTCCTGAGACAAGGTAGGTGATCTGTAGCAGGCTACAATCTGATAAGCAGCTTTGCCCAATGTTAGTTGCACTTGCATGGTCTCCAATGCCTCATGCTGTGCCACTAACCTGAAGGTGTGGGTATCCATAAGGTAAATGGATACACCCCTTCCTTTTGTATTTCACTCATGGTTTTGGGGCCGAAGATCAGAGGGATTGTGAGTGTTTTACGTGGAACATGTTCAACAGCTCTGTGTTTGACATAGCTTTGTATGTTAGGCAGAGATCACCTCTGAGTAGGCGATATGCGAGAGAGTACAGCTGGAGCATTTTGAGATGGTCTGTGTATGGCATGTATTTCAGGCTGCTAATGCTCTTTGTGAGATATTGCTGCAGGCTTTCCAGTTGTTGTAGATGTCTTGTGAGGTACATAGCAAAAGGGGCGTTGTACTCTATTATGGATCTAGTGAGTGATGAGTAGAGGGGAACAATGTCCTCTTCTATTCTGCATGAGACACCTTTTGTGATGAGGTGTGCCACATAGAAGGATTTCTTGACTACTGTGGGGATGTGATTATCACAGATGTGTCCACTGTCCACCTGTGACCCAAGGTCTCTTATCACACTTTCAGTGTTAAGTATACTACCGCCTATGTTGTAGTTCATGGCTACAGAGTTTTTACCAAAGGGGAAGACAATGCACTTTTCAGCATTGAGCTTGAGCCCATGGCTTTGACACCAGCCACCTGTCTCAGTGAGGCCCTTTTGTATGATGTCCACATCTTTAGTATTTACAGTTATGGCTTCTAGTTTGCAGTCATCTGGAAACTTCATTAGCCACAGACCTTCCATGTTAAAGTTTACTTCAGGGAAGTAGATACAAAACAGGACAGGACCCAGGACTGGACCCTGTGATACTGCACTTGTCACTGGTCCAAAGTCATACTTGGAGTCTGATACTTTCACAGTGTGCATTCTGTCAGTAAGCCAGTTGGCAACCCATCTTGTGACATAGCAATTTATACCTAGTTTAGTGAGTTTATCTATAATTCCAGAGTATGGGATGGTGTTGAAAGCCGTGGCAAGATCTACATAGGCTGTGCGAACCACCTTACCCTTGTCTACGGTTCTGGTGACTGCTTCAATGTCATCTATCAGGTTTAGGAGACATGATCTGCATTTTACAAACCCAACATAGTTGTGGTCCAGAGTTTGGAGATTACCAATGTCTTTTTTTATAAGTCGTATGATGATACATTCCATGGCCTTGAAAAGCAGGCTCATTAGGCTAATGGGGCACTAGTTCCTGGGGTCCGTGGTGTCTCCACTCTTGTGTAGCAGGATAACCATTGCTAGGCACCATTCAGCAGGCACAAAGCCTGAGGTGAGGCTATGACTGAACATGGTACGTCGGTGTGGTGCCTGTTCGTTCTGTAGTTTGTGTAGAACACAGCCTGGGAAGTTATCTGGTCCCATGGATGCTGTGATACTGGCTTTGGAGAGTATTTTTTACCTGTGCAGCCGTGATGACAGTAACTTCGCACTCTTCCATTATAAAGATGTGCTCTTTCATGGGTGAGAGGGGGGTAAAGTTAACACTGATCCTATCTACCAGGATGTTGGCAATATCAGTTGGGTCTGTATATTTAGTGCCATTGAGCTGTAACTCAGAGCAGATCTGAGTGTTGCCATGACATGGACCTGTCTGTTGGGCAGAGATCTCCTGAGTAGACAGTATGCAACAGAGTACAGATTGAGTTAAATTCAGTCTTGTTGCATGGGGCAACTGTTTGAGGCCAGTAATCCTCTTGTTGAGATACTTCATTGGTCTTTCCATCTGCTGAAGGTGCCTGGTCAGATTCATCACAGGTGTGTTGTGGTACTCTCTGACGGGTCTGATGACCGATGAGTAGAGGGAACCTCCTTTGACCTACATGCAGAGACCTTGGCAGCTTGTGGGAACATATAGCATGATTTTCTGACCACTTTGTGAATATGTTTCTGGAAGTAGAGATGACTATCCACATTTGTCCATAGATCCCTTATTATCACCTCCATATTTAAGGTGTTGGCACCTATGTGGTATTTGTATGACTGTAGCTCGAGGACATAATTTTGACACCACATCTGTCTGACTGAGACCCTTTTTAAAAGATGTCTCTGTTGTCCCAAACATTGATTATGACAACTTCTTGGCAGTCATCCACAAACTTTGCTAAACATAGTCCTCATATGTTTGACTGTATTTTTGAAAAATATACACCAGACAGGTGGGGGTCCCAGGACTGAGCCATGGGGGACAGCAGTTGTTACCAGCTTGTACAGGAGACCACAATTCTTACTGTGTGTGATCTATCTGTGCCCCAGTTGGAAGTCCATCAGATGACAGACATATTTATGCACAGGTTGTTGATTTTCTGGATACGACATGTGTCTGGGATGTTGGCAAAGGGCTTTTCAAGGTCTATGTGGGATGTGTGTAGATCATTTCATTGATGTATGTCCTGGGTGACTGCCTTGTAAACAGTCTAGCAGGTTTGGGAACCATGATCTACCCATGACCAAACCGAAATTGGTAGGGTTGGGTGTTTGTAAGCTCCCAATAGCTCTGTTTATGAGTTCCATCATGATGGACTCCATGGCCTTGCAGATCAGGTTTATTAAGCTTATAAGACAATAGTTCCCATGGTCTGTTGTGCACCAACACTTGTGGAGTGTGTCAGATGTTGCTGTAACACATTCAACAGTTTCATATCCTGTACAGAGGGTGAGGCTCAACAGACTGTTCAGGTGCAGGCACTGTTTGTTCTGGAGTTCACTTATGACACAGCTAGGGAAACAATGTAATCCCATAGACGCCGTGTTTTCAGGTTTGGAAGGAGCTGTTTACCCATTCGATATGTGATATCTGTGCTTTCACAATCTCCAGGTATGATGATAGGACCTTTTGTCAGTGAGAGGGTGGTATGTATGTATGAGCCTGTCTGACAGGATGTTGGCAATGTCAGTCATTTACAGTTTGCACTGACTCAGGACATATATGAGTGTACATTGCTATTTATGAAATAGCGGAAGGAAGCGTCATGGTTCTCTATGGACTCCTTCACAGATTCTTTTGCCAGAACATGGATTGGATAATATTTGGAGTGCACATTGTTTATTGATGATACTGATTGCAGGTTAGTTGATCTTGTTTGCTTTTTCACTTTCTGTGAACAACTTAAGTACTTGTGGTACATAGTTTGATTATGACAGGGTTCCAATATATTATATGCGTCTGTTTTCATATAACTGTGTGCACAAGGCAGGATTGGTGAATAGTGACAGGTTCCTGGGGTGAAACATGCAACTGCCAGATGTGTGGCCCACTGCTGTACTCAGACATGGCCTAAGTGTGTGAGCATGCCCAGTATGACCTTTCAGTGTGTTGCTGAATGAAATCCACTACATTTGTTGAAGTATGTGAGCACGCCCGGTATTCACATTTATACTATATGTGTGTGGAAAATCAAGTTGTATTTTTACTGCAGGGCTCACCTTTGTGTCATAACTCAACAGGGATCATGCTGTGCCTGCAGGGCTTTCATGAGACACTTTGCATAGACTTAACAACATTTCTACATACAGGGGGGACAGCTATTCTTTGTACATTTCTACCCGGTGGCACACCTAATTTTTACTGTGGTTGTACATAGGATGAGGTGTTCACCTGACACCTATACACATTTTCTAGGCCTGCACTGCTATGTAAGGTACACCATTTCAGTCTGTATTGTTGCCTATCGTACTGGCTTGAGGCATACTACTGTACTACAGATCTTAACATCCAATGTCACGTATATTAGATTGAGACTTCATAGCCTACCCAACCCACATCACACTGCCTGGCCTGCTGTTCTCTGTCTGCATAGGCCTGTGGTGGAGGTTACCCATATGCCTCTTTAGGGTCATGATACAGCATTTCTTTGTGTTTGCATTAGTGTACAATTGTCATACTGTGTCTGTGCCAGTGAGATGCTGTCACAGCTTAGTGGTTCAGTACTGTGACTCTATTGCATAGTATTCTGGGTTCGAGCCTTGTCACTGCTTTTTATTTTCATGCTGGGCAGACCAGACTGCTTAAAGAACAGTACAGCAAATATGAGCATGTTTACCTGACTTTGCTCAACTTTGCCCGACCTTGCCCAACATTGCTCACCGTTGCCCGACATTGCGCTAGTTAATGTGGGCAATTTTGTTTGCATATACTAAATAGTGGTAAAAGCTGCTTAGCACTGCTTTATATTGCTTAAAACATGGCAATCATGCCTCAGGTGGTGCTGCAGGGCTGCCTATGTCAGATGCACATAGTACACTCCCTATACATGTTTGAAAACAGGTAGTGTCAAGTTAGAGAGGTATCATTTCCAGGGTTCCTACTGAGCCAGTGTATGTACTATGCATTGCCTCTTTGCCAAGGCATACTGGGAACGCCTCCTTCTGCCTACTGGGGCAAGCTCAGGTTGTTCCTCCTCCGAGTCACGCTCTGCCTGTAATGGTCTTGGCAATGGTGGGGGGCTGTTTGGCCCTGCCCCATGCTGTTCCTGCTGCAGCTGTTTTCGCAGGATCATATTGTGTAGCATGGCATATACCATGACAATTTGGGTACATGTAGTTGGTGAGTACTGCAAGGCTCCACCAGATGTGTCCAGGCACCGGAACCATGACTTGAGCATCCCAAACACATGCTCGATTACATTTCGTGTTTGTGCGTGTGCCTCATTATGGAGTTCTTGTTCAGGTGTGTGTGCATTTCTGATGGGTGTCATCAGCCACGGCTCCAGTGCGTATCCAGCATCTGCGACTGGGTGACCGTCAGGGATGTCCCCATTGGCAAATGTCTGGTACAGCTGCGTCAGATGCCAGATATGGGAATCGTGGTAACTTCCAGGGCAGCCAGCACACACATTCAGTATTATGCCCTGGGCATCGCACACAACCTGGCAGTTGATGGAGGGGATGCCCTTATGGTTGATGTAGGCCCTACCCTGCTCACCGGCTGGTGCTTTGATGTGTATGTGCATGCAGTCAATTGCACCCACTACCTCAGGGTATTCTGCTATTTGCTGGAAGAGACGCATATTGCTGGCCAATGCCTCACGGGAATTGGGGAAATATACATGATCACCGACATGTGCTGACATGGCATTCAGGAACTGGTGCACTACCCTGGATACTGGTGCAGTACCCTGGATGCTGATGCCTGTGAAATCCCCATCATATCACCAGTTGGTCTCTGGAAGGTACCTGTTGCTAGTATTCTTAGGCCAACACATACCTTGGTTTCCACTGGGATGGGTTCCCCTCTGTTGCTTCTGTGTGTGAGGCGTGGCCTGCATAGCTCAACAATTTGCTGCAAGGGGTCTCTGTCCACTCTATAGCACTCCACTATCTCCAGCTCATGTAGCCCCTGGTAGGTTTCCCTGGGTCTGTACACTCTTCTCCGTCTCCTCACTGTGGGTTGCTCAGCAGCATTCGCAATGGCACCACCCTCAGCATCTTGCACATGTTGGCTTATAATAGCAATGGCAGACCCTAACATTTTTTTGTCTGAGTTAAGCTTTTTCAGTTTTCACTCTTTGTATACTGCAGTGTTTTTGAGAAAAGCATGGGGGACTGTTGTTTGCAGAGTTTTAAGTGCTGGGCTGGGCTGAGCTAGTGTACTGCCTGTGTAATTGGCTGATTCTGATTTATTTCACCTGGCAGCTCTGCTAGTTCTCCTTGGTTAACTTCCTACTACTTCTTTTCCTTCCTTTTCCCTTTCTGTTTCCACCCAGGGCAGTGCTGCGCACACAAGAGCAAGCATGTGCACACGGGCACATACGCACGCACACAGGCTTACACAGGCTTAGGTGGGTGCACATCCGCGCACACAGGCTTAGACAGGCTTACACAGGCTTAGACGGGTGCACACACGTGCACACAGGCTTAGACAGGTTTACAGGCATGCACACGTGCACACACGGTGAAGCACGTTTGCAAGAACTTTCAGTGATATCCACGGCGTACACCTTCGGTTTCTGGGTTTCAGCTAGGACAACTGTAGACACGCCTCTTCCAATCCTGAGTAACTCACAGCAAACACAAGCCACTCTGCTCCAATAAGCTTACAGTCTTTCATACATACCCGCTCATGATGTCACCTATCTTCTACTCTACTACTCCCTTACTCCTACACTTACACTCTAGGGACATGGCTCACATGCCAGGGAAAACTGGGATTCACTATCCTTATCCTCATTTGCATAGGATTGCCTTCTAATGCTTGGTTACATCTCTCAAACTGAGCTTCCCCCCTTAGCAACCACTACTCAGTAGCCATGTTGTCTTCAGCTTGCCATTCACCTGCATGGCAGAATAATATTTTTAATAAGAATGCCTATTTTTGGCTATTTTTTATTTATTTTCTGTTTTTTAAAGTGCCGCACATTTGAGCAGCGCTGCGCTATGCTTAAACATCGGAGATCCGGGAAAAAAAAAAATATTTTTATTAATTTTCAAATTATAATAATGCCAACGGCCTTATATTTGGCCATTGGCATGCTTCCTCAACTGGATGCATCCTTTATTTGGAGCTGTCATAGCTCTGTTTTGCTATTTGCAGAACAGTACTCCATTACCAATGGAGTACATTTCTGTAAATAACTCTACTCTTCCACGGACAGGTTAGTGTTTCCTGGATCGCAAATTTACCTCATTTGCATAGCTTTCACCAAGAAATTAGGTAATTTGCATAACACAACACTGTCCAGGCAAGAGTAGTTTTAGGAGCTCTCATGCACGCACCTGCCGGCTGTTGCTGGATCGCTCGGCAGACATATTGGCTGTCTGCCGTCTTACACTACTCTTAGACTCCGTGCAAGCCTTCGTGAATCTGGCCCATTGGCTTTGTCATTGCCCAAACCCTGACAAAATACCCACATTTTCTGCTGTCTATCTCGTCTCCTACTCTGGCTAAATTAATCTGCAGTTACTGTAAAGTAATTTAATGTACATATACCAGTTTTCTCTTAGGATACCCAACTTCCTATTACTACTATATGCTACTATGTACATTAAGCTGTTTATATTGTTTAAACTGTTATTGCTCAAACTTCATTGTCTATATTATTATTCTCTTATTACCATAATCTGTACCAAAGGCTTCTCTAACATTTGTCATCAATTCTGTTAGTCACTGTCATTATAAACTATCATTTTTTACAATCTATAGAGCTTTTCTCCCTGGGCCCCTGCTGAAAAAGGACCTGTGTCTGGTAAACAAATGTAAATTAATAAATCAATAAATAAATAATTGGAGACCGAATAGAACATAAACTGGTTGTGGAGTTACTTCCAAGTTTGAGATACAGATCATTTATAAAGTAATCTGTTTATTGTTTTGTTAGTCCTGTAGGTGTCAAGTAACAGTTGGTCATGAGGTCATGTAGGTTTGTATAGGGATAGGAGGGTGGACAGGGAGGGACAATCTGCAGACTTGTAAAGTAGAGCATGTGTCATCAGTAGCTGTGAAAGGTGGAGTAGTTGAGGGAATTGAAGCACTATAGTTTTTTAAGGGTACGACAGTGATGGGATTTGTAAGGGAAGCTACAGGCAAATCTGTCTACCTGGTTATAAGTTTGTTCCAGTCTGGTTAAAAGATTTGCTTGAAGGTGGTTTTATATGGGAGAAGCATAGAGTAGGCAGGGAAGGATGTAGGCTTGACCTAGAGAAGTCCTTGAGGTGATGCATAAGAATTGTTTTGTTTCTACAGAGAAGACCAAGTTTTTGATCGGTCTTTTCGAGGGATTGTTGGAAATGGTCAAATTTCAGTTGATCGTCAATTGTAATTCATATACGTTTGGTATGGGCGTCAGCATGAAGGATGGTGTTGTCTAGGGAAGAGAGACTGAAGGAAGTTTTAAGGTCAGGCATAGATTTTGGAAGGAAGAGAAGAAGCTTCGTTTTCTTTGGGTTAAGGATGAGCTGGTTATTGATCAACCAGTGCTCAACGCTATTAAAAGAAGTCTCTTTAAGGGAGTGGGGGTCAGTAGGATTATCAGAGAGGATAATAGGAGTAGAATCATTGGTGTACTGGTGTACTGTATCAGAGATGAGGTGCAGCAGGCAGAGTATAGACTATTAGTAATAATATTAAAAAGAAGGGGGCCTAGAATGGATCCTTGCGGTATGCCTGTTAGGATAGGTAAGAAAGGTGAGCAGGAGGTCTGCCATCTGATAGACTGGTGTCTGTTGTTAAGATAACTAGAGAACCAGACAGTAGAAGATGCAGACAGGTTGAGTTCAGTTAGTTTAGTAAGAAGCTTAGGGTAGGAGACAGTACCAAATGCCTTGGAGAGGTTGAGGAATAGGCATGACATCAGTTTATTATTATCTCTTGCCTCTGCTATAGTGTGGGTGAAGGACAGAAGAGCTTCAGATGTATGTGGTGGGGCCTAAATCTGTGTTGAGAGTGGGTGAAGAGATTTTCCTGGAGTAGATATTTAAGAAGTTGTCTGTGAATGCATTTCTCTAGAATTTAATAAAGATGATAATCCCAGCGAAACAACAAAATTGCAAACACACCAAAGGTGAATGAACGCCAGGAATACAGGATACTAGGTTAACCTATTTTATGTCAATTTATGTCAATAAATTAAGTGTTTCCAGCACAGTATCCTGTATTCCTGGCGTTCATTCACCTTTGGTGTGTTTGCAATTTCTCTAGAATTTGTGAGAGAGGAGAGAGGATGGCTATAGGATTGAAATTTTAAGGGTCGGTGGAGTTTCCTCCTTTGTGAAGTGGAATTGTGTAAAAAAATTTCCAAATATCAGGGACTATGGTTTCTTTGATAGAACCATTGATAAGGACTGAGATGGGATATGCTATAGTATTGGCTGCAAGTTTAAGAAATTGGGGATTAGGTTGTCAAAGGAGGGAGAATAAGGTTTAAGTTTCTGTAAAAGAGATTTTATATAAGCAGTGGGAACAGGTTTCAGGGAGAAGGTTGAATGGTGGCAGGTTGTGGAGGGGTGGGGGTTGTGATTTGCTATTGTCAGGGGGAGTTAGTTTATGGCTAGAGTCAATGAAGTAATTGTTTAGAAGGGTAGCAGTTTCAAGAGGTGTTTTATTGGGGAAAGGGTTGGGGAAGAGGGTTTCCTGGATGGAGAATACTGTTCACGGTGTACCAAATTTTCTTTGGATTTGAAGTGTGGGTAGATTGAGCTACATGACAGAATTTTTTCTTGTCTTGGATAACAAGTTTTTTTACTTAGATTTCTAAGTTGTTTGAATTTAAGGAGGAGAAAAAAAGATTTTGACTTTGTCCATTGTTTCCAGGTAGCGTCTCTAAGTTTCATAGTGGAAAGGGTATTTTTGGAGAGCCAGGGTGCGGGATTAGATATGATCCTAATTTTCCTAATGTTTGCTAGGCTATTTAGTATATTTAGGAAAATATTATTAAACTCAAGAACAGCATCATTTAGAGGAAGGCCATACAGGTGAGACCAATTGACAAGAGAGAGTTGGTTGTTGAAAGTCTGTGTGTTGAATTTGGGAAGGTTGCGACAGTCTCTATAAAGGTGGGTTCTTGATGTCTGAAAAGATGCTGTTAGTATTGAGATAGGGAGGTGATCAATTAGGGAGTCTGGTAAAGTGGTGGGATTATGGTACTGATTATGGTTGGAAGTTAAGATCCAATTGAGGGTTGAGATGGAGTTTTTATTTATACGGGTGGGAGTAGAAATAAGTTGAATGAAACCAAAGAGGCCTATACTAAGGCTAGGGGAGTGTGGGGAGAGTTTATTCCAATCAATACTGATGTCACCTAGTACAATTGTCCGATAAGACAGATGTTGGAAGATCCAGGATAGTATAGATTCAAGAATTGGAATATTATTGCCAGGAGGTATAGAGATAGATGCAATTGCAAATTTCTTGTGTGGGTTAAGGTGACAGTTGAGAAATAGGA
This sequence comes from Protopterus annectens, assembly GCF_019279795.1. NCBI lineage: Eukaryota > Metazoa > Chordata > Ceratodontiformes > Protopteridae > Protopterus > Protopterus annectens. The sequence continues at coordinate 1,852,804,190 of NC_056729.1, read as the reverse complement.
GTTCTGCAGGGGAGAAGTCAGGACGGGGAAGGGAAAGGTTGGAGAGGTTGAACTGTTCTAAGTACATGATAGCAACACCTCCCCCTTTTTGGAGAGTCTGTCTTGCTGGAATATGTTATAGTTGGGGGGGGTAGAATTTCTGAGTTTGTGATATGAGGTTTGATGCAGATTTCTGAGAGAGAGTTAATATGTGGGGAGAGTGGTAGGCTATCCAAGCATGTAATTCTGAAATTTTGTTTAAGAGACTTTGTAGGTTTATGGAGTAGATAGACAGGTGTTTAGTTGGAGAGGTGGAGAGTTGGTGCTTAATAGATGAGGTGGTAGAGTTGGGGGAACAGAATGGATCAGGATTGGGGTGGATGTCCCCATCTTGTAGGAGTGTTGTAGGATATGAATTGGGCTTAGAGAAGTAGAAATAGTAGGTAGTTGGTTTCAACTTATGTTTGGGAGAAATGAGAGAAAGTTTGAAGTGTTTTAGTTTATGGTGATGTATATATTGTAGAGAGAGGAGAAAATATGGAAGTGCAGGGTTTTATTGTATGAGGATGTTACTTGGGTAAGAGTGGCTGATAGTGGGGGGTATAGTAGGTTAGAGGGATAAGAAGATAGCCCGGAAGAGGAGGAACAAGATGAGAGTTAGGAGGAAATAAACTAGTATACTGTTGTTTATGAGGCTGTGTTATTGAAATGAGGGAGAATGGTGTTATTGATTGTATAAAGATTTTATAAGAAAGTTAAGAAGGTGTGAAGAAGAGCAATAGGTAGAGGAGGGGGAAAGTGATGATAAATTCAAGGTTAATCAGATGTTGAGAGAGGCATTTGAATTGTGTTATAGAGCTAAAATGAATTGTGAGGGGTGTAAGGTGAGGGATGGAGAGCAAAGTATAGGAGGGTATAGTTACTAGGGTAGGGATGATTCATTATTGGGTAATTGGAGTGAGGGGGAGGGGGATTAAAGGGAGGATAGAGCATAAGTCTATAGCATTTAGGGGTGGGTGGAAAAGGAGGTTGGGTAGAGCAGTGGAGCAAGCCCAAGTGCAGCGAGGGCAAACGGGGTGGGCTGGCCCTGGCTAAGTAGCAGCTAGCTTCCAAAACCAATAAAAAAAATAGGTAAGTTAGTTGGAGTGATTTGCTAGTACAGAGGGTTGGGAAAGATTGGCAAAGACTGGAAAAAAAGGAATGAATGAGTGATTTTGTACAAAAGAAAAAAAGAGTTTGAGACATGGGAGATAGAGTGCAATAAAACTTAAGGACAGTATAAAGTTGGAAAATCGACTAAGGGATTGAGATCAAGTGCATTTCAGAAAGAAGCAGAGAAGTATGTTTCAGTTCCTGCTGATATGAAAAGTGACCAGGATAGTCGAGTTTGGACATACATTAAGGAGACAAAAAAGCTGCGGGTAAGAGTGGCTGGATTTGAGCAGTGGTGATGTACAAGGGACTGTTGGCTTAAAAACAATAGACTGACATTTAGTTATGCAATGTAGTTTGCACATATATTGGCTAAAGTTGCAGAAAAATATCCCGCTATGAGGTCAGAGCATCCAGCAGGAAGTATTCAAATGGTTTCCTTCATGAGTGATGTTTTTTGTTATAATTTTATTGTTGTTTTAGCCCTTTGTTGGAGTGGAAGTGAGGATTGGGGTCAGGGCTGGGTGTACTGCATGGTGAAATAAAAATGGAGAGAAAAAAAGAAAAAGGTTAGTCAGGATGAGAGGGTAAAAGGCTGAGATAGTGATAGGGTACAGGATGAGATATTGAGCACAAAGTGGAGAATAAGGAGGAGAAGTGAGTAGAACAAGGAGATAAGTAGGTATAGGAGACAGAGAAAGCAAGAGCATATGAGAGAGCATAACTGCAGACTGGAAGTAGTTAGGCATAAGACATATTATACTACTGTACTTTACTGGGAAAATACCAATAAAGACAAGCTAACTGGAAATAATTCTTAGTATTCAGAAGGCAATAGCATAGTATTCAATGACAAATATCAGTCGGTTGAGCTATCCAATTAATATGTAATTAAATCAATGTTTTCACTGTTCTATCCTAGTAACATATTACAAGTGAAGGCAAGCAAACAAGCAGTAATATATAGTAGTTCAGAAGGAATAACAGGCAGTTTAAATATGCAGAAAAATGGATAATTATATGATTCTTTAGTTCAACAGTACGATTAACTGTACATCACTATAGAAAGCACTATAACAGAGCTTGTTATCAGATTAACATATAGTGTGAAGCACCGTCTAGTGACGTGACTAAGCTAGTGCACCGATAAGCTGAGCTCTCAAACCCTGATGGAGCAGTAGCGTGGGAAATACAATTCATAAGCAGCATGTGCTGAAAGCCGTGCCTTAAAATAATTGTATACGAGAGCCACTAAGTATATGAATCACAGTATCTGTGTCTTGGCACAGCAAACCAGCAAAGAGTTTGGGGGAAAAAAATCAAAGATTTAAATTAAGTAGCAGAAGTAGATATTAAGGTTGTTCTCTGGAGTATGTTAAGACAGACTCAAGACAGTGAAAGACAACCATTTATTCAATTAAATGCATGCAGAAATGGAGATGCTGCAATATTAGATGTAACTAATTAGCCTGCACAGAGGTGGTAATATCTAGAGTATAAGCATGCACTTAATGTATATCTCCCGTGCTAGGAATGCAGAATTGGGGATGCTGTAATATTAGATGTAACTAATTAGCCTGCACAGAGGTGGTAATGTCTAGAGTATACGCATGCACTTAATGTATATCTCCCATGCTAGGAATGCAGAAATGGAGATGCTGCAATATTAGATGTAACTAATTAGCCTGCACAGAGGTGGTAATGTCTAGAGTATAAGCATGCACTTAATGTATATCTCCCGTGCTAGGAATGCAGAATTGGAGATGCTGTAATATTAGATGTAACTAATTATCCTGCACAGAGGTGGTAATGTCAAGAGTATAAGCATGCACTTAATGTATATCTCCTGTGCTAGGAATGCAGAATTGGAGATGCTGCAATATTAGATGTAACTAATTAGCCTGCACAGAGGTGGTAATGTCTAGAGTATAAGCATGCACTTAATGTATATCTCCCGTGCTAGGAACGCAGAATTGGAGATGCTGTAATATTAGATGTAACTAATTAGCCTGCACAGAGGTGGTAATGTCTAGAGTATAAGCATGCACTTAATGTATATCTCCCATGCTAGGAATGCAGAATTGGAGATGCTCCAATATTAGATGTAACTAATTAGCCTGCACAGAGGTGGTAATGTCTAGAGTATAAGCATGCATTTAATGTACATCTCCCATGCTAGGAATGCAGAATTGGAGATGCTGCAATATTAGATGTAACTAATTAGCCTGCACAGAGGTGGTAATGTCCAGAGTATAAGCATGCACTTAATGTATATCTCCCATGCTAGGAATGCAGAATTGGTTGGTTTGGGAAAGGACTGATAAATAAAACTGCTGTAACTGCTGTGCTGGTTTACCAGTACAATAGCAGACTGTGTAAATAGTAAATTAGCAATTTTTGAAGTACGGAAGCACATATAGAGTTCAGCTTCCAAAAATAAGCACTAAAACTTTGTATCCAGCATTTGAGCATTAGCAAGTTATTAATGTTTAAGAGAAGCAGTAAATGATATTGTTCCAAAATAAGCAATAAGTCTAGCTATCTGCTAACTAGCCGATATAACACAATATTGCCCAAGAGGTCAAACAAGCTTGGTAACCGTGGAGTTAGATCAGTGATTTAAACCTGTGCAATATTTACAGAATCAGAAACACCTGTCGGATATATTAAATTTCCTGATGTTACACAACATTTGCTTACAAGTTGCATCTACTTTGCTGATCAGCTGCATAGAGACCGAGCCGTGAATCTACAAATATATGCCGATAATAGACACAGTTCACCAAAACTTACTTTGTTTACATCAAAGTTGAAGAACAAAGGAGTAGAAAGCAGATAAGGCATTCATACATCACCAAAGCAGAGCAATGGAGGGGATGACACAGAAGCAAGGAAGAAAGGAGTGCCAAGCTGCGAATGCCATTTTAAATGGTGCAAGGGATCATGAGAGGTTGAGCACAGAATAAGGATGCTAACGTGGGAAATGGGATGAAAAGCAAAAAAAAAAAAAGGAAGAAGCAACAAAAAAGAAGTGTGTATATAGGGAGAGGAATAGAGTTTTTGAGCTGGCCCTGGCTAAATAGCAGCTAGCTTTAAAAACCAATAAAAAAACAGATAAGTTAGTTGGAGTGATTTGCTAGTAGAGATGGTTGGAGCAGATTGGCAAAGACTGGAAAAAAGGAACAAATGAGTGATTTTGTACAAAATTAAAAAAAGAGTTTGATAGAGATGGGAGATAGAGTGCAATAAAACTTGCAATGGCAGGACAGTATAAAATTGGAAAATAGACTAAGGAATTGAGTTCAAGTGTATTTCAGCAGGAAGCAGGGAAGTATGTTTCTGATAAGTAAGGTGTATGAAACAGTGGTTAAACCAGTATACTGTAGGATACAGAAACCTGAGCAGTGAAGGCAGAGCAGTTGAGGAAGCTTGAGGTGATGGAGATGAAGTTCTCAGACGGGTGGTAGGATGCACATTATGAGACCGGTGAAGAAAAGAGGCTATCAGAGGAGAAGGCAAAGTAGTCCTAATTGCAGAGAAGTTCAAGAAAAGCAGATTACGGTGGCTTGGTTGCATGTGTAGGAAAGCAGAAGACGATTTGGTGAAGATGGCTTGGGAGAGGTAAGAAGAACAGAACAGGAAATGAAGTCGTCCAGCCGTGAAATAGATGGATTTTCTTAGAAAGGACCAGCAACAACCAGGCATGATGATCCAAGAACAGAGAGTGGCACTGAATTGGGAGAGGTGGTTACAGTTTTAGCAACACCTCAACCCCAAGTGGAAAAACAGGGGCGATGATGAGGAAGAGTTAAAATGCCCTGTATTGTTAAAACTATTGTTATTAGCTGCCGTTTGCTCTTTTGTATGACAGTATGCAAGCACAACCTGTATCAGAATCAGTTTTGTTCCTGTCATGTTTTTTTCTCTTTTCTTTTTGTATATTTTGCAAGTAATGTTTAAACTACTGAAAATGGCTTTATATTTTGGGCAATTTGACTTGCACTGCTTTGGCGTTTTTGGAATACAACTGTTTCCTGCATCTGTGTGGAAAAAGGTCGTGTTTTGGGTGATTTGACTTGCACTGCTTTGGCGTTTTTGGAATTTCTTGTATTATTCAATATAGGTAGGAAATAATACTTCTGCTGGGATACCATGATGTAAAGTTTTTATTTCTTTTTCTAGTACTTTTATTTGCTCTTTGTTATTTCTCATAAGAATGATCATTATATCCTACCTAGTTATCGCATAAAGCTGTTAAATCATTTAAACTGTCACAATCTTGAGTAATGCTGTTAGGAAATGGATTAATCCTGAGGCCTTTAGGTACTCAACTGACCTAAGTGCACTCATTGAGAAACAAATTGCTCCACTATAATAATTTTAACTGTAATTTGTTTCTGCTGTCTTAATAGATGCTAACAAAGTTCTGGTTGTTCCACTTCTACTCTGCTTCTAACATTGTCTTCTTACTAGAAGCTGTGTCTACTGGATTTAGGAATTCTACAAAGTGGTCCTGTTTCTTGTCAAAAAATATGTCCTGTCAAAGTCTGCATTTCTACACCTCTACTGTGGGCACATGGACAATACCCCACCTTAGTCAATGAGTACTTCACCAGAACCTTTTGGTGGCCCAGTGAAAATCATTTTCAGTATCACCAATCACTTCCCTCACACAGGCCTTCATCTGGCAATTGCTGAGGCTGTTTGGATCAACAACCCCTTCTGACCTTGAGCCCCTATTGGTTGTTGTGCTGGAGACTGAAGGACCTATGAAAGCAGCAAGCCTTTGCTTTAATATTTATTTGAAAGCATTCTGTGCCACTACTGTTTGAGTAACAGACTGTGGATACTGAAACCTTCAGTGAGGGTAATGTGGTCAGCACTTGTCTTAGTAATAAACAAAGGACCTGCTATTGGACACCAGATGTGTGGAAAGCTATCAGGTAAAAGAAAAGGCAGTCCTTACAGTGTTAGTGGAGGGTCTCTGGAACTGCTTGAGAGGTAGTTACAAGCCAGGACACTGGATAAAAAGGACAGTGTCAGGAATAAGGGACTAGATACTGGAACACTGTAGATATTGGTTCGAGTTCCAGTTTCTTAAACATGTTTGTTACTCCTGTAAGTGAGGAAATAAAGGATAGTATTAGACTCATTACTGAAACACAACAATTGACTCAGAAGTAGATTTGAAAAGAGTCTTAAGGAAGCATGTGGAAAGGCTGACCAAGTGGGCAGAAATGTGATATTTGAGGTTCATTTCACACACATACAAAGTAATGGGTTTGGGCTACAACATCCCTTGTGAAACATAATCAGGTGAGGGAGTGAAACTGATGGTAACAGTGCAAGAAAATGAACCTGGTGATGTCACTGAAAGGGCTATGGCCACAGAAAACAAAATGATTGGGTGTTTCCCCTGGATGATAAACCCCAGCAGCAGATAGATATCTGATCTGATCAGATCATTCCTTGAATAAGTGTGAGTTCCAGAGACCATACAGAGTAATGGATATTGGGATGCTGGATGTATCCTGGAGGAAAGCCAGCATGACATTTTATGGGATGGAGAGAAACAGAAAGCCCTGAGACTTTAGGGGTTACAGGTCTTCTATCTGAAATTTGGAAGGGGTGGGACATGATATGTGTCTACAGGATCAGGTGTAGGAGGTGTGATGGTATCATCCTAAACAGGAAGGATGGAGGGAACACAAGAAGCCATTTGTGGGTACCAGGTACTCCTGAAACTGCAGCAGTATGTCTTCACAAAGACAATTGTGGACACATAGAATGGACTGCTATAACGGGGGGGGGGGGGGGTGAAGGCAGAATCAGTGAAGGCATTTAAGAGGTAGTAGAACATGTAGGTAAAGGGCGAGGGATTACAATGGTTGTAGGCAGGTAAAATGTTATAAACAGTTAAAAGACAGGCCAAGTGTCTTGTCTTTCCATCCCACCAATGTATTACAAATGTAGTACTATTGTAACTATTGTCTTTTTTCAGGAAAGTAATTAAATGTTGCATTTCAACTTATAAAGTTGAATCACTGGTAATTTTGCATCAAAACCAGTACATAGAACACTGTCCTTAGTGATGCCAGAGAAATCAAGCAAAATGGCTGCTTAATCCCAAAGCTCAGGACAGGCATTGTAACAAAAGTTTTTTTTAAATAATAATAAAATAAGGTTCCCAGGAGTGAATGAAGGAAAAAAAAAGAAGAAAAAAAGCAAGCTGAGCGACTAAGACTAGAAAGACTTGATGTAAACTTAAAAGCTGCATCAAAAGAGAAATAACTGTGCATTTTGCTCCAAATGTTAATGAACATGTCAGAGGATTCTATAATAATGAGTGAAACACAGGGAGCTCTTCGCAGGAAGTGCAGAAACTACAAGAAAAGCTTGACCTGGAGGAAGACCAGGCTGCACTGGCAGTAGAACTGCTGAACAATAAAGAAAGAAATTAATAATAAGAGTGAACAACTAACAGTTAAGAAAGACAATGATGAGATAAAACCAGTGATGTATGATCAATCTTCAGGAAAGTCTCCAGGAACAGATGGTATTCCTGTGGAAGTTTGGAAATTAGGAAGAAAGAAAGTGATAAAGATATTGAAGATTATAACAATATTTTAAAAGGAGTGGAAGCACCGCCATCTTGGAAAAAGGCTGTGTTACCTAAACATGAGAAAGGCCCTTCAGACCCAGCTTCACATAGACCTATTTCAATTTTAAACTGCAATTATAAAGTGTTTGTTTATACTAGCCAAAAGAATGGCAAAGCTTTTGCCAAAACTGATAGATATGGATAAACGTGGTTTCATGGAGGGGAGGCAAACATTTGACAACATCACCAGAACATTGATGATCCAGAGGGAAGCAGAATGTAAGAAATTACTACTGTTGTTGGTGGGTCTTGATGCAGAGAAAACATTCAACAGACTAAGCTGGGATTTTATGAGTAGGGCAATGGAAGCATTTACATTCCCTGACACAATAATAGGGTTAATTAGAAGAATATATGAAGGTTCAGAGACAAGAATTAAAGTGAGAGAGTTCCTTTCAGATAAGCTGTGTTTGAAGAGAGGAACCAGGCAAGGAGTGTCCTCCTTCTCCTTTGTATTTGATTTATATTTAGATCCACTGGAAAAAAATAAAGGACTCAGAAATGCAAGGATATAACTGGTATGATAATCAAGAAAAGTTGGCTTTATTTGCAGATCCTATTATTTTGCAACTGATAAATCCAGAAAATGACATTTCAGTGTTGTGGAGCATTTTGAGACAGTTTCAGGTCTGGGATATAAAATTAATGAAGATAAAACAAAGGGTACAGTCATAAATTACAAATAAAACTGATTGTAAACTGAACATTAAAACAACAAACACTACACCAAGTGGCTACAATTCCAGTTTATTAAAACTTTAAAATAGATCTCAATGACAAACATTTAAATTTTTGTAAGCCTATTGAAAATGTTAAAACTTATATCATTATTAACTAATATTACGATATGAAATTTTGATTTTAAGTATTATTTACAATAGGCTTTCATTTTCAAGACACTTGTAATCAAAATAATATTGTTTAGTCCTGGAGGCACGGTAGCATTTAAAAAGAAATGCCACCAGAGTTCAAATAGTTCTAATAAAATGCTCCATGGGCCACCTCTTGGATTTATATCCACTTTTTCTAAAATAACAAATTGAAAATTATGACCACCATTTTTTGCAATAAGTTTATACAGGGTGTTTGTGGACTTGGCTTTAGTAATGTCATATGTATGTTCATACACTCGTTTCAATTTACATTCCATTTTTCCTGCAAAGTAGGCAGAACAATGGGTGCAACAAGCTGCATATACAATGCGTGAAGTGAACAATTGAAATGCCTTGATATTTTTATCATCTTTTACCCCTATAAGATATCTGGGTACCAGATAAGTTATCCAAAATATTTAAAAAAAAAAAATTAAGACTAGTACCACATTTATAGATAATTATTGAATGCGCTCCAAGTTGTTCATATATCTTTGTCACTGGAAATAAGATGTCAATTTTTATTGTTAGTATCAGAAATTTATTTACTATTGATATTGTTAAGTGGTGATAAAAGAATTCCCATAATTTAAATTACTTTTTTATAAATTGTGATATTGCTTATCACCATATAGGGTCTGTTTGGATTGACCAGGTATTTGCATTTGAGACCAAGCTCCTTTATTGAAATTATTTTCGATTTTTGAAATTTGTATCCAGTAGATATAATAAAGGGGCATAAACACTTGAACATCTCTTGTGGATGAGTTCCTTTTTTATTTCATTGATGAGTTGTGCTGGATACCCTCTAATGGAAAACATAAGAGTGAGGGTATTACATTCATCAATAAACTCATCAAAATCAGTAACCATCCTGGCAGCTCACACCATTTTCCCCTTGATGACTGCACTCTTTTGATAAAATGGATAGTTACTGCTATAAGATAGGAAATTGTTGGAATATGTTAATTTATGAAATATGCTGGCTTTTAAGCCATGCTGGTTAGTATCCTTTATAAGATGCACATCTAAATATGAGATTGAGCAATTCCAGCAGTATAGGTAAATCTTAAAAAATATATTGTTCTGTTCAGGTAATCCATGAAGACATCAATCCTATGGGCTCTGTCCAAGCAAACATATATTGTCCAGATACCTGGTGTACATTTTTGTGTACTTAAAAAGGAAATTGTATAATGATACTGATGCTCCCAAGCGGCCATGATGACACTAGTATACAGGGGGCCATATGCTGCCCCCATAACAATCCCTTTATGCTGCTTGAAATACCAGCCCTCATAATGTATACAGTTGTTATTAAGGACATTTCAACCAAGTGGCACAAGGTATTGATTTTACCTTGACTTAATTCAATATTATCAGTGAGATAGTCAGTAAACCAGTCCAGGCCAATATCATAGGGCTAGAACTGAACAGATATTTAACATCTATAGTAATGAAGATGCCTTCTGTGTTTACCCCCAGTTGATTACACTGTGAAAGAAAATCCCAACAGTGCCTACATGAATTTGGGATTTGAGAAACTAGGGCTTTCAGGTGGTGATCAATAAATCTGGCATTGAAAATGGTCTTAAAATTATTTGCATTGACAATGGGATGCAATGGCAGTTCCACAATGCTTTTTGTATTTTTGGAATGCCAAAGACAGTGGGAATCATAGGATATTCCACATACCTGAACTTAATTTCCTCTGGAGTGATTTTGCTTTGTGTAAGCATATCTTCAAGGTACTAATCTATATTCCTGTAAGATATATTGATCTCATTGATAGATGCTTCAAGATATGAATCACTGAATAAAAAATTGAGTATCTGTTTTTCATAATCTACTTGGTTCATGATCACCATACCTCCACCCTTATCAGGGTGCATGATTCTCAAATAACTGACATCTCTGAGACCGTTTTACAATTGCCATTGGTCATTACTAAGATTGTAGTTGTATGGCCCTATACATTGGTTAAGCAAATATCTGATACCCATTTCACAGATTCTCTCGAAATGTAAGATAGGATTGAAAGGACTGGGTACTCTTAAACCACTATGACCAATGTCTTCACTACAATTCTTGAATAGACAAGAAAGATTTAAATTCCTGGTAAATAATTTGAGTTCAAAAATAACTTTGGTAATGTCAACATGCCTGGAAGGAATGAAAGTATAACCCCTACTGAACAGCTTTGTATGCTGCTTGGCAATAACATGATTGCTGTAATTGTATATCTGAAAGACTTTAATTTAATTGGCAATAATGGTATAAATTAAGTTTCTACTGTTAAAATTCTCATTATCTAATACCATCTCTGTCCTTTCAGTCCTTTCTGATTGTAATTCCTTTTCTGTTGTTGTCGAGGTGTTTTCAATGGACTTGTGTAGGGACTGTAGCTGTTCTGTTTCTTGTTCCATAATCTCTCCAAATGTTTTGGTATTTGTTGATCTAAAGGGTTTCCTTCTTCCATAACCATAATATTGTTGTCATGTGATATTTGTTTGCCATCAGACAGTGGAATATTATTCTGAGAATTCTCCCTTTGGTGTTCCCCAGAGGGGCGGTGATAAGCAGTGCCCTTAGAATAATCCAGCCAATCCCATTCCAACTTCCAATTTTTATACTAGAAGAACAACAATATTTTTCCAGGTTGGGTCCTACTAACATTAATTCACAAAGTAATTTAATTCAAGTAGCCACTCACAAACTATGAATTTGGATGCATGGCTTAATCAAGCTATAGCATATACAAATAGTGGTATCTCTGCTGTGCCATCCATTGAACAATCCTAGGATGAGTTTCACAAGAAGCCGATGCATTGCTACAAGTTACAACAAGAGAATATATATTTTAGAGAATGTATTAAGGTGCAATCCAAAGGTTTGGGGTGCTGAAAATTTCCAACTGGTCTTGTTGAACATTCTTTATTACATCAAAAGCTTCTGGCCATGTACGATAGCCATGGCTGTAAATTGATGGAGCTACTCATTAAACATAATGTGAAAGAAATGGATGCCTTATATCTGGATATTAAGCAGTTGGATATGAACATAACCCAAGATGCATTATTCAAAAACTACAAGCTTAAGTATTAAAAAACTTGCTGAGATTGATACACTCAGCATCTCTATCCAACAGCATTAAAATTGAATTGTCATATCTTAATATTAGTTAATAATAAGTTAATGTTTTAATATTTTCAATATGCTTACAAAAATTTAAATGTCTGTCACTGAGATCTATTTTAAGGTTTTAATAAATTAGAATTTTAGTTCCTTGGTGCCATGTTCATTGTTTTAATAGTTGTAAATTATGTACCCACACATGAATTAGTTCAGCAATACCCATATTTATGGGGTCATGATAAGATAAAGGGCAGGATTCACGAAGCCTCCGTGTAAGAGTTATAACTCTTACACGGACGCTGCAGTTAAACGGAGTGATGTCAGCATGCTCTGCATATTCATGAGAGCATGCTGAATCACACCTAAGTCTAACACGGTCCATGTAAGACAGTAGGGGACATGTCCATAGGCTGAGCCCTGCAAGCGGACATGCCCCCAGAAGAGTAAAAGTGCCCAAAGTAAACACCCACGACAGAGTCCACGGAAATATGAATAAACACAACACAACACATGCCCCCACAGACTATGAACAGAAAATATATAAATGAACATGTTATATATTTTTTTAAAATCGTAAAGATGTGTGCCCGTGAGTGCGCTCGTTTGCGTGGCTCAGTAAGCAGCTACAGTTAGCAGTCAGTGGGAAAGCATATAAGAACTAAATATGCAAAGTAAGCCAAGAAGCAATAGCGAGGCGGTAGAGACATCGGCTGAAGAGTAGGCACTCATGGTTCGACCCCCCACAAGACCAACTATTATTTTTAGCAAAATAAGCACAAAACAAGTCCCTGACAAACATGTACACATATAAACTCACATTTTTATTTAAAATGTAATGAACTAGTCCATTTATTTTGAATAAATGTAAGGTAACAAAACAATAAAACAATGCCAGATGTGCCTATAGCTGAGCTACAATTTAACAAGGTGAGTGCATCTGCCCGTAGGTGAGCAGTGGTTTAACAGGGGCAGAATGAGTGCCCGTAGCTGAACAGTGGTTTCACATGCTGAAACTGTGTGACCCTAGCTGAGCTGCGCATAATATGTGTGCAGATAGCCAAATGAGGCTTAAACCATCGCACCCCGTTTGCACGGAGCTACGCACCGCACCAACAAGCTAACCAAAGGGCAACGTTGAGCAAGCCGTAACAAAACTGCCTTTACACAGACACACCCCCTAGCCTATCTAGACAGTCATAAAATATAAAAAGCAGTGGCCAGGTTCGAACCCAGGATACCATGA
>NC_056729.1:1852764471-1852790648 GCF_019279795.1 Protopterus annectens | reverse complement strand
ATGTGCAACTCTCCAAACATTCTAATACCCACACTGCAGTTTGTAACAGCATGAAAGATATCATAAGAAAAGATTATGACATTGGCTTGTACAAACTTCATCATCTTACAGATATCGTGACAAAAAGACCATCCTGATCATGCAGTGGCTACCTCCTGAAGGCTTTGAGTTCCCTAAGCATTTCATGGGGTATTCTGGAAGCCACCAAAACAGAAGATTCAGTCCACAACTTCTACATGGATTCAAGTTTGCATGGTATTCAGAGTTTGGATGGGGTGTTCTGCGGTCCATGCTCTGTCTTCAATACAGCTAGAGTGTGTGTGTTGGTCTCCACTCCTATGATCAATTGCTCTAATGCAAGGAAGATTCTTGAATGACACAGCAAGTCAACGGACCATGGAAATGCACTTGCAAAGTCACAGACATTTCTAGACGTATGCTGTGGCTAACTGCAAACAGCTCATCAGTGCACTGCACGAGAAGTTGCAGGAACGCACATTTCGTATCATGTGGATAACTCTTATCTATGGAATTTGCCACTCCATTGAAAACTGACTTGCACAGGAAACTTTAAAGCACTGCTTGGATCATAATGGAGCTCATAAACAAAGATATAGGGGACTTGCAGACATTGGACCCGACCCAGTTTGGCTTCAGCCAAGGAAGATCATGCCTTTTGAACTTGGTCGACTTCTTCGAAACAGTCACCAAGGCCATTGATGAGGGAAAGGTAGTCCATACAGCCTACCTTGACCTTGCAAAGCTGGCACAATACCCCACTGGTATTGTAGAAAAACTACTAGCTTAAATGTAAACCCATATGTCACAAGATGGGTTGCAAACTGGCTTAAGGACAGAACCCACAGGGTTAGAGTTGCTGGCGCTATGTCAGACTCCAAGCCGTCACAAGTGGTGTCCCACAGGCTCGGTCCTTGGCCCCTATTGTTCGGCATCTACTTCAGAAGTACAGGCCAACATGGGAGGACTTTGCTGACAAAGTTTGCAGATGACTGCAAACTGGGCCATAGTGGAAAGTGCATCGGACACGGATATCCTTCAGAAGGGACTCACGGAAACAGATAGCTGGTGCCAGAGCCATGGCCTGAAGTTAAACGCCAAAAATGTATAGTCATACCTTCGGGAAAACAAGGTAACCCCAAGCTACCATATAGGTGGCAATCCACTAAGCACAGAAGAGGTTATCGGGACCTGGGGACCCAGGTTGACAGTGGCCTTTCTTTGACACCACGCTGCTAAAGTGGTTAGAAAGACCTTCTACATTGCCCACCTGATCATGAAAGGATTCACATCCAGATCTAGTGAGGTCATTGTTCCTGTACCCTCACTTATCAGACCAATGATAGAATACAATGCCCCATTCGGGATGTATCTCACCCGACATCTGCAGCAATTGGAGAGACCCCAAAAGTTCCTCACCAAAAGGATAAAGGACTCCAAATCTGTCATATGCTGCCAGATTGAAGAAACTCCAGCTCTATTCAGTCGCACACCGCCTGCTCAGAGGTGACATGTGCCTGACATACAAGGCCATGTCCAACCCGGACTTAATGGACATGCTCCACCTCAAAAATCCAAATCCACCAAAACCACTAGAGCAAGCGACTTAAACCTTAGCAAGGATATAAATAGGACATGCTGGAGGGATAGATTTATCACTCAGAGACTCCCTATGCTGTGGAATAAAATCCCGGTCCATGTGAGGCAGAGCACCTCACTGGCTCTGTTCAAGAGAAATCTTGACCTGTGGATGGGAGATCGTAGGTTTACCTCGGGAATCATCTCTGTGTCACTGCTGGACAGAGGCACAACAAACTAATGGGCACAGTATTTTTTCATATAAGAGGTGGCGTAAGCCACAAAACTTTGGGCTAGGCTTATAAATGCCTTAGGGCAGATAGCCTAGTATAAACCTATGAACCTATGAATGCATGGCAGAAGTGGACTTTGTACTCACCGACCATTTAAGGAAGGGTCAGTGAAATGCACTGTACACTTCAGCATAAATTCAAAATGAAATTATTACTCTTATTGGGTTACAGATTCAGATAAATATTTTAAGTAGAGGTAAAGTGTCAAGGTTCTTCAGTTAAATTTCTGATGGAACAATTGATATCTCCCATAAGCAGCAAGTAATTACGGTTCGACATTTTGTTAATAGAAGTGACGGAAATGTAGGAATCTGTGAAGACTTCACTGAAGTTGTTGAAGCATATGACATCACAGGAAAAGCCATAGCTGACCTCTTTCTATACAGACACACAGTGTAGGGTGTGGGTAAGGAGTTATTGCGAGGACAAGGCTATGACAGAGAAAGCAATATGTCTGGACATTTTAACAATGTGCAGGAAAGAACTCGAGCTGTGTTTCCAGAAGCTGTGTACACTACCTGTAACATACACAACCTCAGCACTGCTATTTATTTTATTTATTTATTTATTTATTTTATTTTACATTTGTTGACCGGGCTAGTCTAGCTGGATATATGTCCATTTTCAGTGGAGGCCCGGGGAGATAAGCTCCAAACTTGAACATTAAAGTGAAAAATAATAGAAAATCTTGCTAAATACATATAAAGTAACAAGATAGATTCAAACATTATAAATTGTGGGATAGTAGTAACATATAAACATACAGAAGTTATTGAAAACAACGATAAAAGTAAATAAAAAAAATAACATGTGATATACAATGGAGAATACTATCATAATGTACAGAGAGAAAGGATACAGGAAAGTAGGAAGATGGCAGCTATATATGTACACTTTTTTTTTTTTTTTTTTTTTAATAATTAGAAGGAGATGTAAATCGGGGCAGCCACGGTGGTGCAGTGGTTAGCATTGCTGCCTCACAGCAAGAGGTTCTCCGGTTCGATCCTCGGCTGGGGTGCCTTCTGTGCGGAGTCTGCATGTCCTCCCTGTGGTCGCGTGGGTTTCCTCCGGTGCTGGTTTCCTCCCACATCCCAAAGACATGCTGTAGGTGGATTGGACACTCTAAATTGGCCCTAGGTGTGCGTGTGAGTGTGCCTTCTCCACTGCCATTCAATGTGCGGACAAGGTGATCCGCTGTGGCGACCCCTAACCGGGAAAAAGCCGAAAGAAGAAGAAGAAGAAGAAGAAGGAGATGTAAATCAGTGGATGCAAAAATTGAATAGATTTTGGGTTCTAAAGATGAGGGGTTTAGTCAGGGGTCAAGAAAATAAAGTTAGTCAGAATTAGTACAGGGGCAGAGCTATAGTTTATTCATGTGCAATGTGCGATATGGCAAGCACTCTGGACACCTGTAGAAAAGTACCTGCAATGCTAAATTCATCCGCTAAACATCACAATGAAATTTAGCCCACATTACGGAATTCACACAGTTCCCATGTAAGTATAAATATGAAGATCCAGAAGTACCTCACTTCAGGCACCTGGCAACACCTGGTGGATGAGTCAGGATGATTGCCTGCACAGCTTCAAGGATAAATACGTTATCCTTGTCAGCTAGTGTACTGCTTAGTAAGACAACGATAGTGACAGATATCTGTAGCCTATTACAAGATTTGATTTCATTGTAGCTCTGATTACAGTGGAGTCTGTGCTTGATATGATTAAGCCACTTGGATGCACAAGCCAGTGAATTTCTTTATGCCGGTCCCAAGCCCAGATAAATGGGGAGGGTTGCATCAGGAAGGGCGTCCGGAATACAATTTTGCCAAATCATACATGCAGACAACAGTACAGATATACATACCGGATTGGTCAAGGCCCGGGTTAACAACAACCGCCACCAGTACTGTTGGCCTACAGGGTGCTGGCGGAAATTGGGCTACTGTTGGCCGAAGGAGGAGAAGAGGTGGAAGGCACACCCGAAGGCAGGTAAAGGCTAGAATTGTGATGGTGAGGGTCGGAACTTGGAATGCTAGCAGTATGACTGGTATAGGGAGAGAGCTAGCTGATATGATGGACCAAATGAAGGTTGGTATATTGTGTGTTCAAGAGACCAGATGGAAGGGAAGCAAGGCTAGGTGTATTGGAGGCGGTTTCACATTATTTATCATGGTGTGGATGGGAGGAGAAATGGCATAGGCATTATCCTGAAGGAACAGTATGCTAAGAGTGTTTTGGAGGTGAAAAGAGTGTCGGATAGACTGATGTTTATGAAGCTGGAAATTGATGGTGTAATGATGAATGTTGCAAGTTGGGTGTGCGATGGATGAGAAAGACAAACTTTGGAGCGAGTTGGATGAAGTGGTGATGACTGTACCCAAGGGTGAGAGACTGGTGATGGGAGCAGATTTCAATGGGCATGTTGGTGAAGGGAACAGAAGGGATGAGGAAGTGATGGGTAGGTATGGTGTTAAGCAAAGGAATGCAGATGGTCAGATGGTAGTGGATTTTGCGAAAAGGATGGACATGGCTGTGATGAATACATATTTTAACAAGAGGGAGGAGCATAGGGTGACATACAAGAGTGGAGGAAGATGCACACTGGTGGATTATATCTTATGTAGAAGGGCCAGTCTGAAGGAGATTGGAGACTGTAAATTGGTGGCAGGGGAAAGTGTAGTTAGGCAGCATAGGCTGGTGGTTTGTAGGATGACATTGGTAATCAAGAAGAGGAGGATGAGTGTGAGGGCAGCACCAAGGATCAAATGGTGGAAATTGAAAAGGGGTAATTGTGAGGTGATGTTCAGGGAAGAGTTAAGACAGGCACTGGGTGGCAGTGAAGAGTTACCAAATAGCTGGGTAACTACAGCAGAGCTAGTAAGAGAGATGGCTAGAAGGGTGCTTGGTGTGACATCTGCAAAGAGGAAGGAGGATAAGGAGACCTGGTGGTGGAATGAAGTAGTACAGGAGAGAATACAGAGAAAGAGGTTGGCGAAGAAGAAGTGGGATTGTCAGACAGATGAAGAAAGTAGACAAGAGTATAAGGAGATGAGGTGCATGGCAAAGAGAGAGGTGGCGAAGGCTAAGGATAAGGCGTATGAAGAGTTGTATTAAAGGTTGGACACTAAGGAGGGAGAAAAGAACCTGTACCGATTGGCTAGACAGAAGGACCAAGCTAGTAAATGTGCAGCAGGTAAAGGTGATAAAGGATAATGAGGGAAACGTACTCACAAGTGAAGAGAGTGTGTTGAGCAGATGGAAAGAGTACTTTGAGGGGCTGATGAATGAAGAGAATGAGAGGGAGAGAAGGTTGGATGATGTGCGGATAGTGAATCATGAAGTGCAGTGGATTGGCAATTAGGAAGCAAGGATAGCTATGAAGAGGATGAAGAACGGAAAGGCTGTTGGTCCAGATGACATACCTGTGGAAGCATGGAGGTGTTTAGGTGAAATGGCACTGAAGTTTTTAACTAGATTGTTTAATGAAATCTTGGAAAGTGAGAGGATGCCTGAGGAATGGAGAAAAAGTGTTTTGGTACAAATTTTTAAGAATAAGGGTGATGTGCAGAGCTGTAGTAACTACAGAGGGATTAAATTGATCAGTCACAGCATGAAGTTATGGGTAAGAGTAGTGGAAGCTAGGTTAAGAAGGGAGGTGATGATTAGTGATCAGCAGTATTTTTTCATGCCAGGAAAGAGCACTACAGATGCAATGTTTGCTCCGAGAGTGTTGATGGAGAGAAGGTCAGAAGGAGTTGCAATGTGTCTTTGTGGATTTAGAGAAAGCATATGACAGGGTGCCTAGAGAGGAGTTGTGGTATTGTATGAGGAAGTCGGGAGTATCAGAGAAGTATGTATGAGTGGTACAAGATATGTATGAGGGTAGTGTAACAGCGGTGAGGTCTGCGGTGGGAGTGACGGATGCATTTAAGGTGGAGGTGGGATTACATTAAGGATCAGCTCTGATCCCTTTCTTATTTGCAATGGTGATGGACAGGTTGACAAACGAGATCAGACAGGAGTCCCCGTGGACTATGATGTTTGCAGATGACATTGTGATCTGTAGCGAGAGTAGGGAACAGGTGCAGGAGACCCTGGAGAGGTGGAGATATGCTCTAGAGAGAAGAGGAATGAAGGTCAGCAGGACTAAGACAGAATATACATGTGTGAATGAGAGGGAGGATAGAGGAATGGTGAGAATGCAGGGAGTAGAGGTGGCAAAGGTGGATGAGTTTAAATACTTGGGATCAACAGTTCAGAGTAATGCTAAGTGTGGAAGAGAGGTGAAGAAGAGAGTACAGGCAGGATGGAGTGGGTGGAGAAGAGTGTCAGGAGTGATTTGTGACAGACGAGTACCAGTAAGAGTGAAAGGGAAGGTCTACAAGAGGTTAGTGAGACCAGCTATGTTATATGGGTTGGAGGCAGTGACATTGACAAAAAGGCAGGAGTCACTGATTGACGTGGCAGAGATGAAGATGTTAAGATTTGCACTGGGTGTGACGAGGATGGACAGGATTAGGAATAAGTATATTAGAGGGTCAGCCCAGGTTGGAAGGTTTGGAGACAAAGCCAGAAAGGCAAGATTATGTTGGTTTGGACATGTGCTGAGGAAGGATGCAGAGTATATTGGGAAAAAGATGCTAAGGATGAAGCTGCCAAGTAACAGGAAAAGAGGAAGGCCTAAGATAAGGTTTGTGGATGTGGTGAGAGAGGACATGCAGGTGGTTGGTGTGACAGAGCAAGATGCAGAGAACAGGAAGAAATGGAAACAGTTAATCTGCTGTGGCGACCCCTAATGGGAGCAGCTGAAAAAAGAAGATCTGTACCTGCAACAGGACAGGCTGACTTGATTCAGGTTCATAGGTATTTACTACGATAACACCCACAAGGGCCTTTTTAAGCCTAGCCATGCATCCCAAACCTCTGACAAGTTCTGATACTCTTGATAAGTGTAAGCAGAGGCTTGGGAGATGAAACATTACAAGTTAGGGCCTGAGATATGAACCATTTACATACTGCCTGTGTCCATTAGAGACATAGCTGCCAAACCAGAAATGAATGTCCTGTTCCCCATGCATTTGTTCAAGTTGTACTTCTATTGGGTTAGGGAGGAACTCTGCTTACATGGATGGGGAGCCTGTTCCAGAGATGGGATAATGTCTGGATACATATAGGCTTGTAAAGAAGCAAAGGTTGTCCCTTACACACATCAAGCAATGAGATCAAATGCTGACAATTTTATAGAGTTGTATAAAAAAGTCAAACAGCTGGCTGCCAGAGTCATGGTAGAAGAAAGTGTTGCAAGGATCTGTGGAAGGCAGAATCAAAGAGGCAGCATTGGTGCTGCTGACCCAGAAGACTATCGAAGGAACATGTTCATTCCATTCCTGGATCATGTCATAGGTGAAATAAAAGCCCAATTTATAGAATGCCATCCACATTTCATTGCACAGTATCAACTGCCATCCATGCTGTGCTTTGGAAGACGGAGAAAGTTGTGGAATTGTACAATGCATACAAGACTGGTCTGTCCAGTCTGTCCAGTTTCCAAAATGAGCTTCACAGATAGGTGGGCAGATGGAGAGCAGTTGCATGAGACAAACTGCCAACTACCATCATTTCAACCCTACAGTAGTTGAATCCAGTATTTTATCCAAATATAAACAGAGCATTGACAATTTTGGCCACCATGCCAGTGAGTGTTTCCTCTGCAGAGCAGTCCTTCAGTGTTGTATGATGCATTAAGACTTGGCTACAGAACACTACATCTGATGTGCGCTTACATGGGTTGTACTTGATGCACATACATGATGACATTGATGCGGATATCACAAGTGCTGAAAGACATTAATCCATGTAATGACAGCCGGTTTCATGTCTTTCCAAGGTGACACAGACCATCAGGATGATGGCAGCTGGGTACTCATGGCTGGCTGTACATTGTCATGTGCTGAGAGTATGCAGTGGATGGGTGGCCTCCCCTTTTGATTGGATTGTGGGCTGCTTGCTATGAATAGTTTAGGCTGCAATTGCCAAATGACATGAAAACTAGAGCATCCAACATCTCAGACCAGTTGGCTTCCCTTTGGACTGGACTGTGGGCTGCTTACTGCAAATGGTTTAGGATGCCTTTTTAAATGCACCAAAACCATAGCAGTCAACAACTTCCAGCACCAGTCAGGTCTTACTGTCCACTGTGTGCAAGATGTTTTGTGTAAATGAACGCTCTGTGGGACTGGCCATCCTGTGGTAGAGGGATTTGCTGCAGTGAATGGCTCAGACTGACGTCTCCTTCTGACTGGATTGTGAGCTGCATACTACAAATGACTTAGGCTGCTACTAAATACGCCTAAACCAGAGCAGCCAACAGCCCAACCAGCTTCCCTTTTGACTGGGTTGTAGGTTGCTCACTGTGAATGGTTTAGGCTGTGTTTTTTAAGGTATTAAAACCAGAGCAGTTAGCAGTGGTGTGTGGCATGAATGGACCTCTGTGAGACTGGCTACCTTCATGTGATTCAGACGCTTGCTGCAGTGGGTCACTGCTACTAAATGTGACTTGAGTGACCATGACATCTCAGAAGACTACATTTTGGTGGGGCAGCATAGATGCATGGTTAATAGCAATATCAGATTGATGTAAAATAGTTCCTTCGTGTAATGTTTCACACTTTCTGTAGTATATGTAATGGTATTGGAAGAAGCATTTTGCATCAAAAATATATAAAAAATAATATATTACTTAAAAAATAAGTAATTAAAACAATTTTACAGGGAGCTCATTCTCTCTCTCTCTCATACACAGTATCTTCTGTTTTCACACACACATATACACACAGTCTCCTCTGGTTTCATACTTGCATTCATTCACACAAGCGTAACTCTCAACCTCTTAGCACAAAAAATCTGGACAAAGCCAAAAATAATGGGGGGGGGGGTCAAAGCACCAAAAATAGGGACAAATTTTAAATATTGCCCTTATAAACTTAGAAATTTGTTAAAATAAAAGATCTTGTATTTCAATGCTTTTTATGAAAGATATAAAGCCTACAACTCAAATGCCCGTCATTATTTAGTGAATTCACTCCTCACTGATTTGCCACGAAACTTCAAAAAACCACAGATTTTTTAAGGAACAGACAAAAGATATGAGGCAAAAATCTGGACATTCTGTGAATATTTGGACAGTTGAGAGCTATGCACACGACCACTCTCTCCTGCTCTCTCTCGATCTCACACACACAGTCTCCACTGCATTCATACACACATTCACTAACACACCAAGATCGCTCTCACTCTGTCTCGATCTCACATGTACAGTCTCTTCTGCATTCATACATGCATTCATTCACACATGCGGACAAAAACATAATCACATTCATACGCATGCATATACAAATACACTTTTTTCTGTTTATTTTTTTCTTTGTACACTCATTAAACAGCAAAAGAGCTTCTTAGTGAATGTAAAGTAATGGCAGCCATTAGTTTTTTGCAGTGTGAGCTCCATGGCAGCTTGATATGCTGCTGTGAAGTGGTGGACTCATTTTTCAATGGGCATTACTTGTGGATTGATACCTTGCTGAAGAATGTTCGTTCTCCAGTCAGGGTGCTGATGTATACTTTGCACATTCTCTAAAATAAATTATTTAACATCACCTATTATGGCTTTATTGAAAAAAGCAACTCCCAGGTCGGTCTGCACAGAAGTGGGCTTGGCCTTTGTGACTGACATACCAAATGGCTCAATGTGGTGCAATCTCAGAGTTGGTATAATTTTGCAGGGGGGGGGGGTGCAGAGGGACAGGGCTAAAATTTAAGCCAAAATTAGGGGCATCCTGAAAACTATGCATAGTTGAGAGGTGTAGTTTGGAAGTATGGCATCATACAACCTATGTGTTTAGTAGGGTGTAGTTTAGAAGTATGGCATCATGCAACCTATGTGTTTAGTGTCCCGCATTCATACGGACATCCCAGATTTTTGCTAAAGTATTTAATCTTCATTTAAAGTATGTGACTTTTTGAGAAATAATGTGGTAGATTATAAATAGCAAATAATATTAAACTTCTTTTATATCAAAAGTGGGCGATAATTGATGAGAGTCGCTCACATTCATATTCATAGATGCAAGTTTCCCATTACGGCCGAATTCTAAATAAGGCCAAAAATGATAGGGGGCAAAGGTCTGAAACCAGGGACATTTTATTAAAATGCTAACTCACTTCACTTAAAGTTAAATTACAAGAACGGTTTTTAATTTTCTGTATCGACTTGCATTTTCTGGACTGTAAGTATGAACATGAAAGTATAATGCTTGACAGAGTAAGTGACTCTAATCCTCAGTAAATTAAAAGAAAATCAGGGAAGTTGTATAAACAAGGGACAGTTGAGGGCTTTGTATTAGAACATTACCCCACCGTGATTTTCATGCAGGAATGGGCGTGGTCTACATGATTGACAGGGCTGAGTGACAAGCCATGCAGATTATACAGTGACATGGTGAATGTCAATTGTGAATATTCACTTTCTGACCGTTTTTAACATAGGCTTCATGCTTTTTATATTATGTTTAATTAGAGCTACTACAGCGTTTAGTATACGATATGTAAAACAGACATTAAATAAACTTGTCCTCATTTTCTACATTTATAAGTGCATCGTCAAAAGCACCGCATGTCCTGGGTGTCTGACTTGCTTTATCACTTTGTACTTAACCACATACTGTGTTGTAGGGTAAGAAGCAGGTCAGAAGGGCAGTATGTACGCAGTATCCACAAGTTCCCATTTTGCAGTCCATACCCATAACCCATGCACTCCCACCGTTCTTTGGTATAATGTTTACAATAATTGCTTTTGTAGGGGGGGCAAGCCCCCCTGCACCCCACCCCCTACCTTTCTTTAAACATTTTTTTCTGAAGATAAAGCAACAAGCAATATTCTGAGGCAGTGGGGACAATAAATAAATGCAATAAAAAAGACCTCCCCGAAAGGTCGTCACCCGCATCCCACACCTTTACACAATAGGTATTTTAAGTCTGTAATAGATTTTAGACATGCAACATTTTATGTGTTCGCCCCCTCCCCTTTAAAGAATTGTAATTCTCAGTGTAGTAGTGTAATACTTTTGTATAAATGCAGCATATTCTGTGTTTGTTGTAACAGGTAAAAATCTGTTTGGATCGGTATAGCATTTGTAAGTACACGTTCTGCCAAATTATTTAGTCTAACATGTAATATATCGAAGCTTTTGATCAATGGAAATTGGAAATCCTGGTACCAGCAAATAAGGGAGAAAAGGCTTTGTATTGAAATAATTACAAAGTTTAGCATACTCATTTCTGTGAGGATGGTTTTCCCAAGTTTATTCAAAACAGTTTTCAAAATAAATTTATGCGCACAGTGCTGGGCGGTCCTTGCTACTGCGCATCTGGTGTGGTAATGTTCTTATACAAAACCCAATTGAGAGGTACCTGGAGACTGCAGAGCAAAGAACACTGGACTGAAATAGTGTTTTTCTGATCCTGACTTCATATGTTGTAAGACATCAGCGCGCACGTTAGTTGCACAATTGTACTTCTGTTGTGAATGTCACACAAACACACCATTTCAGTCCTGAGTTCTTTCAGTCTTTCCATGTCCAAAAATGGGGCACCTACGTCTCCTAATGGCGAGGAAACACGAACAGCTTTGATATACCTGTAGCCTCGTACCCCTTATAGGTTCATAGGTTGATACTAGGCTATCTGCCCTAGGGCATTTATAAGCCTAGTCAGAGTATGTTTGGCTTTCGCCAACCTTTTAGATTAGTTGACTGTGCCTCTGCATAGTAGGTCACAGAAGATAGCCCTTTTAAGGTTTGTTTATTGTACCTCTGTCAAGCAGCGACACAGAAGAGATCCCAGGGGTAAACTTACGATCTCCCATCCATTCGTCAAGATTTCTCTTGAAGAGGGTCAGTGAGGGGCTCTGCCTGACATGGACTGGGATTTTGTTCCAGAGTGAGGGGAGCCTCTGGGATATGAATCTGTCCCTCCAGCATGTCCTATTTATTTCTGTGCTGAGGTTTAGGTCCCTGGAGCATGTAGCTCTAAGGGCTTTAGATTTCCTGAGGTGAAGCATGTCCATTAATTATGGGTTGGACATGGCTTTATACGTCAGACACAGATCACCTCTGAGTAGGTGGTACGCAACTGAGTAGAGCTGGAGTTTCTTTAGCCGAACTGCATAGGGCATCTGTTTGAGCCCCTTGATCCTCTTGGTGAGATACTTTTGGGGTCTTTCTAGTTGCTGAAGGTGTCGGGTAAGGTACATCCCAAATGGGGCATTGTACTCAAATCTGGGCCTGATAAGTGATGAGTAGAGGGGCACAATGACCTCTCTTGATCTAGATGTGAACCCTTTCATGATAAGGTGGGTTATATAGAAGGTCTTCCTAACCACTTTGGCAATGTGATTGTCAAAGGAGAGATTGCGATCTACTTGGGTCCCCAAGTCCCTAATTACTTCTTCCGTACTTAATGGATTACCACCTATGTGGTAATTTGTGGGCACTTTGTTTTTTCCAAAGAGGAGGACTATGCACTTTTTGGCATTTAGCTTTAAGTCATGGCTCTGGCACCAGTTATCCATCTCTGTAAGACTCTTTTGGAGGGTGCTTGTGTCAGTCGGAGAGTCGATTATAGCACCCAGTTTGCAGTCATCTGCGAACTTGGTCAGCAATAGTCCACCTGTGTTAGCCTGTACCTCGGAGAAATATATACAGAACAAGAGAGGTCCCAGGACTGAGCCTTGTGGATACCACTTGTAACTGGTTTAGAGTCTGACATGGCACCTGCTATTCTGACCATGTGGGTTCTATCCCTGAGCCAGTATGCAACCCATCTTGTGACATAGGGGTTGATATTTAAGCTGGTGAGCTTATTTATGATGCCCGAGTGGGGTATTGTGTCAAAGGCCTTTGCGAGGTCCAGGTAAGCTGTGTGGACTACCTTCCCTTCATCTATGGGTTTGGTAACTGTTTCAAAGAAGTCGACCAGGTTCAAGAGGCAAGATCTGCCCTTAACGAAGCCGAATTGGGTAGGATCCAGTGTCTATGTTATGATTTCCATAGCTTTGCAGACCAGGCTAGTTAGGCTTATAGGGCGATAGTTTCCGGGGTCTGTTGTGGCACCACCTTTGTGGAGTGGGACCACTGTTGCTGTATGCCATTCCTTGGGAACATATCCTGCAGTAAGGCTGAGATTGAACAGTGACTTTATATGAGGGTTTAGTTCTTCTTGGAGCCCATGTAAGACACTGCCCGGGACACCGTCTGGTTCCATTGATGCTGTGTTTTTAGCTTTGGAAAGGGCAGCTTTCACCTGTGCATCTGTGATCTCAGGAAGGCTATACTCTGTTGGGATAGACATTTGCTCTTTTGGGGGAGAAGGGGGGAGAAGTTTGCACTGAATCTTTCTGCCAGGATGTTGGCAATGTCTGTGGGTTCAGTGAATTTTTTGTCATTTTGCACTAACTTAGAGCATATCTGGGACTTGCCTCCCAGGTTTCTGACATAACTAAAGAAGGCCTTGTGATTATTTTTAGTGTCTTGTGCAATTTTTCTTTCAAAGCTGTCCTTAGAAGATTTTATGAGGGATCGTAGTTTCTTGCTATACTGATCAGTGACGCCTTCCCTTTTTGAGATTTTGCTCTGTCATGTAGTAGCTTTCTCCTTCTTTTGTATAGCTTATTTATGGCCGGGGTCCACCAGACAGGTCTCTTGCCTTTGGAGGAGTGAGTCTTGGTTTTATTTGGGATAGCATCCTCCATGCATTCCTGTAGGTGTCCATAGAATGCTTTTGTAAAGGATTCTGCATTTTGGGCCGTATTGTCCACTGGCCCGGGGGCTTTGAAGGATTCCACCTCAGTTTTGAGAAGTGTGAAGTTTGCTTTTGAGAAGTTCTTCACCGTGGTTTCCTTGACAAGGGGTGGGGACGGAATATGGATGTCCAGTGAGATTTGTTTATGGTCTGATCTTACCAATGAGGGGTATACCTCTGGTGTGAAACATAGGGACCCCATGTTGGTGATGACCAGATCCAGTATGTTTTCGCCTCTTGTGGGAGTGGTGACCAGTTGTTCCATAGCATCTGAATTTATAAATTCTAGGAACCATTGGGTGAGGGTGTTTGGGCTTGAGTAGTTTTCCCAATCAATGTTTGGGTAGTTGAAGTCACCCAATATAATAGTGTTTGGAGAGACCTTCATATTCTCCAGTGTTCTCAGGAAAGCGGAGTGAGGTTCCTGTGTTTGGGAGGGTGGTCTGTAGCAGGCTACAAACTGAAAGGTAGTTTTGCCCACTGTTAGTTGCACATGGATGGTCTCCGAAGCTTCGTGCAGTGCCACTAGCCTGGAGGTGTGGGTATCTTTGATAAATATGGATACTCCCCCTCCTTTTGTGGTTCGGTCCGAGTTTTGGGGCCGGAAAGCATGGTATGAAGTATAGCCTGGTAGTGCTGGGGTGCTCTCAGGAGCCTTGAACCAGGTTTCTGTTGCTGCACAGATATCGATATTCTCCATACTGAGGAGAGTCTCGAGTGCATGCATCTTGAGGTTTAGACTTCTGGCGTTGAGCAGCATTACCCTTAGTTTTTTTTTCTTTGTGTTGTCTATGGGGGTGGTTTTGTCTTTTGAGCCTTGCCTAAAAAAGGCACTAATGGGGGAGGCAAGAGCCTTAGCCAGTATTTGAAAACCCAGGGGTGACAGGTGCAAGCCATCCCTAGTGAAGCAGCGTGGCTTGTCGAGCATGTCATCCCAGGCTGACAGACATTGGATCCCCTTTGAATGACACCAATACTTTAGCCAATTGTTAAAATTGATCATTTTGTCTTTATACTGTGGCATAATTCTTGGTGAGGGTAAGATGCTACTCAAGGTCAGGGTCATACCGGCCTGGGCTACATGATCAAAGAGCTCCTGTACATCTTTTTTCATGTAGTCCAGGGAGGTACGTCTCAGGTCATTCACACCAGCATGGACAATGACGGAGTTATACTTGTACTTGCTTTGGAGTGACCCGAGTGCTTGTGTTATGTGGCGGATCCTGGCACCCGACAGGCAGCTTACAGTGACCTTCTCCTTGTTCAGTCTGGTGAGTGGGACATCAGTGTGTCTGACAATAGAGTCACCTATTACAAGTGTATTAGGTGTGTTGTCTAGCCTTAAGGGCTGTGACTGTGTGGCACACTGACTTTGTGAGCTATGTGCTACATGGATATTGTTTCATTGTAGGTGTTGCTTGGATGTCTGCTTTGGAGGTCTCTGCTGCTTAAGCAGATTTTTATTTAGAGCCTCCGAGTATGTTTTTGTGTGTTTATGTGTTTGGTTTGCTGATGCGATAGGTCTATGTGAGACTGGATTTGTGGTGTGTGTGGTTACCTTCTCCTCCTGACAGACTGTGCCAGTACTGGGTTGAGAGCTTAGCCTCCAGTTTGGCTATATAGTTGCATCTCTCACATATATTTGAGCTTGTTGGGAGGAGGAGAGGGTGGTCTGTATACATAAGGCAGTTGTAACATTGCCTCAAGATTCCCAGATTCACCAGCTGGACTGGAGAGTAAACTCGAAACTGACCTTTGGACATGCCTGAATAATATAGGGAACTACTTATTGACTGATCAGAAAGAACCAATAGGGAGCAAGTGCTTTGAAGGAGTATAAGAGGATGTAGCACTTTAGTTTGTGTTTACCTATGAGATTACTTATACGAGCAAGTGCAGGGCTTTAGAATGAGAATAGAGTGCTTAATTTGTGATTTAGAGCAGTTCTAAGGGAAAAAGTGAAGAGTAGACTTTGTGGAGCCAGGAATAGTTTAAGCGGCGCTGCCCGACGCTGCTCTGTGCGCAAGACCGTGCTAAAAGAGGGTTGCAGGGTTTTAAGAGATAGAGATCAATGAATTTAGAATTGACCCAAAATGGCCAATAAAACTACAGCTTCTAGGCAGTAACCACTCCTACAGGGACAGGCAGGCTGTTCAGTGTTAACCACCGCCACTGGTGAACACAGAGACTTCCCTTTAGTCCAAGCAAGCACTGGCCTCCAAGAAACTTACAAACAGTTCAGAAGAGCAAATCTGTAACTGAACGTTCTTAAATTTCAGAAAGTGGGAAAAAAGCAAGATTTTTTTTTTCTTTTTTGTTTTAGTTTAAAGGTAGCAGAGATACACAAGTAGCAAAATAATCACAACAGTGCAATAAATGACCCCACACTTGAGTGCTAGGCCAAAGTCAGGTAAAATGCAGTTTTAAGAGAAAAAACTATTTTAAATTAAGTGCAACACAGGAAATGCTGTAAACAGGCTCTAGATGTGTTCTAAATACTGTTTCTAATACAGATATAAACTTTAGCAAGCTGGAAAACGCCGAAAAGTAGACGGCAAAGTAGTAATTCTTAACAAAAAAAGCAGAAGAAAATACTTATAATCTCAAAAGTAGCTCCTTTCTCCTCTCAGCATTTTCTCCCCTTGGTAGGTGCTTCAGCAACAACTAACAAGCCTGGAAAGACGCCAAAACCACGAGGCAGCAGGGTTTTAAGAGATAGAGATCAAGGAGTTTAGAATTGACCCAAAATGGCCAATAAAACTACAGCTTCTAGGCAGTAACCACTCCTACAGGGACAGGCAGGCTGTTCAGTGTTAACCACTGCCACTGGTGAACACAGAGACTTCCCTTTAGTCCAAGCAAGCACTGGCCTCCAAGAAACTTACAAACAGTTCAGAACAGCAAATCTGTAACTGCTTCATGTCACCCCCACCCTGTTAGTAATAGGTCAAGAGAAATTAGATACGACAGTAAACAAATGGAGCTGGAGCTGGATAACCCGTGCACTCCACCGTTCTTTGGTATAATGTTTGCAGTAATTGCATTTGCAGGGGGGCAAGCCCCCCCCCCTGCACCCCACCCTCACCTTTCTTTAAACATTTTTTCTGGAGGTAAAGCAACAAGTAATATTCTGAGGCAATGGGGACAATAAATAAATGCAATAAAAAAGACCTCCCCGAAAGGTCGCCACCCGCACCCCACACCTTTACACAATAGGAATTTTAAGTCTGTAATAGATTTTATACATGCATTTTATGTGTTCGCCCCCTCCCCTTTAAAGAATTGTAATTCTCAGTGTAGTAGTGTAATACTTTTGTATAAATGCAGCATATTCTGTGTTTGGCGAAATTGAAGTGTATTAACCCACCTCCGAGTTTGCGCAGGAATAGGCATGCCCGCCGTGATTGACATGTCGAAAGGCGGTATTAACAACGGCAATGTGCCGTGATTGACACGCAATGCAAATGCAACGGTCAAATAAGTACTTTACAAACGTGTCTACAAAATCTTAGAAAATAAGATTGTAAAAAGTCAAAAACAGTAGGTGAAACAAATGTGACATCTGGAAACTAAAGCAGCATGGTCTTGAAAACAGACCTGTTTTCAGGGACAACATTATCTGCCATTTCTTTGTACAGGGTTGATAACACGTTTTAGGGCTTAGCTTTTGGGAATAGTACATAATAGATTTTATTTTATCATTTAACACTCCACATGCATAAACAGCATGCAAACCAGAGTTTAGAGCGCATTGTGTTTTATAAGGAAGTATATCCATTTAAGCTGTCATACCACTGCTCTGAAAATACAAAATATAGAGACAATTTTATGTAATTCTGTCTGTACATTGGCAGTGAATTTTAGCTGACAAAACCATCCTTTCTAATCTAAAATTAAATTTACATCCCTGCCCCCATTACATTTGAATTAACCTTTAAAACAAAAAATAAAAACATTCTAAAGTTAATACATTTCACTGAATGTCTGTGTTGAACATTATCTTCATATTTTTTGTTTTCTCGTATATAAAGCCATGCAGGTTTCACAACTTGCCACATTTTTGGAGACGCTCATGTAGTACCTTTGGGGCTGTCATTAATAACAGGATTGTCTACTGTTTCTCTCATCTTGTCTAATAGACTTTTGAACCTTTTTCGTTAAAATACATAGGATCTGTACCTACTGCTGCTGATTAAAGTAGATACCTGAGCAACACTTTCCATTAATTTCTTATTATGTTTTACTGTACAAACAGTACTTGTCTTTGTACTTCTGCCCCGATTTGCGAAATAAAAAAATGCTTTGATTTGACAGCAGTGTTATAATGTACAATGTAATCTTTTTTTGTGCAATTAGCTGTTATTTGCTTATGTTTTAATACGCCTATACGCCTATAATGTTTTCTATTTAAAGATCTATATTACCTTATGTTTTAATGAAGAGGTGGGCGTAGGAGTCAAAATGCTCCACGCGGTGGGCGGAGTAGTCAACATGTTCTCAGGCGGGGTGTGGGAGGGGCTTGCTACTGCACATCTGTTGGGTTAATACACTTCAATTTCGCCCTGTGTTTGTTGTAATAGGTAAAAAAAAAAAAAATCTGTTTGGATCAGTATAGCATTTGTAAGTACATGTTCTGCCAAATTATTTAGTCTAACATGTAATATATAGAAGCTTTTGGTCAATGGAAATTGCAAATCCTGGTACCAGCAAATAAGGGAGAAAAGGCTTTGTATTGATATAATTACAAAGTTTAGCATACTCGTTTCTGCGAGGATGGTTTTCCAAGTTTATTCAAAACAGTTTTCAAAATAAATTCATGCACAGAATGTTGTGCAGTCCTTGCTACTGCGCGTCTGGTGGGGTAATTTTCTGATACAAAACCCAGCTGAGAGGTACCTGGAGACTGCAGAGCAAATAACACTGGACTGAAATAGTGTTTTTCCGATCCTGATTTCATATGCTGTAAGACATCAGCGCGCATGTTAGTTGTACAACTGTACTGCTTTCGCGACTGTCACACAAACACACCATTTCAGTCCTGAGTTCTTTCAGTCTTTCCATGTCCAAAAATGGGGTGCCTAGGTCTCCTGATGGAGAGGAAACACTAACAGCTTCGATAATATCGATATACGTGTAGCCTCGTAAGTCGTACCCCTTATGGTCATACCGCTTCACGTCACCCCGCCCTGTTAGTAACAGGTC
Source organism: Protopterus annectens (assembly GCF_019279795.1). Classification (NCBI taxonomy): domain Eukaryota; kingdom Metazoa; phylum Chordata; order Ceratodontiformes; family Protopteridae; genus Protopterus; species Protopterus annectens. The sequence continues at coordinate 1,852,771,701 of NC_056729.1, read as the reverse complement.
AACAGAAATTAGATACGACAGTAAACAAATGGAGCTGGAGTGCCGCCAACCCCCCCCCCTCCATGATCATTACCTCTACCTACAAGTTCAGGATTGAAAAAGCACACATTTATTAAAGTGTGTTTGGTATCTACTTCTCTGAAGTGCAGGCCAACACAGAAGGTCTTTGGCTAACAAAGTTTGCACATGACTGCAAACTAGGAGCCATAATCAAAACTCCTAACGATGTGGACAAACTACAAAAGGGCCTCACTGAGACAGATACCTGGTGTCAAAGCCATGGCCTGAAGCTCAATGCCAAAAAGTGTATTGTCATCCCCTTTGGTAAAAACTCTGTACCCATGAACTACCACATAGCTAGTAGTCTACTTAATGCCGAAAATGTGATGAGACCTTGGGACACAGGTGGACAGTAGTCTTTCCTTTGATAACCACATTGCCACAGTGGTCAGGAAATCCTTCGTGGCTCATCTCATCACAAAGGATTCATCCAGAAAAAAGAGGTCATTGTTCCCTCTACTCATCACTCATTAGACCCATTACAGAGTACAACGCCTTTGGTATGCACCACAAGACATCTACAACAACTGGAAAGACCACAGAAATACCTCACAAAGACGATTACTGGCCTCAAACAGATGCCCTATGCAGACCGTCTCAAAAGCTACAGCTTTACTCCATCGTGATATCGCCTACTCAGGGGCGATCTCTGCCTAACATACAAAGCTATGTCAAACCCACAGCTGTTGGACATGCTCCACTTAAAGAAATCCCAATCCCTCCGAGCTACACGCTCTAGGGACCTTAACCTTGTCACCACAATAAACAGAACATGCTGGAGAGATAGATTCCTGTCCCAGAGACTTCCCATACTCTGGAACAGACTACCTATCTATGTCAAACAGAGCTCCTCATTAGCACTCTTCAAGAAAAATCTTGACGATTGGATGGGAAATGGGAAATTCACCCCGGGATCACTTCTGTGGCTCTGCTCGACAGGGGCACAGGAAAATAATTTTCTTGGGTGGCAAAAGCCAGGGTACATTTTTTGGCTAGGCTTGTATGTAGGGTTGCCACCTTTTCAAATGGCCAAAGTGGGACATTTTTAGTATGAACATCAGATTTTACAGGCCAACACATACCCACGGTCAGTACAAAGGTTAGAACTTAACTTTTTTTGCCTAAATAAAAGCTTATTCTTGTAGCATTTTAGTTTCTTATTCTGTTTCTTATAACATTTAGGTATTTTAGATACAGAATAACTGTTTTATGCAACTATTACATAAAATATAGGAAATAATTTTGTCCTAAAATCTCAAGACATTTGCCATTTTTACAATTTTTTGTCAGGACACAACTGCCCAAAGAGGGACTGTCCCTCGCAAAGTGGGACAGGTGGTAACCCTACTTGTACGGGCCCTAGGGCCCTAGGGCCGATAGCCTAGTACCTACCTATGAAGTCACTAGTTTATTACAGTCAAAGACGTGGCGCAAAATGTTTTGAAAAGCTTGTGCTGCGTCCCTTTGCAATGAAACTTCACGTTCCTCGTCCTCCAACGTGGAGAACTATAAATACAGCAGGTCTTCATCTCCGAGCCTCTCAGTCCATGTAAAATAACGGTGCACCGTAAAAACAACAAACAGCCTTAGCGGTTATTAAACCCTACGTTAACTGTGTGCCGAACATGGAGAGAGAACCGAAAAGCAGCTGACATACCTCTCATCTGGACAGAATTTTACAGAGTGTCACTGATTTTATCATAATTCTCTGTCCGTCGTAAATGTTTTCACTTTGTGGTAGCTCACTGAGGATTACAGCCAGTCAATAATGACACAGTTTTCATACTTATTGTTCAAAACATGCGTGTTCATGTAAAACCTGCTGTCGGAGTAACTTAAAATGACTAACAGTAATGTTTGAAAATATCCACCATTTACGACCCATGACTAGCCATTATTTTGTTTTATTCCCAAGTAAGCTGGGAAGTGAGGCTTCAGGGAAAAGCGGTGGGCGTGAAGTTGGGGAATAACACACAGTGCTCTTTATGTAAGGCACCATTTCACCTAAAACCAGCCCCTGGAAAATTAAACACAATTTTAACAACCTACTCCTGAAGAAACTCTTGTTCCATTCCATCAAGTTACTTGCGTGAGCCCCATAAACGGTAGTCAGTTATCCACAGCTGCACCCTGCTTCTTTCTTCTTTCCAATAACCCTACCTTATACTTTATCACCACGTTTAAAATGTTATTAACCAACAACATGCTAACTGCTTATTACCTTTACACATACCTTGAAAAATATACTAGCATGCTTTTTAAAAAGTCAAATGTAGCTTCATACCTATGCAGTGCAGCGTTTATGTACTTCATGTGGCCTATGTGATTGACATGCCAACTGGTCGTGATGTAACATGCAAGTGATGCATGAGTGACTGACATGCACATTTGCCAGTCACACCATGCATACATTGGTTGTTGACTGACACATATGCAAGTTACCCCTGCACATGTGAAATGTAAATGTCCATGAGACTGTCAGTTAAATACATTTTCTGATATTTCCTATTTTGCTGTATGATAAAAATCTGGAATTGCAGGCTTTCTGCTAAGATTCCTCACAGCAGACTGCAAAATCTCAGTAAGATTAGTGAATGTGGGAAACAAACCGATTTTTTCTTTCGTTAAGAAATAATTTGGGTAGTTATCGCTGAAATGGGCAATCTGCAGCTGTCGTGAAGTGTTAGTATATTTATTTGATGAGGAAGGTGTCATATATTCTTGTGCATCCTGTCATTAAAACAGTGCATCTAAAAATAAGCACTGTGCTCTGAAAATTAGGGGGAGTTCCTATATTAATCTTGGTTTGATGCTGTGCATAGTACCAGTGCCCATGTAGTACTTCCATTACTTATCACCAATTTGTTTTTAATTAATTTAACCAAAAGTACTTCCATTACTTATCACCAATTTGTTTTTAATTAATTTAACCAAAAGTGATGGGGGGGGGGGGGGGTGCATACTGATTACTTTTTTCACTTTGTAATTGTTAAATACTCTTCCTACGTTAATTTCCTCTGTTGTCTATACCAAATCAGTGGCGGATTCAGGAATCTGCAAAAGGGGGGGGTGCAGATGTTCAACATTTTCTGGCTGATGTGAGTGTTGACTACTTGTGCAGTCAACAGTATGATACAGATCTCTTCAAAGGGGCATATCCATCTCTACAGTAATAAAGCCCTCATCTGGAACCCTACACAGAAGCTTAGCTTGGTAATGAATTGCTGTGATTTCTGGTATCCTCACCGCCAACACAGCGATAGTCTTGTCTCTAGCATGTCCCCCACAACCTCACCACTAAAGAAGAGCCAGTATGGGTTTCAAGCCACAAACTGAACACGAGTCAGCTGGGATATACTTCGAGCTTTGACCCAGTGGAACCATTTAAAAGGGCAGGTTATGACAGTGCAAAAAAAAAGTCAGGGCAACTGTGGCTTAAAGTAACACGCACCATCAGGCATAGGTAACCCTTCTGTTTTTCCATGTTATTTTGCTAAAATGCTGCATTACCTAAACGTGGTCACTGTAAACAAAGTACAACTAATTTTTGCTTGATCATTCAACAGACAAATACAGCATACCTTTCTCTTGGAGCAAGAAATCTGGACAACGCCATAAATAAAAATAGGGACATTTTTTAAATATTGCTCCTACAATCTTAGAAAGTTAATAGAACAGGTTTTGCATTAGCATAAATTTTCTGAAGGATATGGAGTCTGAAACTCAAATGTTTGTCATTTTCCAAGTTCAAGTTCGATCTTTACTAATGTGTTAGTAATTTGCCAGAAAACCAAAATTTTATGAAAAATAGGCCAAAATTAAGAAGCAAAAAGCTGTACAGTTGACAGGTATGAATACAACAGTACAATACGACACCACTCAAAACATGTGAACAACTATCCAGGGAACCTGTAAAAACACTACCCAGTGGAGATCCTACTCTGATCCACTACAACTTGCAAACAGACTACAACAAAAGGTTGAACATCACACACAAACACACACACAAAACATGAAACCGCATATCAGGCAATTGCAGAACTGTAATAAAAATGAAACTGAATGTGTCCTCTTGTTCAGAGTTTCCATCTGCATAGCTGATGATGTGCTTTGTATCACAAGTGCCAGTAGTACATCCCTCATACATACACACAAAAAAATCAGTGGTAACAGACATTTTTCTGAACTAATCTTTCACCTGACCTTAAAACTGAGAGGGCTACATGAGTCTTGCCCTCTTCCTCCTCAGCAGACAAATGTACTGCCCAGTCCAGCTACCTCACCTTCTCATCTCACATGTGATCATCACTGCAGATGCAGCACAGCAGCAACAGCCTCACTCACCCGCAGCTGTGCCGGGTAGCAAATAAGCAGCAGAAAGGACAAGGACTCTGCTAATACAGCAGCTGCATCGTGTTGAGCATACCACATTCTGGGACCCAACTAGATCAGTTTACATCAGCACCCATTTTTTGAAGAAGAGGTATGAAACTTTAACATCAGGTATTATTGGCTTCAGGACTTGCAAGTTTGACTGAAAAGCACCTTAAACATTCTGAAATAAGGACACCATCAGCCGCTCACCCTAATGACCATAACAAAGTTAATTACTAATAAAAAAGAGCACTGTGTGCTGCAGCTTAACAGACTCAACACCTTCTATATATATATATATATATATATATATATATATAAAGAGAGAGAGAGGGGGAGGGAGAGATGCACATATTTATATATGTTCTACAACATATTATGTTTGTCTTGCTATTAAACAAGCATCAACCCAATGAAACAAAGTTGAAGTTGCAAAATGTTGACAGAGTTGCTTGTAATATACAAAAAAGGGAAAAACAGCTGTACAAGAATGATAGCATAAAATGTGCACAAAACTGATTACCCTTAAGGCTGGAAAACATTTCCTCAGTACTAGGTTTTGTCTACATACTTGTAATACTTACACCAGCAATAAAGTAAACAGAATATGGATCTAAATTTCAAGACACCACACTTATTAAGCAAAACAAATCAACATTTACCTGCTATTTTTTTTCTTCCTTGTAAAAAAATGCATAATTCCCAAGTTAGTCAAAAAGCTTTCCTTCATCCAACAAGCCTCCCCTGAAACTTTATAAGTTATAATGAATAATATATTCCTGTAGGGTTAATCTCCTTGTGTTATTAAACTACTGAACCACAGTCAAAATAATGTTGTCCACAAAACTTCTCAAGCCACCATAAACAAGTTATTTACAACCAAATTTGTTTTTGCACTTTCTAATTAACTGCACAACAAAGGCCACAACTTATTTTAAACAAATGCTACTTTGCATCCAGTACTATAGAAACTGAGACTAAAATTGTTTGATAGTTGCCCATCTTTCAAGAAATAATGCACATTTTGAAATTACCTCTCATTTTCTTCTGAAATTGTATTTAGGTTCCATGAATGAAAGTCAGGAAAGCAGTTGTCCATGGTAGAAGGCTTCCCCAAAAACTTTTAAGTTCTGAATTTGTACACTGGTATTGATAGCAGTCACAGTCCTCAAAACTCAATCTTTTTTTTTTCAAAACAGGTTTATTGTTTTAACATATAAGAGAAATATCATAACAATTTTATACAAGTAATTAAAAATAGGTATTATTATAATATTCAACAAAACAACCAAAGTATTTACAAAGACATCCACTACAATCAGATCAATTAATTAAACTAAAATACCGTGCTATTGAAATTAAAATTTTTTTAACAAATTTTGTAAATTATCCCATACAATATAATAAGATGTTTTTCTATTTGTTCTTGTCCTAATTGTGTTTATTTCCATATGGCACACTATATTCATAACATTTTTAAATTCATTGAACGAAGGAGGTGTATCTGAAATCCAATTTCTAGTTATTATTTTCCTAGCCACTGCTAGAATAGACTATAACAAGGGAAGCTTAACCTTTTTAACACTTTGAGGTACAGGTGTGTTGAACAATATAAGAGATTTAGAAATAATGAAATTATCTGTAAAAAGAGCCTGCAAAAATTCATTAATTGACTTCCAGTATTCTTTCAATTTTATACATTCATAAAACATATGAGCCCGGTCAGCATTAATTTCTACATTACATCTCATGCATAAATTATCTTTATTATTTATTTTATTCATCATCAAAGGTGTATAAAAGATCTATGTAAAATTTCCATGTATAAAGTCTCCAGACAATGGAAGACGTAGTTCTATAAGCAGATTCCAATATATATTGTTTATCTTGTTGATTTGGTGGGTCCCCATTAATAGAAGTGAAATAATTCCAGTATGAATCTACACTGTAAAAGTTTCTTGTCTGATAATTTTATGTATGTATGAAAGTTTACCTTTATCAGAAACTTTATGTTGTAAATTTAATATCAAGTAATCAATCAGTGTTGGAATAGATTCTTTAACTGTTATAGACATTAGATCTATTTTACTAATGAGATGTTGTCTAAAGGTCTGAACCTCTAACCAGCAAGTTTCTCTTAGATCAAATTCTTGTTTTAAGAAATCTAGATTTTTAACTTTATTATCAGATATCAACTGATACCAGTACTTTAGATCATTATCTATAGCTAAATGAGTTCCTTCAGAAGTAGATGACAAAAGCATACCCTGAGTATACATTATAGGAATACAATAAAATTCCATTCCCTATATTTAGGGTGCATGAATATAAAGTTACGATAACTAATAATAATATTTAATGGGTAACAAACCATATGTTTAGGTGTAATAGGTGAAGTACAAAATTCCTTAAGTAACCATAACATGGAGTTATTTACAATCATATTTTTATGTGTTAAGGAGATTTTCATGAAGTGCATACTAATTAGCTCCCAATAATCTTTCCATTTTGCGACATATGACTGATCTATTAATAAAGTAATAACTTTTACAATAGAAGAGATAGTATATAAATTAAAGTCTGGAAAAGAAATACCCCTTGTGACCAGCTATTAGTATGTTTCTTTAATGCAATCCTAGGTCTATTAGGTGCCCATAGGAAATTTAACATTAGTGTATTCAGTTTCTTGATAATTATTTTTGTAGGTGGAAGTATTATTGATTGTATTAAGTATAAAATCTTGGGGAATATTATCATTTTAATAATTGTAAGTCTCTCCTCCATAGTAAAAAAACA
>NC_056729.1:1852734471-1852759471 GCF_019279795.1 Protopterus annectens | reverse complement strand
CTAGTTATGAAACAAAACATTTCTTTGCACACAGAGAATAACTTTGATTAAATCTTTTTCAAAATATTTGTTGCTTCTTGAAATGCAGGAACTATATTTAAAAGATTAATAATGAAATAAAATGATGAGAAAAAAAAAACATAGAAAAGATCATTTGTTTTTTAGTCTCTTCTTCTTCTCTGAAGTCTTCCACGAAGTTTCAGTTGCCAGTCTCTTTAATGAAGGACTAGCCCATTCCATTTCTTCTATTTTATCCAAAATCTTATTTTTTTGATAAACAGTAAGGCAGAGTCTAAGTCATCGAAAATTTTAGGACCATCAGGAAGGAAGATTTTAAGCTTGGCAGGAAACAGAAGGTATGTTTTAAACTGTGCTTTTTTAAGCTCCCTTATTAGTGGCAGAAAAACTTTTCTTTTAGCTATTACCATGGAAGAATAGTCATTGTCAAAAGCACAGTTGTCTCATTAATCTTAACAGGAGCTTTAGCCCAAGCAGATTTAAGAACCATCTCTTTATCAAAGATGATAGAAATCTAACTATAACTGATCTAGGATAGTTTTTGTTAGAGTTAGTATTAGTTATAGATCTATGTGCTCTTTCGATACCAAAAGAGAATGCTTCTGGTAAGTCTAAAGTTTTAGGGAGCCATGTTGTTAAAAAAAGAAGTAATATTGTTACCTTCAATATTTTCTGGCAGTCCAAAATCCTAATGTTATTGCCTAGATCTATTTTCCAGGTCATCCAGCTTTGTTTGTAAATGTGTATTTTGTTTCAGCAGAAACTCAATGTTGATTTCCTCTTCTTGTATTCTATTTTCCATGTCATTCACAGCTTCTTCTATGCCTGTCATCTGGATCTTCTGTTGTTGCAGGTCTATATGTAACAAGTCTATTTGTTTTGTAGTTTTTTCTATGAAGGTGTCTATTTTAGTATCCATTTTATCCATCTTAGCAGTAAGTTGCTGGATTATAATTATCAGAGACTGAAGTTCTTTCTTGATGCTGGAGTCTTCAGAATTTGTCTTACTGGAACTCATTTCAGACTGATAAACTGACAGGAAAATTTCCAAAGTGATTTCTGACAGGAATAATGTTAAGATTTCCTTTCTTTTTTAAATATAGTTCAAGAACTATATAAAACAAACATATTTAGAAAGAAAATTACTTCAAAAATTAATTTTTTAAGTAATTAATTCCTGTCAGTGTAATGAAATTGGTGGAGCTGAAGAAATCTGCTGCTATCCTGTGTTCATCCTTGGCCACGCCCCTCAAAACTCAATCTTAAACGGAACTCATCCCATCTTTACTGCCTAAATTAGCAGGTCTCTCAAACGGCAGCTACAAGTGTGGAATATACCAAGTAGGAAACAAGTGTGGGGGTAATTATAAGGTATTAACAAATGTATGGCTCAAGTCTTAAGGCAGCTTAATTCACAACACCCCTGTATTCCTACAGACTACATGGCTCTTTCCAAGTGAGCAGAGGAGCACCATGGCAACTGGACAGAAGAGAAAATGGGCTGCTGAAAAACATACATAAGTTTGTTCAGAATCAAATATTTTTCTTATCAAAATTTTCTGTTTTGTATACACTTAAACACATATGTTGATCGTGCAGATAATTTACAAGAAGCTGTGACTGCACTTACATAAAAACCAGTAATGCAGAGGAAGTGCAAATGAGAATGCAGTTTGTCCATTCTGCATTTTATGAAAAAATGGATTTTATTAATGACATGTTTTGATTGCTCAGATAGCTACAAGCAAGCTACCTGTATGTGTGTTTTTTTCACAGTAGATGCAGGCGACCATTTCTGCAGTGAATACTTCCCGACAGCCTTAACATTTCCAAACCTGCTCATTGCTGATGGGGGGAATAGCATTTGCATTGTAACTGTCTAAAAACTGGATTGGTAGCAAACTAGGTTTAAATCTGGTTTCTTGAAAGAGTTTAAAAAACTGCTACCAAAACACAGTTCGGCAGTGTACGGCTGACTGTCACTCGTCTAGTAATATCCTACATTTCCAAAGTTTCTGGGCATTCTAAATAAAAAAAGAAAATCCTAGTGGTCAGGGAGTGTGTAAATCCATAGTAAATATGCAATCAAACCAAGTTACCGAAACTATGCATAAACATATACTGACTGATGTACGTTTCCCAGTTGACGTTTCTATTATTTGCTAAATTAGACTGCAATCATATAAAATACTGTGACAAACATAAACAACAGACACAGAACAGACAATTAAACAGTACAGTAGTGCGCCAAACTAGGTACGCTGTCTACTGTACCACTTCGACATGATTTTTTCAAGGCTTGCTTAATGGGAAAAATACCTTGAGTCTCGTTCGCAAATTGCTGGGACAAGATCTTCACCATAAAATCAGCTCTGCTCTTTGGCTTGGCCATTACTAGTAAGTGCTACTAGTAACTGAAATTTAAAACTATTCTTTCTCAATGATGGACTCCTCCCTATTAGAAACGGTCACCAAATACACTTTCAATGAAGTACAGTGGGAGACGCAGTTAGAGGAGCTATCGGAGATCGTAGAACAGATCACCTGACTGCAACTTCCAATTGCATCTCCAATGCATCTTTGACGCAAGCAGTAACAAAAAAAAAAGTGACGGCAAACTGAAATAAATATGCTGTTTTGGCGGCAAATAACAGATTTCTGTATAACAGTGCATTTCTTCTTTTAAGCCACAAATGTATCATGGCTTTCAAAAAGAGGAGGCGCGCGCCCCTGCGCCCAGGCCTAAATCCGCCACTGCAAATTATACTGTCAGATCAGTGATGCATTCTGTATCTTTCGTTTGCTTGCATAAAAAAGCGCACTATATAATCTTGCGTCCTGATGTTTTATATTGAAACTGTCACTTATATAAAGCAATAGTATCTTATGTTATTTCTGCCCTTTTTTCCAGATAATAATTTTACAGTAGTTTTTGAAGGAGATTTGTCAACAACTGCCCTGACAGACCACTGAATATGTGTGTTTAATTGGTTAGAGGTCAACATGTGAATACGTGATAAATATTCACGAAGCTGGTGAGAACAGGTGTATGAATATTCTTTAGATAGTTGTACATGTCACTGGGTATTGGATAGTGGGCGGGTTTTGGGCAGGCCTCGCTACTGCACATCCGTATGGGGTGCTACAATAACACCTGCACCTAGGCTGTACGGCTACATAATTTAAAAAAATTTCTTAGATAAGTTATATCTGTAAATATGTCATTTGTTCAAAGCTCTAAGACAAACATAACTGCTGAATTACAATTTGAAGTTATTAAAGTCCAACAACAAAATAAGAGCTGCACGTGTAAGGAGTCAGCTATTTGCGAATGTTGAGGTATATGTCTGTAATTTAGAATAACTGTATATTATATTAATTTGTCCATAATTATATTGCAGTTACAAGGTATTTATCTGTAATTTACAATAACTGTGTATTACATTAACTTGTCCACATTTATATTGCAGTACTGAAATTCGTTTGATGCATCTTTACGTGTAGCGGGCCTTTCGCAATTGTGGGGTTTTATACCTGTAATTAAACATTTTTAAGCTCCTTTTGTACACCGCAGTACTTCATTTTATTTGTAAATCTAAAATATTAAAATTAAAATGTTGATTTAAATTTAAAATTCATTTGATCCATCTTCACATGTAGTGGGCATTTTGTGATTCTTGAGTTTTACGTCTGTTTTATATCTGCAAAAGGGCTGTTTAGCAAGAGTAAAATAATGGTAGCTGTTAGCTGTTTTACAGTCCAAGCTCCACAGCAGCTTAATGTCCAGAGTAGGGTTGCCATCTTTTCAAATGGCCAAAGTGGGACATTTTCGGGACACACGTCAAATTTTACAGGCCGACACATACCCACGGTCAGTACAAAGGATAGAACATTACTTTTTTGCCTATATAAAAGCTTATTCTTGTAGCAGTTTAGTTGCTTATTCTGTTTCCTGTAACATTTAGGTATTTTAAATACAGAAATAATTATTTTATGCAACTATTACATAAAATATGGGACATAATTATGTCCTACAATTGCAGGACATTTGCCATTTTTAATATTTTTGGTCAGGACACAACTGCCCAAAGAGGGACTGTCCCTCATAAAGTGGGACAGGTGGTAACCCTAGTCCAGAGACATGCATCTGAAGCATTTCTCCATGGGCCTCCTCTGAAAATAGGCTCTGCCCTAGTTGGACTTTCCCAGTAAACAAATGTTAAATTAATAATAAATAAATAAATAATATGCTGGCGCGAAGCAGTGGACTCATTTTTCAGCAGGCATTAATTGTACGTTGACACCTCACTTGAGAACATTTATTCTCCAGTCAGAGTGGCGATGTACAGCTTGCCCATTTTCTAAAATAAATCATGATTGTGTGAGAGTCTCCCCCAGTGACAGCTCACAGCATAAACCACTGGTTGCCACAAAGAGATGCAAGCAGTGGTCAGAGAAGATTCCAAGATCACCTGAGACTAGTTGGCATGATGGTTAAGGTCTTTACCATCCATCCACAAGGCACAAGGTTCAGTCCTCACCTCCAGCTGATTGCCTGTATGGAGTTTGCACATTTGCCCTCTCTTTCCTCCTACCTTACAAAACATGCTGAGGGTTTCTACCCCAAACTCACCCAAGAATGGAGTTGTGGGCAGTAGCACACACACTCTTGATGGTTCCCTATAAGAGAAAAGACTTTGTCGAGACTACAGTCCCTCTGATTAAGGGACTCCAGTGACATAATGAATGATGTCATGGGGTGTGGAAGTAGGAGTAGTTGAGCAGGACTCGGCTTGCTTAGCAGGGAAGAGAAGCAGTTGGCCAACAGGAGAGTAGTATATACCAATCACTTTGGACATTAACTTTTATGTGCAGTATCCTCAAGCTAGGATAACATTTGTCACAGTCTGTGGCCATGTCAGTGCTAGCCACTCAGTGGTACAGAAATTGGCTTTAAGTGATTTGGTCATGTAGACCAATGTCGCCAAAATGGCATGGGAAGTTACCTCTGATAAGTAGGTCAAGGACCCTGCCTACTCTAACCTACACCAGGGACCAATGCATCTGTTGGGAGGGGTGTCTGTGCCTCTGTTGGCCAGTGTGTGCCATACATAATGTGCAGCAGTTCTGGTCAGTAAGCTACTGGCTGGCTGGTGTCCAGTTTCCCATCTTGAGTTACCTGGGATAGCTCTGTTGAACTAAAGCTGGATATAAAGCCAATGACCCTGCCAAACATTAACTAAGAATTGCTACACTCATTGTAGGTTAATTAAAGGAACACAGCTTGAAAGTGGATGACATGATGGTAAGGAGGAGGTTGGACTTCTTATATATCTGGGAGACAAGATGGAAGGGCAGTGCAGCAAAGTCACTTGGCTTAGGATCCAGAGTCTACTACTCTGGAGGAGGGCAGATTAGAAATAGGATGGGAATTGTGGTGAGGGAGAGACTTCAGAAGACAGTGAAAGATGTTCTCAGAATTAGTGATAGACTCATGACAGTCAGACTCATAATCTCAGACAGCTGAACTGTAACAGTGATGAAAAGAGTGCATTCAAACAGCAGTTCCAGAAACTACTAGATGAAGCAGGACAACATGAATTGGTGTTGATAACAGCTGACCTGAATGAACATACCTGGATAGACAGAACAGGGTATGAGGACTGTATGGGGCCACATGGGTGGGAGAACAGGTATAAAGAAAGAGGGGCCATTCCAGACTTTTGTCTGGCAAATGGCTTGATATTGGTCAATACATGGTTTAACAAGAAGCAGTAACAAGTTCACATGCAACAGTGGCCAACATGCAACTCATGTAGACTACCTCCAAGTACAGAAAAGGCACTGGGGTAGAATCAGTGACTGCAAAGTCATTCCCAGTGAAACAGTCAGTACACAGCATAAACCACATGTTGCCACAATCAGCTACAAGCAGTGGTCAGAGAAGGCTCTAAGGTCAACAGAGACTAAGCTGAAGACTTTGAAGTTGATTGGAGAGAAAATACTGGAATTCAAGAAATTACTCAGGACTATAGCACTTCAGGAAAAAGGAAATAGTTGGGGTCAAAGAATGGCAGCACCTCAAAACAGCATGTGTGAAGGCTATAGAACAGATATCTGGCTATGTAAGCAAGGTACATAAGGAAAGCTGATAGTGGAATGCAGAAGTCAAAAGTCCTCAAAAAAAAAAGAAGTGCAAGAAAAAGTGGGAGATAGAAAAGACAGACCAGGCTTGGAAGGAATACTGGTTGGCTAACAAAGAGGCTAAGAGAGGAGTTGTAGTAGCAGAGAACAATGTATAAGAGGCGCTGTACCATCTTTTGGGAAGTAAGTCAGTAAATGGCACAAAGACATTTTATAAGATTATAGAGCAAAGACATAAAGATAAAGAATATTGTCAGACACTTTGCAGCAGCTTCTGAATGAAGAAAACCACTCAAAATATGTACTGCCCAGGACAAAGCATTCGATGAAAGAAGAGGAGTCCAAGCTAGAAGAAGTAAGAACAGCCCTGAGAAAAATGAAGTCAGAGAAAGCAGCAGGCTCAGATGAGGTCACAGCAGATATGATACAGATGTTGGGTGAGATAGGGGAGAAATGGCTACCGAGGGTTCTCATAGCAGTGTGGAGAGAAAGGAATATCCCAGATGACTGGAGAATATGTATACTAGTGCCAGTGTTCAAGAACAAAGGGGGCGTTCACAACTGTGGACAGTCTAAAGGTATGAAACTCCTGTCAAACTGCATGAAAGTCCTGGAGAGGGTGATTGATAAATGAATAGGAAGAGTACCTGAAAGTAAGATGGGATACGAGTGTTTCAGATTCAGATCAGCATGCAGCACAACTGACCCTATGTTTGCAGTGAGGCAGATGGTTGGGAAGAAGCTACAAGTGAGGAAAGATTCCAACTGGCCATTCCTAGACTTGGAGAAAGGACATGACAAGGTCCCAGGAAAGCTGATTTGGACGGTTTTGCAGTGGTTCATAGTCCCAGAAACACTGGTAAAAGTGGTGCAGGCTATGTACAAAGACCCAATGACTCAAGTATGAACAGTGTTCAGACTCAAAGAGGGATTCCGTGTGTGTGTGTGTGGGTGTGCATCAGGGTTCAGCTCTGAGCCTGCTACTAATGATGGACTATATTTGCAAGCAGGTTGGAGGGTACAGGTCAAAAAAGGTGCTGTATGCAGATGATGTGGCTTTGCAGGCAGGATCTGAACAAGAAATTCAGCATAAGAAAGAGGAATGGAATCCAAAACTGAAGGCATATGATCTGAAACTGAGTACAGATAAGATAGCTGTAGTGGCAGCAAATGGAAATCAGAAGAAGCTGACAATTGAGATAGAAAGGGAAGTAGTGGAACAGGTTAACAGCTTCAATTTTCTGAGAGATGGTTGAGGAGAAGGGAAGTCTGAATAAGGAGATCAAGGCTAGAATCAGAGGGGCTGCAGCTAAGGGGTAGTATATGACAGAAGAATGCCAAAGAAGCTGAAAAGTAAGGTGTTCAAAACAGTGGTTTAAGCAGTACTACTGTATGGCACAGAAACCTGGGCAGTAAAGGCAGAACAGTGAAGGAGGCTAGACGTCATGGTGATGAAGTGCCTGAGATGGGTGATAGGAAGCACACTGTGGGACAGGCGATGAAATAAAGCCATCGCAGCAGAAGCCCAAGTAACTGCAATTGCAAACAAGTTCAAAGAGTACAGATTACAGTGGTTTGGGCACTTGTGCAGAAAAGTGGAAGACAGTCTGGTGAAGAAGATTTGGAACTAACAGGAAGAAGGCAAGAGGAAATGAGGGCATCCAGCAAAGAGGTGGCTGAATTGTGTGAGAGAAGACCAGTGACAATCAAGTGTGACTGTTGAAGGTAGGAGAGTGACAATGAATTGAGGGATATGGCAACAATTGACACAACACGTAGAAAATGGGGGGAAAGTGGGTTGATGAAGATGTGAATGAGTGTGTGCTTCATGTGATTGTTAAGTAACCTGTTGAAGATAACTTGTAATGACTACACACCTGCATCACAGCAAAGTTCACCCTGGGGATCACTCCAGTGGCTCTAATGGATAGAGACCCTGGGAACTAATGTTGGGCGGCACGATGCCAGGGCACTTTTTTGGGCTAGGCTTGTTAAGGCTCCAGAACCATTAGCCTAGTACACACCTATGAACCTATGCATTTGTATCCTGTACATACATGCTTTTTTACCTGCTTTCCAAGCTCTGGGCCTCTTTTGTAGCCCTGGAGAGGTAGCTTAACTGGCTGTGAATGACCACACCCTTCCCCCAAGATTGGTGTGCCAAGCCTGCTCATTCCCAATGATTCCATGCCTGGCTGTTCCAGCACCCAAGCTGATAAACAATCTCTGGTTATCTGAGTTGCAGTCAGAGTTTTATTCCTGTATGCTTGAGAGGCCATGTTTTGTCAGTGTTTAAATGCTGCTTTTTTTCTCATTTAAAATAAGATTCAATCATGCTATCTTGAGTGAAGTGGATATTGATAGCTGAAGGGGTAGTCTGTCAAGGGCTGTGGTGTCCCTTTCAGAGAATGGATTCATGTCAGTAGTAGAAATAATAATACAGTTTAACTGGGACTGTACGGCAAATGGTTGCTAATGTTATTTTTGCTGGCAATGATAGGTGATGTTCATTCTGAGGGCACATTAATGTGCAACAGTTACAGGAGATGAGAAGAATTTGATTGTAAATTTTAATGAAGGATGAATAAACAATTGAGCTTGGGAGATGATGGCAAACAAATGCTTACAGAACCCTTGGAGGCATTTTGACTATATGTCGATTACAGTAATGCATTGGCAGTGTTTTGGCATCTGTTAATGAAGCTTTAGCTTCAGAGTGGGCAGTGACAGAAACTGGTGCTTACTAAATGAGGTAAAGGTTGAAACTGAGATGTAAAAGAAAATCTAGTCAGGGCCACTGGTGGCATGAAGACATGAGTACTGTTTGAGCTGCAGACAGAGGTGATAGTTACCTATCATGGCCATGGAGTGCAGTAATAGGTGATGTTGACAGGTGCTACAAAGCTACCGAGAGTTAATTGATAGGGGATGAGTGCACACTGACATGACAGATTTGATATATTTGGTGAACACATGAATAATGATACTGATAGCGACCGGGATTGTCATCTTCACGGGTGATGTTGACAGATGCATAGATACTAATAGGCGGTTGTCACATAAGTTGGTGAGATGTTGTTTGGAAATGGAAAGAAAGTGTTGGGGTTGACAACAGTGATACAATATGGATATGGTTGTAGGAAGACAGTCGTAGGCAGTATGGGTCATGAGAGGACAGACATGGGCGGTATTGACAACAGCTTTTGAAGGATTAATGGTCTATAGTGGTTGCAGGGAAGTGGCTGTTAGATACAAGTAGTAAAGAGAAGTTGGAAGAGGCATACAGAGTTGTACTGTATTACAGTGGCTACTGCTATTTTATGAAGGGATATAAATGGCTTGGTGACAGGGGCATGAGCAACAGAAACACCACTTGAAAGTGGTAAGGGTAAAGGGTGTGACTGGGGACTTATCAAGGAGTAAGATGGCACTGTAGTAGGACAGTGAAGGAGAGTCTGATGAAGGAAAAGGTGTGCATCATAAGTGGGATAAGCAGGAAGGGAAGCAGTGAGGTGGCAGTAAAGGAGCAACAGACTGTAGGAAAAGGGAGAGAACAGGTGAATGTAAGGTGTAGGTGTAGACTCCAGACAGACTACAGACTGTAGGAAAAGGGAGAGAACAGGTGAATGTAAGGTGTAGGTGTAGACTCCAGACAGACTACAGACT
The DNA here is from genome assembly GCF_019279795.1 of Protopterus annectens. Lineage (NCBI taxonomy): Eukaryota > Metazoa > Chordata > Ceratodontiformes > Protopteridae > Protopterus > Protopterus annectens. The sequence goes on along the minus strand of NC_056729.1, from coordinate 1,852,749,643 downwards.
GTAGGAAAAGGGAGAAAACAGGTGAATGTAAGGTGTAGGTGTAGACTCCAGACAGACTACAGACTGTAGGAAAAGGGAGAAAACAGGTGAATGTAAGGTGTAGGTGTAGACTCCAGACAGACTACAGACTGTAGGAAAAGGGAGAAAACAGGTGAATGTAAGGTGTAGGTGTAGACTCCAGACAGACTACAGACTGTAGGAAAAGGGAGAAAACAGGTGAATGTAAGGTGTAGACTCCAGACAGACTACAGACTGTAGGAAAAGGGAGAAAACAGGTGAATGCAAGGTGTAGGTCTAGACTCCAGACAGACTACAGACTGTAGGAAAAGGGAGAAAACAGGTGAATGCAAGGTGTAGGTGTAGACTCCAGACAGACTACAGACTGTAGGAAAAGGGAGAAACCAGGTGAATGTAAGGTGTAGGTGTAGACTCCAGACAGACTACAGACTGTAGGAAAAGGGAGAAAACAGGTGAATGCAAGATGTAGGTGTAGACTCCAGACAGACTACAGACTGTAGGAAAAGGGAGAAAACAGGTGAATGCAAGGTGTAGGTGTAGACTCCAGACAGACTACAGACTGTAGGAAAAGGGAGAAAACAGGTGAATGTAAGGTGTAGGTGTAGACTCCAGACAGACTACAGACTGTAGGAAAAGGGAGAAAACAGGTGAATGTAAGGTGTAGGTGTAGACTCCAGACAGACTACAGACTGTAGGAAAAGGGAGAAAACAGGTGAATGTAAGGTGTAGGTGTAGACTCCAGACAGACTACAGACTGTAGGAAAAGGGAGAGAACAGGTGAATGTAAGGTGTAGGTGTAGACTCAGACAGACTACAGACTGTAGGAAAAGGGAGAAAACAGGTGAATGTAAGGTGTAGGTGTAGACTCCAGACAGACTACAGACTGTAGGAAAAGGGAGAAACAGGTGAATGTAAGGTGTAGGTGTAGACTCCAGACAGACTACAGACTGTAGGAAAAGGGAGAAAACAGGTGAATGTAAGGTGTAGGTGTAGACTCCAGACAGACTACAGACTGTAGGAAAAGGGAGAAAACAGGTGAATGTAAGGTGTAGGTGTAGACTCCAGACAGACTACAGACTGTAGGAAAAGGGAGAAAACAGGTGAATGCAAGGTGTAGGTGTAGACTCCAGACAGACTACAGACTGTAGGAAAAGGGAGAAAACAGGTGAATGCAAGGTGTAGGTGTAGACTCCAGACAGACTACAGACTGTAGGAAAAGGGAGAAACAGGTGAATGTAAGGTGTAGGTGTAGACTCCAGACAGACTACAGACTGTAGGAAAAGGGAGAAAACAGGTGAATGTAAGGTGTAGGTGTAGACTCCAGACAGACTACAGACTGTAGGAAAAGGGAGAAAACAGGTGAATGTAAGGTGTAGGTGTAGACTCCAGACAGACTACAGACTGTAGGAAAAGGGAGAAAACAGGTGAATGTAAGGTGTAGGTGTAGACTCCAGACAGACTACAGACTGTAGGAAAAGGGAGAAAACAGGTGACTGTAAGGTGTAGGTGTAGACTCCAGACAGACTACAGACTGTAGGAAAAGGGAGAAAACAGGTGAATGTAAGGTGTAGGTGTAGACTCCAGACAGACTACAGACTGTAGGAAAAGGGAGAGAACAGGTGAATGTAAGGTGTAGGTGTAGACTCCAGACAGACTACAGACTGTAGGAAAAGGGAGAGAACAGGTGAATGTAAGGTGTAGGTGTAGACTCCAGACAGACTACAGACTGTAGGAAAAGGGAGAAAACAGGTGAATGTAAGGTGTAGGTGTAGACTCCAGACAGACTACAGACTGTAGGAAAAGGGAGAAAACAGGTGAATGTAAGGTGTAGGTGTAGACTCCAGACAGACTACAGACTGTAGGAAAAGGGAGAGGACAGGTGAATGTAAGGTGTAGGTGTAGACTCCAGACAGACTACAGACTGTAGGAAAAGGGAGAGAACAGGTGAATGTAAGGTGTAGGTGTAGACTCCAGACAGACTACAGACTGTAGGAAAAGGAGAAAACAGGTGAATGTAAGGTGTAGGTGTAGACTCCAGACAGACTACAGACTGTAGGAAAAGGGAGAAAACAGGTGAATGTAAGGTGTAGGTGTAGACTCCAGACAGACTACAGACTGTAGGAAAAGGGAGAAACCAGGTGAATGTAAGGTGTAGGTGTAGAAGATTCTATAGGGTTTACAGGACATTATGTAAACTGCATAGGAAGGCTTCAGAGATTCAGGTGTTAGCTGTTTATCTAGTCCAGCGAGAATGAGTCGAGAGGTCCCAACAGGGGATGGTTAATGCTCATGGTTGGATAGGGCAAGAAAAGGCAAGAAAACATGAAGGATAGTAGGATACAAGTAAAGTATTTAGAATACAGACAAGATGGCAGACACATGGAAGAAGTTGTAAGATGGTGATATGTACTCTTTGTTCATATGTTGTTACCAGGCTAAAGACCACTAGGACCTTTATAAGCCTAACCATGCATCCCAAACTAATTTTTTCCCTGACTTCCTTGGGCATCTGTATTAGGAGGGCATGTATGCTACTAAGATGGTAGCTAAGGAATTTTTTTGTGGGGATGTTAATTGGAGAATAGTTTGCTGACTGCCTTTATCCATCAAAAATATGGGGTCTAGACTGTGGATGAATTTGCCATTTTGCATACAATGGTCAAAATTTCTTTTCAAGAGGGTCATGAATGAACTCTGCCTTACATGGATGGGGAGCTTACTGCATAACATGGGGATCATTTGAGTCCCTCCAGCATGCTGTTTTTGTGCCACAAGTGAAGTTCAAATTTTTGGATCTAGTGTTTATAGTGCCGTTTGTTTTGTAAATGTGCAAAACATCCATAAGTGTTTGATCTGAGAATGCCTTACAAACCAGGATAGATAGCCTCTCAGCAGCCTGTAGGATACTGAGTATAGAGATACAGTCTTTAGGCGAACCATGTAGGACAGGGTATTCATGTTCTGGATTCTCCTGGTGAGGAAATTTTGTGGGTGTTCCAACTATTGCAAGTGTTGTTTAAGTGCATACGAAAGAGGGCACTGTACTCAATGATGTCTCTGATAAGGGCCGAGTAGAGTGGTACTATAACTTCCTTTGACATGGATGACATACCCTCACCTATAACTTGGGTGACATAAAAGACTTTCTGTTAGCGTTACATGTTGGTTGAAGGCCAGATTAGTGTCTACATGTGTTCCTGCATGCCTGACTACTGGTTTGAATATTAGGGGTGTTTTATCGATGTAGTAATTAATTTAGTTGGACAACTTCTCAAAGAGACTAAAACCAAAGAAAATGGTAATGCACACTGGAGAAACTGGATCACCACAAATTGTGTGCATAGAAAGTCTTTGAGATGAAAGTACTGAACAATTTTGTAAGTTTTTATCAACATACCCTTGGCTTAGTGATTTGTGTTCCAGCACTTTTGTGCCTTAGCCATTTTTACGCACACAATTTGTGGTGACCCAATTTCCCAAAGGGAGTTGTAATATCTGCCTTGGCACTGAGTTTTAAACCATGGCTTTGGCACACATCACTTGTCTGTGTTACACCATCTTACAAGATGTTGGTGTCATGGGGGAATCTATGATAACTCCCAATTTACAGTTGTCTGCAAACAATAGTAAACCAAAAGCCTTTGACATTAGTCTTGACTTTGGAAATACAGATTCCAAACAGGAGCGGACCCAGCATGGAGCCATGTAGGGCCCCACTGGTGATAGTCCTCTCCTTAAGGTGGTTTTATCAATATTGACATCGTAAGTTCCCAACTTTGAGTCAGCCAGCAATTTAGTGAGTTATGTATGAATTTCTGCCTAGTTTGGAGAGTTTGTCAACAATGCTTGAGTGGGTATTGTACCAAATGCCTTGGCTAGGTCAAGGTATGCTGTGCTTTTACCCACATATATTCTTTGTTGATATTCAGGTTAAGTAGGCACAACCTTCCCCCTACTAAAGCCAAACTAAGATGGGTCCAGTGTCTGTAGGTTGGCAGTGCTGACCATTTCCATGATAATATATGTAATTATGTCCTATTAGATTGAATGTATCTGTATATGTTGGGGTTTATCTCCCCGGGCCTCCGCTGAAAATGGACAATGATCCAGTCAGACTATCTTGGTCAAAAAATGTAAAATAAATAAATAAAATAAAAATAATTAGTTCCCCGGCTGTGCATATTAGACCTGTCAAATTGATGGTTCTGTAGTTCCTGTGGTCAGTTCATGGTCCACCTTTATGAAGAGGCGTGACTGTTGCATTCCTTCATTCACTTAGTACGTAACCTGTTTTGAGATTGTTGTTGAAAAGTGTCTCAAGCAGTCCTGATTGGTCATGTTTTAGACTATTCTATTGTATGGCATTGCCATGAAATAGTTGAGAATACTGATCTTTCTTGTTAGGATTGTCAAAAAAATCTGTCACATATTAGGCCAGGTGTATGGGGAGTGCTGCTAAATGCACTTCTACCATAGATTAGTCTGATGTGAATTTTGGCCTGCCAGCCCCTCCTATTTTGCATACAGAGGCATTGGATTGTTTTAGTCTTTCTTTCTTTCAAGAGTGGTGGCTTGTAAATTTGTAACTGGAGACCTGAGATATGACATTATAATTCCTTTTCCCGAGGAGGGTGCAAATTTTGGCCAGTCGTATGGTATCGTGTTGGGAAAGTGGTGGATGTCCATGTAGAACCTGGGACTAAGTCGAGGTTTATAGCACAATATGTGGTCTCCTTGGTTCCCCAAGTTGGTAGTGAAGAAGCCATTTGCAAGTTTGTATGTCACAGGCTGTTAATGTTTCAGTGAGAATTCCACTCAGTGGAACTTGGCAATGGTACTCAGAGGATTTCATAATTTGTATGGTCTGCAAGTCTTAGCCTATGTCTTCCAAACCTTGTGGCATTGTTTTTAGTGCAAGAAGCAACAAAAGCTTCAAGGAATCTAGAATTTGTGGTTGGATGCTGGCAAATAGTGGCAGGGTGTGTGGTCCTCTTAAGTGGATCACAGCCAGTCAGCATGTTAATCTGGTTCTCCAGACCATTTGGTCACGATGAGAGTGCAGACTGAGTATCTTTAATTTATCATCCTGAAATTGACAGTATACATATTTGTTCCAGGTCTGATGATGTGGTGCCAAGTTAAGACTTACTCACCTGAAACTGTAATACATTTTTCTTAATGAGAGCAGTATTGGACTGAAGCCAGGTACATTATGGACTAGACTATATATAGAACTAAGAGTTGTAGGTATTTATCTCTGCTGTGATGCTTGTGAATCAGCCTGAAAATTTTGGAGTTGCATATCTGATGTTTTCAGTCACCTCTGAGTAACTGTTAGATTCTCTGAAATTCAGTTGCCATGCACAGTGATGAAACTACAGTTGTTTCTCTTACAGAGGGTGTTATGAAAACAGTGGTGATCCTTGCTTTCTCTGTGCTGTGGTTCTTTCAACAGTGCAGTCTGGCCACACCATTTCTCATGCTGTCATGCTGGGGGCTAATGAGATAGCATTACTTGTTTTCACAGGAATGCTGTTACAGAGTTAGGATGCAAATCTGTTCATCCCAATGGTATTGTTCTGAAGAATTACATTCGACTTTATCAAGCTGTAGGCCAGACAGAGCGTGTGTGACTATGTATTATTCTTTATGCCATTGTCAACATGTAAACCTGAGTTTACCACACCTTAACACTTTGCTAAAAGTGATGTATGATCTTAAGCTTAGAATCTAATATGTGCTTCAGAATACTATATGCTTTCCTTTCAAGAAAATGTCAATGAGCCAGGTTATGAATTTAAGAGGCAGGAAGTTTTTCAGGATGGGGTACTTATTTTGCATTTTGGTACTTGTGTATACTTTGACAACTTAGCTTCATTTCTTGATTTCTGTTTAGGTACTTTCGGGGGGGGGGGCTTCAATTTCTGACAGGAATGTTTCTGTAATGCCTGTGCTTTTGAAGTGGGACTGTGTGCACTGCTTGTGAACAGTTGTCTAACAACTTCCTTTCCAACTATTTCCAGCTGAACTTAACTTCAGGTACAGTATGGATACTTATTCTGGTCCTGCTGTTTCTCCTCCTGCTATATGAAAAAAAAAATGAAGAAGGATCGTGCCTCATCCTCTGGTTGGTGCTTTTGCAGTGGCCATTCTCTGTTCCTCAAACCACTCACTAGTTTCTCTGGGTATCTCTGCTGCACTCCCTTTTGCCACAATTAACGTGGAAGTTAACCACGTCCACTGAGGCTGTTTCAGTGGCCAGTGTAGGCATGGCAGAATTATCATCTTTGGGTCTGGGAGTTCAAGTTTCTCCATGACGTTCCTTCTGTGGTGGTCAGACAAAGAGACCTTTTGCTTAGGATCAGGTAATATCTCTTGTTCATTTCTCTTCTAGGGGCATCCCAAAAAAGGGCACAAAGGGTTACAAATTGTTCATCTAAGGACACTTTCTATGTTCATATGAATGATTTCCTTACTTCGGTCATGTCTTATTTGGAGTTTTTCATTTGTGGATAGCACAAATCCATACCTCACAGTATAGTATGTAAAAATATCCTGAGGAAGGGGGACTTCAGGTATGGCAGCACAGTGAGTAGATATAGGATCCCATTCTCATCCCAGCAGTAGAGTTAAATAGTTAAACCAATCTATAATAAATCATAACACTCAAAGGTAAAAATATCTGCATGAGTTCAACAAAAGATGTAAGGTGAGCGAGAGAGTAGATATTCTCAGCACTGAAACTCACCGCATTGAAGTTACAGTCATCTAAAGTAGACTCCATCAGAGTAACTAAACAAAGCCATACGGTGATCATGACAAAAGAAAAGGTAAATGTCAGCTACAACGTTGGGAAAAATGAAGAAATGTCTTACAGAAGTACCTTGACAGATGATTTGGATCATCTGCTGTTGGAGTTCTTCAAGAAGCAGATTGAAATAAGAGTAATTTCATAGCTTTTGGCTCCAACAGCAGTTGGATCCATCCAAATGTCCTGATTGTTGCTCCCTCATCAGTCTGCATTTGGCCTCTGGTCATAACTCTAAGCTGTCCATATTTTAGCAGAATGCCCAGATTTTTGGCCTGTTTCTCATAAAATTATCGTCTACTGGCAAATATCTGGAAAATCAGATAGTTCTACTAACCTAAGCTTTTACACCACACCCTTCCTCCACAAAACCAATCATTAGCTCCCATTACTTAGGGTAATATAAACTATTCTCATATCTTTACTTTAACTTACATCAGTTTTACCTATCTTGTCGCACCCTTAATCAAACTCGGCATCATTCCTATAATAATCAACTCTACTTCTACCAAAATACTTCTCATTGCCACACTTATACCTGTTCTAACCTCAGCCTATCTCCTAACCTCCTTCAAAAATCTGAATTATTCTCAATTTCACTATCCTCATAAACAAACAACCATACAATCTCTCGCTACCTCTCTCAATCATATGAATGTAACATCCACATCAAGCTACCTTCTATCAAAGTACCTCAGACTGGCCCACATAACATACAATACCATAATAACCAGGAAAACTGCGGTGGTGGTGCTGCGGTAGCATTGTCGCCTCACAGTAAGACGTTGTCCGGTTCGATTCTCAGCTAGACCGTATTCTGTGTGGAGACATGCATGAATGGGCGTACCTTCATTGAACGTTGTGTGTCAGGGCTGGCAGCTCGGCACGTAAAAATCTACTGCCAATCATTAGCGGACCGGAGTTCTGCTGTGGCGACCCCTAACTGGGAAAAGCCGAAAGACACAACAACAGCCATAATAACCAGGAAAGTTCAGTATCATATCAGTAACACACATAATCCTTTGCTTAGACTAAAAATACAATCCTTAGAAGATGGAGACATCCATCCTAATCCAGGCCCAGCCAATGTCCTAACCACTAATTCGCATACTCTCAATCCCTCTATCCCACTGTCCCATACCAAACTCCCCAACTTACTCCTGAAAGCTTATCTGAATATCCATAGCTTAAATAACAAAGTGGCCCACCTCCATGCTCTCTTAGATGTGTACTCCTTTGACATCCTATGTTTGACAGAAACATGGTTAAAACCTGGAACTCAAGATAATGAAATCATACCTCCAGGCTACAATATATTGAGACGTGATCACAACAAAAGAAAGGGTGGGGGTGTAGCAATTCTATTCAAAGAAGGCCTAATAGTTACCTCTTCATCCTACAACCCTCCTACTGACAATAACGCTGAACTACTCATCTCCAAAATACAGCTCAACTCTAATAAATCTACATATATCAGCTGTATCTGTTTACCTCCTGGGAATAACATCAGCACACTAGAAAATATACTTAGCTGGGTCGCTTCAACATTCCCACAAAAAACTGTAATCCTAGGTGACTTTAATATTGATTGGAAGAGCATCAATACTGAACATCCTACCTCCCATATTAACTTTCATGGCTTCTCTCAAACCATTACCTCCCCTACTAAATCAACAAACCAAATTAAAAAGAGACTACCTTAGACTGGATTCTTATTAATCACTTCCACCAAACGTATAAGGTAGGGACCTTCCCTGATGATGTAAGTGATCCCTCATTGACCTACATAATCAGTGACCCTCCCTGATGATGTAAGTGATCACTCATTGACCTACATAATCAGTGACCCTCCCTGATGATGTAAGTGATCACTCATTGACCTACATAATCAGTGACCCTCCCTGATGATGTAAGTGATCACTCATTGAACTACATAATCAGTGACCCTCCCTGATGATGTGGTGATCACTCATTGACCTACATAATCAGTGACCTCCCTGATGATGTAAGTGATCACTCATTGACCTACATAATCAGTGACCCTCCTGATGATGTAAGTGATCACTCATTGACCTACATAATCAGTGACCCTCCTGATGATGTAAGTGATCACTCATTGACCTACATAATCAGTGACCCTCCCTGATGATGTAAGTGATCACTCATTGACCTACATAATCAGTGACCATCCCTGATGATGTAAGTGATCACTCATTGATCTACATAATCAGTGACCCTCCCTGATGATGTAAGTGATCACTCATTGACCTACATAATCAGTGACCCTCCCTGATGATGTAAGTGATCACTCATTGACCTACATAATCAGTGACCCTCCCTGATGATGTAAGTGATCACTCATTGACCTACATAATCAGTGACCCTCCCTGATGATGTAAGTGATCCCTCATTGACCTACATAATCAGTGACCCTCCCTGATGATGTAAGTGATCCCTCATTGACCTACATAATCAGGGAAAAGATGAATATCCCCCACCCCTCAACATGTAGGACTATTCTTAACAACAAGCATTTTAACCTAGGGCTACTCCAAAGTGAACTTAGTGCTTGCAATTGGTCTCCCCTAAAAACCCTCCCACTTGAAAAGGCTGTCAAATACTTTAACTCTAGATTCTTAACTATCCTTGACCAGCATGTACCTAAGCGTGCCATCAGAATAAAATCAAAACCAGCACCTTGGCTCTCTAAAGAAAACCAGGCAAAAAATCCTACTCAGAAAGAAATCTTGGGCTAGGTGGCGAAGTACTAAAAATCCAGCAGATCACCAAGTATTTAGACAGCTGAGAAATATGACAAAAAAAAGCAATACTTTCAGATAAAAAAATACTTCTACTGTAAAATACAGCAAACACACCAAAATAATCCACAGAGATTCTGGGCATGTATCAATAGACTCCTACACCCTGGTCACTCTAGTACACCAACCCCAACAGACGCTAACAATGAGAACCCCACCGAAACCGCTAACGCCTTCAATACCTTCTTTACTGAGGCCATACAATCTCTGGCCAGCCATCTATCCCTGATAACTTTAGCTTTCCTATTCCCAATAGGAGCCCTCTTCCTACATTCCAACTGCAACCCATCTCTACTAATTTTATTTACAAACTCATCCAAAAACTGAAGCCTTGTACTCCATCTGCTGGCCAGATCCCGGCTGAATATCTGCAAAAAGCAGCTACATTTGTAGCCTATCCTATAGCTATACTTATAAACAGAACCATTAATGAGGGAACCATCCCAGCCATGTGGAAAATTTCTCACATCATCCCCCTACATAAAGATGGGAACTCAAATGAATATTCTAACTATCGACCTATAGCCCTACTATCCCCTTTAGCTAAAATAATGGAAAGATGCAGTCATCATCAGCTACTTAGCCATTTAATTCAGCACAGCATACTAGCCAATACCCAGCATGGTTTCAGGCCATTCCATAGTACCACTACTGCCCTCTTATCCTTCACTGGTTCTATTAACAGATACCATAATAATAATATTCCCTCTTCAGCTCTCTTTATTGATCTTTCAAAAGCTTTCGACATGGTAAACCACCCTTTGCTTATAAACATTCTCAAATCACTTTCTCTTGATACACTAGCTATACAATGGTTCACTTCCTATCTCAGCAATAGGCAGCAGGCAGTGCTTTGGGAGAATAATCTATCTTCCCACCTGCCAGTCACCCTGGGTGTTCCCAAGAGCTCAATTCTAGGTCCTCTACTATTCTCAGTTTTTATCAATGATCTGCATCTAGCTATTCCTCAGGCTACCTATATACAATATGTAGACGATTCTACACTTATCTGCACAGCCAATTCTTCCTATGAACTGCAATCCCTAACTCAGAAGGTGTTTAACACAGTAGAGACATGGTTCTTAAAATGTTGTCTCCTCTTGAATCCCAAAAAAACAAAACTCCTGCTCTTTACTCCTACCCGTAAGTCCACCCCAATAGACTCCTCAGTCATCTCTAAAAATGGTACCCTCATTTCTCCTGACTCTACCACCAAACTCCTAGGAATTACAATAGATGACAACCTAAACTTCGACACTCATATTAATAACACTATAAAAACAGTTAACAGAAAAATGGGCTCCCTATGTAAGATCAAACCCTTTCTTACTTCTACAGCTAGAACTACTATTGCCCACTCTCATCTAATCTGTACACTGCTCTATGCCTCACCAATCTACACAAACCTAACAAAAAACCTGCTCAAACTAGCTAGCGCTTATAATAACATTGCCCGATTTACCACTGGAAATCCCTTCAAAACCCATAACTGAACCTAAAACAACTATGATGGCTTGAACTACAGAATCAGCTTCAATTCAACCAACTTACAATTGTCCATAAGGTCCTTAATTAACCTAACAAAACTCCAATACTCTCAAACCTCATAACCCCCTATAAAAATCTTAATACCTTATGCTCATCAAATAAACTACTAGTTAGCATAAGTAAGTCCAACAACATGGCAGGTGACTCTCTGTTCTCAAACACAGCTGGCAAAAACTGGAACCTTCTACCTAGTCAACTTACTTCACTTCCATCCCTACCCCTCTTCAAACAAAAACTCAAATTATTCCTTAGAATGCACTGGTTATGCCCTTGCAGTAACCCTGACTAAAATGTAACCCCTGTTCTAATACTTCCCAGTTTCTACTTTCTTACTAGTCAATGTTTTTTAGCATAAATGAAAGCAGGAACTGTAAAAATACTGTAACATTTTAATTATTTACTTCTTCTGAATATTATGTCCTAAATTCTGTACATAGTCATTGTTATGTACAATACAATGTAGTTTGAAATATTTGCTATTACTATTTTATTGTAACCTATTACCTGGTTACTTACTGTTTGTGTTTATTTTATTGTAACCTTTAACCTTTGTTAATTCTGTTGTGTTCATTGGAGCTTTTCTCCCCGGGCCTCTACTGAAAATGGACATCTATCCAGTTAGACTAGCCCGGTCAAGAAATGTAAAATAAATAAATAAATAAAATCATTGAGGACAGAAGTAAAAAAATAATGGAAAACATTTGAATTTCAAACTTCATATCCTTCAGAAAATTCATGCTAATGCAAAACCTCTTAGTGTATCAACTTTCTAAATTTGTAAGAGCAATATTTAAAAATGTCCCTATTTTTGGGCCTTTGTCCCCCATTGTTTGTGGCTTTGCCTAGATTTCTTGCTCTAAGAGGTTAAGAGGTATGCCCCCAGTTACTTTGCAACTGTTGTTCCTCCCAGATCTTGCAGCACAGGGGCTGACTTTCCATGCGTCTTTGTCTCCCTGTTGCTCTGACTCATTCCAGTTTGGCTTTCTTGTACCCAATAGTCATGCATTTGAGGATCCAACTCCATCAGCAAGGCCGTTTCCCATGGCTGCATTGCTGGTGTTGGGGATGTTTGCTGTTGAATCCTCTGGGCCCACTCTATTGTTGTGGCCTGCTACCTTCTCAGGTTTGGGAGGCTCTCTGGTGGCAGTGTCGGTTTCTTCTATGGGAGGCCTGTAATCATCTGCTAGAGCAACCTTTCTGTGTCAAGTAGAGGTTGTTTCAGCATTCTAGGTGCTGTAAAGGATCATTTCTTTATCCAAAACAGTGGATCCACATGTATTGCTAGTCATGGTTCCACCTCATGGGCACTCTCCATTTTCATCATAGTCTCATCAGGCATTGACTTGTCAGACTAGCATAGTTAGCCTCGAACCAGCTGCTCAAAAGCACAGAGAGACAGTCCTCTAAGGAATCAGGTGACATACACCTGGTCTTCCATAAAATAGGAAACACCTAGACTCCATCAGAGTCCACCAACTCTGATACAGACTTGAAGGAGAGGGTTCCCCACAGTCCCACATGGAAGATTCTTCAGTTGGCAAAATTTTAGAAATGAAGTGCTAGGGGTATCTTGGCTCATTAATCCCCTTGCTCTCAAATTAAGGCAGTATTGTCTGAGATATGTGGAATGACACAGTCTACATTCTCTGTGGTCCTCCCCAGCCTGACCAGTTAATGGACTTAGTGGCTAGGATGTTCCTGCAGGAGCCTGACATGTCCAAGGCAGTTCATAGGTTCATAGGTTGGTACTAGGCTATCGGCCCTAGGGCCTATGCAAGCCTAGCCATAACAATTCCCTGGATATTTCTTCCCACAATATTTACTTCCCTGGACCGCTGTCTAGCAGGGCGACTGACATGATCCCCGGGGTGAATTTCCTATCTCCCATCCAATCATCAAGGTTCCTTTTGAAGAGGGCCAATGAGGCGCTCTGCTTGACATGTATGGGCAGTCTATTACAGAGTATGGACAGGATTCTCCTTCCCAAGAGCAAAAGAGCAGTGGGCCAAATCAGCTGCTGTACATTTCATCACACAGGTGGCAGCTACTAAAAGAGAACTTTAAAATTATGCTACCTCTATCCATCCCATCAAGAAGGAATCCATGGAGACAGGGACACACTTGGAAATCGGGTGTATGTTTTGGGTACCTTTGTGCTTCAGGCCCTGAACTGCACCAGGTGTTATCTTCTCTGAGAAACTCACATATAGAGTCAAACAAGCAACTTTAGACTATTCTGGATAATGTGTCCAGCATTATGAAGTATTAAATGCACCTAATGCATTTAATGGGGATGGAGCAGCCATTGCAGCCAGAATTTGCATAGTCATGAGACGCATGCATGGCTGTACATATCGGTTTCATAGACAATAGCCATGAGAGGCATGCATGGCTGTACATATCGGTTTCACAGACACCTTTAAAGTGTTCTCAACTGCTCCTTTTGATGAGTCAACCTCATTTGGCCTATTTGTACAGAAGAGTGAGCAAGACAATAAGGGTTTGTTGTCAGAGTCGACTCTGAGGCCCCCAAAAGTCTTATCATAGGAACCAAAAAGGACATTGTTCTCTCAAAAGTTAAGTCATCAGTTTGACTTACCCTCAGACAGGGTGGCCATGGCACAGGTGGCCCTTTCAATGGATGAGGCTCAAAGGTAGATGTGGTTCACAGAATCAGGAATATTGCAGGCCCTTCTGTAACAGAAGACCCCAGAATCCCTGAATGTATTTGTGACTGCTCCACTCTGGAGGCAAATGGGGTCATTTCTTCCTTTACCCAGCCTTGTGGCAGGTCATTACCCATAACAATTGTGTAAGAGTAATAATATCCATAGGCTATTGCATACTTAGTTTGGAACCCCGCCCCCCCAGCCCCACACTCCATTGCCAGATGTTTCAGAAAGCCAGACAAAGGTCTATGTGACAAAGCTTCTCTTCTTGGCAGAAAGGTCATGCAGGATGTCCTATTGGGCCATTTCAGGATTTTACTTTAAGCTTGTTTTGTTTCCAAAGAAAACCATGGACCTCAGTTCCATTTTTTATCTCAGCCTAATGAACACATATGTGAAAGTCCAGATTCAGAATGTTCATGGGGCAGTTGATTCTATCTTGTCTCTGGGCAGTTGAATGGATGTGCTCTCTGAATCTTTAGAAGACCTTAAAAGATAGTAAGAGTCCATGAGATTTGTTCACATATGAATAGGAGGCAGTTATTACCAATTCACAGCACAGCCATTTGCCATCACCAAAGCCCGAAGGTGATCACCAAATGTATGGCTGTCATAGCAGTTTCTCCATGACTTCAGTGATGAAAAACCTTCCCATATAAACACCAGTGGCTCCTAGTAGCATCCTTTGGATCTCTTCAGCAATCTCTGAATGATCTTATTCATGTTTGCAAAGTTGTATGAGAGACAAGTTGGCATACTGTTTAAGGTCTTCTCATGTGCAAGCTGAGTCTATATTATATGTACGAAGTCTGACAACTTTGAATCTCATATGATCGACTCCATGTGAGTGAAGTTTTCAAACATCGAATATAAAATATAAACAAAATAAAAATAAAAAAACCTACCTGAATGCTCTATGCAGGGAGGCAAGCCCCCCTGCACCCCCCACACCCCCGCTACTTAAATATACCAACTCCGAGATCACGCTACATTGAAGTGAAGGGAAATATTCCCTACTGCAATCTTCGTTGAAACGTTTGATGTTTGAAAACTTCACTCATATGATGTAGATCATATGAGATTCAAAGTTTTCAAACTTAGAACTTATAATATAGACCCTGCAAGCTATATGGTCTGATTCTGACCTCAATTCAGTTCCTGTATGGAGTTTTTATGTTCTGCGTATGTCTATATGGGTCTGTGTGTCTGTGTGTGGTGTTACTCCCACCTTTCAAAAATAAGCTGTTTCCATCTCAAAACTCACTCAAGAATACAGTTGTGTTCAGCAGCATAGATTCTAGATGTTGCCT
>NC_056729.1:1852714969-1852733971 GCF_019279795.1 Protopterus annectens | reverse complement strand
GTTATTCAGTTCAGTTTGTGTGGCTGGGAAAAGGAATGGCCACAACAAAAAGATTATTGTCACTAGTACAGGTAACGGAATGATTATGCAATACTTCTGAGGAAATGATTGTTCTGCATTCCCATTTTCTCCAACTCTTCTGAACAGTTCTATTCGGATTTTTCTAGATTCTATCATTTTTACTTTTAACATGTGATCTTACTCTCTGCCCTAATAGAACCTTCAGCACCGATGATTTCTTCACTGGGGTTGAGACGGATCAGTCCTATTGATCTGACCCCCCTTTGTAGCCAGACTTTGTGCTGAGGGCCCCGATGGAGAGGTAAGATTTTTGACCAGTTCTAAGTTCTTAACTAGTTTGCAGTGTGTCAGGTGGATCCACGAGACTCGCTGTACAATTTTGACTGCAGTGGGTGTCGACAGAAGCACTTGATATGGGCCTTCCCACTTTGGTGACGTCCAATTCTTCTTTTTTATGGTTTTCACCCAGATCCATTTCCCTGGAATCACTGCCACTTCCGATGTTTTGATTTGCTCTTTATCTGAAACAGAATTTGACTGCAACAGATGTTTAGAATTCAACAAATTTCTCATGTATTTGGCTAGTGTACAGTCGGCTTCCTGGTCTGCAGGCATGAGAGGTTTCCACTGGGGTATATAATAAGCCCTTCCAAATAGTTTTTCAAAAGGAGTCGATCCTTTTGCACTCGGAACAGTTCTCATGCTCAACAGTGCCACGGGCAGACAGTACACCCAATTCTTTTCTGTTTCTGCTATTAACTTTCTTAAATTACTCTTTAAAATCCCATTATGCCTCTCAACTTGCCCTGCAGATTGCGGATGACATGCACAATGATTTTTTAAAGAAATACCAAAATGCTTACTTAACTGTTGTATGGTTTGGTTTACAAAATGTGTACCATTGTCACTGTAGATCCTTTCCAGAATGCCGAATCTAAGGATGATTTATTTAACAAGGATTTTTGCTACTGTAGCTGCGTCTGGATTTTTTGTCTGAAAGGCTTCCACCCATCTGGAAAACATATCTGCAATGACAAGACAATACTTCTTATTTTCACCTTTGTTCAATTCTATGAAATCCATACAAATAGTATGAAACGGATATGGTGGTGTAGGGGAACTCCCTTGCTTGGGCTTTAACGCCCCTTGTGCATGATGTTTGTTACAAATGTGGCACATCAAACAAAATTTTTTAGAATAGTTTATAAATCCATATGTTGTGAACACTCGGTTCACCAGCTGTACCACCCCCCCTGTTGAGACATGGCATTGCCCGTGGCTCAACAAAGCTGCATATCTAAACAAATTAGATGGTAGTATCGGTTTCCCTTCTTTAGAGATGTACAGTCCCTTTTCGAGAATTGCTCCTCGTTTTATCCATCTTTGTTTCTCAGCTTGCGTAGTGAGTGTCTGCATTGTCTTTAACATTTCTAAGTCTAAAATCTCAGAGGGTTGTAATTCCTCATTCAAAAGAAATACTTCTAAAGCTGCCTGCTTTGCAGCTGTATCAGCTCTCGCATTACCTTTTGAAATCCTATCTTGTTGCTTGGTATGAGCTGTGCATTTACAAATAGCTACTTTCTGAGGTAACTGAATAGATTCTAAAAGATCTAGAATAAACTGTGCATGATTAATAGGTTTGCCAGTAGATGTTATCATTCCTCGATTTTTCCACTGTTGCGCAAAAACATGTACAGTAGAAAAAGCATACTGGCTGTCAGTAAAAATGTTCACACATTTACCCTTTGCTAAGGTACATGCCCGTGTCAAGGCAATCAATTCTGCTGCCTGTGCAGATAAGATGTGTGGTAAACGTTTTGCTTCTATAATCTCAGTATCAGAAACTACTGCATATCCTACTAGGTTCTGTCCTGCAGGACTCCTTTTGCACAAGCCATCTAAGTGCTATGTCACCTCGGCATCATCCAAGGGGACATCCATGAGATCTTTTCTAGGCAGTGTCTTTTGCTCAATCACCTGCAGGCAGCGGTGTGGTGTGCCATCTGCAGGGGTTGGGAGCAAGGTAGAAGGGTTCAAAGTCATGCATCGTTCAATTGTCATATGAGGTTGGCTCAACAATATAGTCATACAGGAAAGATGCCTAGCAGGGGAAAGATATGCTACCTTCTGTTGCAGTAAAATAATTGTGACTGCATGAGGCACTCTCAAAGTGAGAGGGTGGAATAAAACTACTGAGGCTGAAGCCTGTACTGACATTGTGGCTGCAACTACTGCTTGTAGACAGTGGGGTAAAGACCGTGCCACTGGGTCTAGTTGTGATGAATAATAAGCAATAGGGCATTGCTTGTCCCCATGCTGCTGTGTCAACACTGATGTCATATAACCTTGCTTACAATCTACAGTTTGGAAAAAATATTTATGATAGTTTGGTAATCCCAGAACTAATGAGGACGCTATTAACTGTTTCAGTTTGCAGAAAGCAGATTCTGCCTCTGGTGTCCATTGTAACAAATCCTGTGCTGTCATAGGCTTTTTATCTATCAGGTCAGTCAGAGGTGCAGATTCCAAAGCATAGTTTGGAATCCAGCTCCGGCAAAAATTAGTCATACCCAGGAAGGACATCATTTCCTTCTTGGTAGTGGGTTTTGGTGCTTGCAAAATTGCTACTTTTCTGTCCTCATCTAATGTTCTACACTCTTTGGATATTACATATCCTAGGTATTTGACTTGTTTTTTCCAAAGCTGCAGTTTATTTTTGTTTACCTTATGTCTTTCAGCGGCTAAAAATTGTAATAGCGCTATGGTATCTTCTTTGCAATCTTGCTGGGTGGGGGCCGCCAGCAGGATATCGTCAACATAAAGTAAAATCTGACTGCCTCTTGGTGGGGTAAATCCCGCCAAGTTGCTTGCCATTTCTTGTGAGAATATAGTTGGACTTTCACAATACCCCTGTGGTAGTCGCATATATGTATACCTTTTCCCCTGAAATGTGAATGCAAACCAATACTGGCTGTCAGGGTGTATCAGTATCGAAAAGAATGCATTGCTGATATCTACCACAGAAAAATATTTCTGTTTAAGTTTTAAATCATTCAACAAGGTGTGTGGGTCTGGCACTATAGGTGCCCTTGGTATTACTGCATCATTTACAGCTTGTAAATCTTGGACCATATGCCATTCTCCATTTGCTTTCTTAACAGGAAATAAGGGTGTGTTGCATGGTGAATCAGGAGATTCCACCAGCACCCCTTCCTTAAGTAAAGCTGCTATAATAGGTTTGATTCCTACCTCTGCATCTTTTCTTAAGGGATACTGTCTCTTCTGTGGTCTAAATGCTGACTTTGGCGTGATAGTAACTGGCCCTGCTGTATGAATAAGTCCTACATCTGACTTTCCTGTTGACCAAAGAGTTTCTGGTATATTCTGTAAGGCATTCTCTTCCTCCTTTAATAGGAGTGCTAATCAGCTGTTCTTGCTAGACTGCAAGTGTACGGCTGGGTGGGTCTGAGTTATCCAATTCAGCTTCTGTATTTGTATTCCCTGTTCTGACAGTTCTAATTCTGTCTGTTTCTCCCATCTCGTGACTTTTTCTCCTAAGTCTGCCCATTTTATATTTTTGTCCTTAGTTAAGCTAACATGTGGTAATTGATTAGATTTATATAGTGCAAAGAACTCCTGGGGCAATGAACAGCTGGCTACACTGTTCCCTTCTGTGTCCCAGTACAGACTACGTGATATCAATCTGTTTCCACGATTTCCAAACAATTCTTGCTCATATTCCTTATCAGGTCCTGGCATGTTACAATAATACAGGGTACAGTGCAACAAGTGTTGCTTATCAATGTCAAGGGAGGGGAACTTGCTGATGGCTACCATTCATCAACTCTTCGGTCACAGCCCCTGGACCAGTCGTAACCAAGTCCTGGCTGTACCAATAAAACATTTCACCCTCCGATTGCACTGCAAAGGTATCAGTTTGTCGCTGTGCTTCCATACCCTGCGTGTTTGGGACTACTGCTATACCAAATAGCTGCATAAGGTCTCTACCCAAGAGGTTTACTGGGCATTTTGCAGAAACAACAATTTTGCTTTTCTGGGTCAATCCTGAAACAGGATCAGTTATTGCAATGTTACGGGAGAGGGGCTCCCGGTACAGCAGTCCATTAGCTGCTTTTACTAGTATGTAATCAGGTGACTCTGAGTTTTCTGGCAGTTTGGAGGGATGTATCAGGGTTTGTGATGGCCCTGAGTCACACAAAAGTCTAACTTCACCTCCCTTCCACCAAGAGTGTAACTTCTGGTTTTGTGTCTGCTAAATAGAGCTCCAAGCTCAATAAAGCTAAGTCCAATATTTCATTTTCTTCACTGTCCGTAACTTCCTGCACTTCCTCTATCTCTTCTATCACATCCTCTACTCCCTCTATCACATTCTCATTTGTCCTTTCTTCGCTATCCCCTTCTAGTGATTCCTGACTATCATATAGTCAGTCCTCACCCTCCTTGTCTTCTGTGGTTGCCTTCTTGTTTTTCTTGCAATCCCTTGCCAAGTGTCCCTTTTTACCGCATTTAAAACATTCTCCCCTTTTCTTTCGCCCTTCAAAGTCCTCTGATCGCCGATCAGATTGTCTGTTTCCCTGGGCATTTTTTTTGCCCTTTTTCCCGGACTGTACTACATAAACTTCTGCTCCATCTTCTACAGAAAATACTTGAGCATTCTTTTTCTTTTTGCTATTAAAATGCCTCTCAGCATGCCTAGCATATTCAAGTAATGACTGTAACCTGCTTGTACGATGATCTACCATGTGCTTTGTAATAAAACTGCTTATGGGTGCAATATTGCCTTTCAAAAATGCATTCTTTAACTGCTGTTCATATGGGGAATCTTGTGTTTGATCTTCAGGGACCTGCATTCCACAGTGGTTATTGAAACATTCTAATAATCTGGCATAATATCGGTCAACAGTTTCACCTTCTTGTTGGATGCATTGATTAATGCAAGTCCAGTCTGCCCTAGGCTTCCATTTCTCAGAGATTCGGTCTGTAAGACCTTTTACTCTTTTGTCTAGTTCTGCGCTGCTATGTGGGAGGGGGTCTGTGTGCATTGTCACGGGAATTCCAGTTGCCACTAATCATGTGCCAATCTGGTCCCACAATTTGTCTAACTACTTTTTCTACCTCTTCTCCGTTTAAATTATAACTCAGCCTCATTCCTTGTAAATCTTCTGAGAATTTTCTAAAATTAACTTTTGGATGGGGAATTCCCTCAGTGGCTTTCCGGATATCTTCCGGAGTCCAGGGTCTATACACTAGAATAGTTGGGTCCTGACCTTCTTGTCCTGCCTGAGGATTAGGTACTTCTATGAGTGGGCATATTTCTTCTTCACTCATAGATCATGAATTTTTAACCATTTGATATAACTCAATGCCTTCATTTGAGTTACCTGCCCGTGTTCGAGACCTGGTCCCGATGGGATCTTTAATAAAGGGTTTCGCTTTTATAATGTCTCAATTTTCAGTGACAGCAGGATATAGTGGGGGTGGACTAACCTGTTCACTTGCTTCATATTCTGGTAAGGGAGGCGGAGGGGCCAATGCTATTACTAAATTATTGTCCTCCTTATCTAAAAACATTGCTTTTGAATTATTGTTCTTTTGCTCCCTACAGTTTACTTCCTCAATCCACCTGTGTGCCTGAGGAATTCCAAATTGGCGTTGCTTTTTTACCCGACCTTTAGAATCGGTTTTGAGCTGTTTGACAAGTTTGACAAGCGAGGATTTTTCTAACTTCCCTTCGAATTCATACTTATTAACCCATTTTGAGTAGTATTTAATATTATCAGCGCTCTGCGACTGCATGTATTTTGCATCTTCAGTTAACGGCGGATCTTGGTGTATTTTTGTGCAATTATTACCCATTTTGTTCTACCCTTTTGATCGTTACGTAACCTCTCTTATTTTTAACGTGGTACCACAGATTTTGTTATAGTCTCTTCAGAATGACTGCCTACCTATTCTGTTTTCCCTGATCTATGACAAGACAGTACTCTTTTCTGTCCCTGACTTGTAAAAACACAGTCTTGACAAAAACAATACAAATCTAGTTTCTGATGTAAAAACAGAAAAAAAGAGTAGATTCACCTTACCTGAGCCGACCTTGAATTCGGAAAGACTACATGCAGTTTTGGATAGCATGGAGAAGGATTTCATGAGGCTCAAACGCTTACAAACACAGTGAATACACTTCCAGTTCTGCCTCGAACAACATATTATTCCGCAAGGTTTAAGGGTTCTTAATATGCCAAATCAAGGCAAGGAACATCCAGATTTACTCGCGAAATGGCAACGCCTGAACATTGAGCTGAGTCGCAAGTATTTGCAACTACTAATTGACTTTTTCCTCCCTGAGGAGGTTAGGCTAACAGATAATATTAAGCGCAAACAGCAGGAGCTGTTTAGTAACTTTTCGGATAAGGTGGTTGCACCATTGTTTGAGAACTCGCTAGATTGTGTGCTAGCGTATGAAAGAAAACTTTACAGCAGAAAAAACACAAAGCTACCAGGGATATTAATGATTTTAAATTGGGCAATGTATTCTTATGGCCCAGAACAGGGCAGGATTCTTCTACAACGTCTCAGATGCATAGGGATCCTTCTACTCCCATGCCTCCTAGGAAAGTAAAGGAATCTACACACTTTAATTTTATCAACGATGTTACAAGTAATAGTGTAACAAATGACATGAATGTGGGTGTTGAATTGAATGGACATAACAGCATTACTCCTGTGGAGATGGACTCTGCCCAAGTTTGTACTGGGGGGGGGGTCACCATCAGTAATGATGCATGTATTTTGGAAGAAATACCACCTGTCGCTGGGACTACCACAGACAATTGCAAGGACTCTGTGGATGTTATTCATATTGTACATCCCAGTACATGTACTAGAAACAACTTATATCCTGAAGTACATGTGGTTAAGAATAGACCTGTTTCTACAAAGAAAGGATCAGAGCCTGTTGTTAGACCTAAAGAAAACTACTACTTTGACTGATTCCAGCAAGCTCAAGTTTGGATTTGACTTTTCCTCTGCCAGTGCATGGAGAAATGTCTCGCAGACCTAAGCTCCATGAGCAGGGGCAGACAGAAGAGGAAATTATCAGGGGATTTTATGCCCCATCAGACTTTAAAGAGAATGTGGAACAACAAGCGTTAATTTATAATTTGTCGCACATTACTCTAACAGATGATGATACCAGTTTATTAAACAAAGGTTTGAATTTTATTCCTAAAAGCCAGAGCAAATTGACTGATACAATGGTGGACTTAAAACTTTTTTGTAGGAATGTAATGCTTAGATTAATTTATAATGATTCTGAGAAAGAATCAGCACAGAGCAGGAAGTTTGCTTTTAAGAATTTAAGTGATTTTGTACCAACTCACCACCCATTAGTTGAAGCATTCCTTAAGTTAACAGAGGAGGAATTGTATAGTTACTGTAATACTCAACTGGGACCCCAAAACAGAAGAAGGGATAACAGGCTTGAGCTGGGAACGTCAGTGTCTGAGGAAATTGCAGAATGATCCTACAGTTATAATTAGACCAGCTGATAAAGGTGGGAAAGTTGTAGTATTGGATATGTCATTTTATACGGAGGCTATGTCCTCCATGTTACAGGATAGGTTCTATGAACCTACTTCCATGGAACAGGTTCACTCTGTTGTCAGATATATTCATGACACGCTTTATGATATTCTTAGAAGTAATTTAATAAATAAGGAGCTATATGGATACCTTATGATTTATACACCCACTATACCGATTATACAAGGTCTCCCCAAGGTACACAAAAATATGAAGAACCCACCCATGAGACCCATAGTTTCTGGCCGTGGTTGGGTAACTGAACACCTTTCAGTTTTTGTGGAGAAACTTCTGAGATGTGTATTGAATGACAGTGTTACAGTCTTGAAGGATTCCAAGCAATTTTTGATTGATCTGTATGAATGTATTGGACACCATGATAGAATCTCTAATTGCACTTTTGTGACTTTTGATATTCAATCCCTATTTACTGTAATACCTAATGATATAGGACTTGATTATGTGTTAAATTATCTGAAAGCACACAGTACTTACACTGCAGTATTGATAGACCTCATAGTTCATTTTTTAGAACTTGTCTTGGAGAACAATTTATTCATGTTCCAAGACCAGATCTATAAACAGTGTGATGGCGTAGCTATGGGCACTCCATGTGCAAATAGCTACGCCAACATGTTCCTTGCATACTGGGAGGAACATGTTTTATTTAAGAATGCACTTTTCTGTGAACATGTGGTGTTCTACAGAAGGTTTGTTGATGACCTTTTTGTTCTTTGGAATGGAACATCAGAACAGCTGGAATCAATGCTATCCATTATGAATGATTTAACTACATTCCTTACTTTTACCATGAACTATTCCACATAGAATTGATTTTTTAGACCTATATATTGAGAGATTAACAAATGATATGATAAATACGGGGATCTATCGCAAGGCATGTTACTGCAATTCCTTGTTAAGGTCTAGTATGCACCCACAATTTGTTTTTAAGAATATAATGAAAGGACAGGCGATTAGAGCCTCGAGATTGAACCCCACTGAACAGGGATTTATCTCAGAATTAGACAATCTGAGAAATAGATTACTGACCCGGGGATACAAGGATAATGAGATTATACCATACATGGAGGAAGCATGTTTATATAGGTGTTTATACACCCGGATTTACACACCATTTTCTCCATCAAGGCAGATGCAGATTGTATGACACCTAATGTGGTGTATTTAGCTACTTGTCAGGCATGCCCGAGTTTCTATGTTGGTAAAACTAACCGGCCGTTAAGGGATAGAATGAGAGAGCATATTTACCACATGAGAAAGGGCACTTTACACAATGCCTTAGCAAAACATATAACCACCAATGACAATGATCATACTTTCTTGTTCTGGGTCCTAGAGATAATTGTTGTGAATAAGAGGGGTGTAATACTATGAATCTTACTGAATCTAAGGAGACTGACTGGATCATTCGTTTGAAAGCTGATAGGGGGCATGGGTTGAATGATAGAGCTTCTATAAAACCTAAGCTGAGACAACGCAGGCACATAAAATGAACTATCATTTATTTGTATATGTTCTTGATTATGTATTTTATCAATATTAACGTATCAGAATGTTTATTTACATGTTTTTAGGTCACTATGCAAGTTTTATATATTTTTGTCGTACTTTACATTAACATGTTTATATATGGGAGAGTTCTTTAAATTCTCCAGCATTGCTTTTAATTGTTTAAATTGTTTTAATTGATTAATTGAGCTGCTTATATAAGGGGAGGTCTACTGTGACTTTTATACAAGGATCTGAAGAATCTGTAATGTGAAAGCGCTCATCCGTATGTTATAAGTGCACATTCTTGGAATTAAATTTGGAGTTTTGTTCTTACTTCTGCTGTACTCCGCTTCCTTTGTGAGTTACTCAAACAATGGCAGCAGTTAAATCTCGATGTAAGTTATAAATATGAGACCAATCATTGATTACTTTCAACTCATAGAACAAGATCTGCTAGAGGAGATACAGCAGTTGCATTGTAACATTCTCGATAAATTTAAGGGGGGACATTATGACAGTGCGCTGAACAATGTGTACTTGAATATTTCCTTTTATGAGAAAAAGCTGCAGCAAACGAAGCAATGTAAGTTGCAGAGAGATTTCACTGATTTTACTTCAGGTAATGCTTTTACCTGGCGAAGAACTTCCATCAATGCAATTCTGCAGTTTGAATCACAGAGGACTACCTTAAACTCTGAACCACTACCTAGTTCACTGCCGAAAACTGTTGAAGCTGGTATTTTGTTAACGGACACACAGAGGTTTGGATGGGGATTATCTCTCACACCTGTACCATCCACCGTTGAGTCTGATTTTACCCCTCCACCTAACCAACAAGCCCTCAATGTAGTATCTATGGGAGCAAGACCGAAGCACCTTGGACCATTTTTTTACCTTTACCGGTAAAGCAATGGGAGTCTTGACAGCAATCGAGGTCAGTAAGCTGAGGACGGCAGAAGAGGAAGAACTCTGGGGGATATTATCCCCTGAACAGAAGAAAGAAACACTGAGTAATATTGTGGTGAACCTGTTGGACTATGAGCTCAGTGAAGCCGAGTTCTCCCTTTTAAATAAGGGCCTGACTTTCATTCCTTCTACCACTACTAATGTAAGTGAACTATTGACTGATCTGAGACTATTTGGTCGCAATATTGCCCTAAAATTGTTTTTCAAAGATGGTTCACATGAATATAATGTTAATGGTAAAGTTTATAAGAGAAAGAGTTCTTTTACTCCTATGTTACCAGCTCATGTTGAAGCCTTTATTAGAGCTTGCGAGAGGGATATATATGACACTTTATATAATAAACATAAAGATGAATTTTATAATTTAGATCTAGCTCAGAGGCAAGCACTTTATTCACTGAAAAATAATTTAGTATTAATTATCAGACCAGCTGACAAAGGAGGAGCAACAGTCCTCTTAAACAGAAATGACTATGATGCAGCAATATACGAGTTGTTAAATGATGTGAATACGTACACAAGGTTGAATGACATACAATATCATAAGACAGTGAGTAATGCAAGTGACACTATATGATTTACTTATGTGTAGACAAATTGATGAAACTTTGTATTCTTTTTTATATGTAGAACATCCATTAATTCCATGTATTAAAGGACTACCTAAAATTCATAAATCAATGCAGAATCCCCCAATGAGACCCATAGTGTATGGAGGGGGATGGTGCACGGAACCTCTCTCTATGTATGTGAAAGACAAGTTAGGGTCCTTAGTTAGGGAGATCTCTACCATTCTAAAGGACACAACACAGTTACTTGATGACTTGAATCTTCGTGGGAAGAATTCTCGTATGATGAATGATTTAATGGTCAGCATGGATGTACAAAGTTTATTTACTTCTATACCTAATACTTATGGTATAGAAGCTATAAGAGCAGTGTTGAGTGACCATCGAATGATTAGTAATGATGAGGTCATTTTATGTACCTTGTTGGATTTGATTTTATCTAACAATTTGCTGATGTACAAAGAAAAAACCCATTTACAGCAATGGGGTGTCGCAATGGGCACCCCGTGTGCCAATTCTTATTCGAATTTGGTGGTACACTACTGGGAAACACAGCACTTGTTCAGTAGTAAATTTTGTTCCCATGTTAAGTTTTACAGACGTTTTGTGGATGATATTTTTATGTTGTGGGATGGGGGGATACCCCTCCTTAATGATTTTATTACCTACTTAGCATCAACAACAGAATTCTTGAGGTTTGTAGCCACACATTCTTTTGAAGTTGTAGATTTTTTGGACATAAAAATATATAAGAATACATTGGGTAAAATCACTACATGTTTGTTTTGTAAAGAATGTTGGCGAAATAGTCTACTGGACCATAGTAGTATGCATCTCAAGCACATTTTTTTTCCAACATAATGAAGGGTCAGTTGAATAGAGTAAAGAGAATTTGTGGGAATAGATCTGTCTTGGAGCATGAAGTAGATTCTTTGGCACAATTATTTTTAGACAGAGGTTACAAACAGTCTGATTTTTCTAGATTGAAAAATGACGGTATTAATGGGACAGCAAGTTCTACACAGAGTGAGTTCCCCACGTAGAGATAGCATACGATGGCATGGGAAATGTGGGACTTGCCTAGTAACTAAATATACTACAGACAATAAGAAGGTACATGAGATTTTAAATAAGAACTGGCATTTTCTTATGGCAGATAGAGATATGATGAAACTTGGAGAAATGCCCGAGTTTATATATAGAAATAATCAGAATATGAAACGGATACTATGCGGTAACAGGACCCGTAGTTTGATTCAAGAAGGAGAACTTGGTACTTTTCCCTGTAAGAAATGCAGGATGTGTAGTATTGAAAAAATATATTGAGGTCTGTCTGCTTACTGCTGCTTACTGCTTGCTCTTGCTGTGGGATTTGAAGTCTTCTTAAGACACTCAGTCTTGCTGGCTGGAATCAAAGTCTGGTTATAATTGCATTCACAGTCTGTTGCATACAGAAACTTTCAGAATATACACTGATACAGCATCTGACTTTAAGAGCAGTAACCAATAACTTTTATAATAAACCAAACCGGACAAATGTTGCAGCTTAAAAGTACTGTTCCAACTTTACTTCTCATATAGTACAGATGATGTGAGAGATATAACATTTACCTCAGAACACCAAATGTGTTCCTACCATACCCCTAACAACTAGATTTAATACAGACTTTTTATACATATTTTAGTTAAACACATACCCTCTAGGTTTTGGAAAGATACTGGCTTGATGACGCAAATGCTAACACATCTGTTCTTGTTCAAATGCTGATAAGTAAACTGTCTTCAAGAAAACGCCTTGTAAACTGTCTTCAAGAAAATGCCTTGTGGATTCTGTAAATGCTGACAAGTAAACTGTCTTCAAGGAAACGCCTTGTGGATTAGAAAAAGCACATTTTTAAACTTTCTTAGAAAAGCATGTCCTGTTCAGTGAAAGCAGATTACATTCTTGTCATGTCTGTAAGAAGTTCAGCTTTCTTGATGTGTGTGTGTAATACACTTATAAGCAAGTTCCTTATTATTTTTCAGCCACAGTCATTTAGTATGGTTGCTGATCACATATTACTAAACTCTGTTTCTGCATTTAAGCAAGCTTTTTCTTTCATTATATTTAGAACATAATTAATTTAAATGCATAATATCTAACAATTCCCTCTGTTTTTAAACATACTCAAAACATTTTATACTGATATGTATTTTTTATCACATTATATAGAAAACACAAGAAACAAACTTTTAGTCTTCTTTTGATCAAAATGCAATTTTACACAGTTAATACAATGATATTACGTATTACTACCAAAACTGAATGTATTTAACAACTTTTTCTTTTGCAGACCATTCTGTGAAATTATTTTATCAGTTATGAGCTGTGTCTGCTTTAGTTTAACTTGATTAATTTATTCCTTTGCAATTACAGAATTTAATTTATGACAGAACTGTTTCATTAACTCTTTGCAACTTGCTGAATTAACTATAAGACACAAGAACCATGTGCTACTGCAAGCATAACATTATGATCATGTCTTTGAACTGCCCATTAACATCTTGGTAAAGTACTGAACTGGGCTTAGATAATAAATATTTGAAAGCAATTCTTTTACTTGGGTAAAACCAGTGATATTACAACTTGACAAATTACTTTTAAACTTATTACAATGTATTCTGTACAGTATGTATTTACACAGACTGTTTGCTAATCATGCATTTCAATTTAGCAGCTATCCTGAACCCAATTTTTTAAAACATGGTTTTTCACACATATTCATTGCTAGACATTAATTTAATTTGTACTAAATTCTTCTGTATTTGTACATACAAAGACTATAACGTAAATTTAGTCTAATCTTACAAATTTAATAGCATTAATATTAAGCAAAATCTTGGAAAATGTTTATGTCTCTTTAGAAATATCTAGTGGAATTGGCACCAAATGCATATGTCCTGTTATTTTAAACTACATACTCAGCAATTAAAAATATTCATGCTTTTTTATACCAACATTGTCTTGCCAAAAACATATTAAAAAATAGTGTCCAATCTTGTTCCGTTTTTTACATATCTTTACTCTGTCTTGTATAGCTGTAATCAATTTTAAGCCATCTCTTGTTTTTTTTAAACCATCTCTTGTACAACTTTACAGTTTAACAGGTTGTAAATACAATTTAATACTAAACAATACAATAGCCATTATGATAGCTATTAACAACTTGTAAAATATCTTATCCTGTCAGGTTTAATCTGTGTTTAATAACTAGAATGACAGCTATAAAATATTTTATCCTATCAGGTTTAATCTGTTTACCAATATTTCTAATGCACTAATACCTGTTTTTCCCTCCCCCTGAAACAGTATTGTTAAGAAGGAACAATATATTATTTCTGCTCTGTAGCTTTATTTCAGACCCTTTTGCAACACATACTGCTCACACAGTGTGTAAAACTGATAAAGCACCCTTCCCCCTGTAGTACAGCAGCACTGTTTATATTTTATAATATATGTCAGCCCAACACTTTGGTTATACATTTGCTTTATTAGGTTACCAAACTATAGACCTTTGTCTGATTTGATCATCTTTTCTGTTGCCTTTGCTGTCTACTTCTACTAGTAGTAATTTGTACCCTCCTGTATACTTTATTTGAACTGTATGTATACTATAACCCATCTGTTGGCTATACTTGATGTAACTAAGTTTTTTTTTATTTTTTTATTTTTTATTTTTTATCAGTGACACATATGCACAATTGTGATGTTTTATTATAATTACCAAATAGTGTTGCATGTGAGCATTTTAGAAAAACTCAAGCCACTTGTCTGGCAGTCTTGTTTCTTATCTTATCTGTTCAACATTTCCTGTAACTATTCGTCCAGTTTAGGAAGGTCTGAGCTCACATTTCAGTTAACCCTTTTTAGCATTTTTCCTTTAATTATCTGTTAGTAAAAATGCAGTTATAAAACACTTAGTATTATATTTGTGATTTGCATAACTATGCAAACTAAACATTATTTTACAATTTGTTTACATATTTTTTAACTTTTGATTTCAGTATTTTTATTTATTTATTTAACTATTTAACTGTTCTGACATTCATTTTACAAAGACTGTTTGACTAATACCATTCGGGATTTTATTTCTTTTTAAAATTCAGAACTTTAACTGTTTGTTGTGGTGTTACTATACAATTATATAAAAAAAATGTAAAAAAATAAATAGATATTAGCTTAACAAACACATTTATATATTTACATTATTTATATTTGCTGTTGTCTGCCTGTTATTCTTGTGCGTTGTATAAAAAGAAAATGCATGCATGTCAGTCTTGTGACTTTAAATCTTTATACAAGCATGTCAGTGTTGTGACTTTAACTTTTTACTCTTATTATCTATTTTTATTTAATTTTATACAATAGAACTGTTTTGTTTACCTTTTGACTATGCTATGAGAATGGCAGTCATACGCTCTACTTTACTTTAGTACTTATAAATATATTGCTTTAATTGAATGGAAGTTTTAAACATTTGAGAATGATTTGTCAGATCCTATCATCCTACCATGTAAGCTTAACCATTTTCAAAACACAAACATGTTATAAAATATATTTCTTTTGTACAGATCACCTGTAGTTTCCTACTCTTTCCCAATGTATGTAGGAAGTCAGTCTCTGTCAGTTCAGCTAATCTACTTTCTTCATCTTGTAACTGTTGTTTAAGAGTCTCCTCATGGTCTGCCTGATATGTCTCAGGAACCTGTTCTGCTGAATCTGAAACTCCTATGCACTTTTGAAAAAAATGTTTGTATAACTTGTCTAAACTTCCTGAACTCATTGTGTCTCTTTTTTAGAAGTTTACTACATTCCTTTGTAACAAAATGTACTAGTGGTTCTATCAGTAACTGATTTGACTCACATGTGGTGACAGGACATAACTGTTTAACATCTGAATATAATAGAAACACTTTAGCCTTAGTTAATTCTTTATCATGAACAGATCTGTCTTCACAGTCTATTGTTTTAGCAACATCATGTAATACTTTTTTATGACATAATACACAAAATGCAGTTTTTGTTGAATCACACAATAAACATTTGTCATATTTCACATGGTTTTCTTTGAGATACCAGTTAAATATTGTAATACATTTGCATAATGCCTTACTATCAACCTGCCCTAATAAGGTTTTACATTTACTAATATGCTGTGTATACCAACATTGCAATTTACTATCCATACTGTCTTAATTAAACATCCAAACTATCGAATAGCAACCATACTAAAAATGTGACGTAGAAAAAAGTCTTACCAGTAAGAAAGAAAACAGGTGATCAGGCTGTTGTTGCAGATGGCTGGAAATTTTTCAAAGTCACTTGAGAAGCTGGGAAAGCACAACAGGCAGTGAACTATTGGGCTAGTGGATATCCTCCTTTCTTAGCGAAATTATGTCACTGCGGCTGGAACTTCTGTCTCACTCCAGATGTGAGCGTCTAAAACTTTACTACTGCAAGCTGCATAAACTGGAATACTTCTGTTCAGAATTGACACATACGTACAAATGTTAGTTACTGCAATTTAACTGAAGTAACCCTCTGCACACCATCCTCCCCTGTGGTTGAATGCAGAGTGTAGGTTCAGATGCAGGCTAGCTTGCCATTGAAAAAATATATGGTGCTAGTCACTCGGCTGGCTTGCCATTGAAAAATTATATTGAGCTCTCTTTGCTTACTGCTGCTTACTGCTTGCTCTTCAGAAACTTGCAGAATATACACTGATACAGCATCTGACTTTAAGAGCAGTAACCAATAACTTTTATAATAAACCAAACCGGACAAATGTTGCAGCTTAAAAGTACTGTTCCAACTTTACTTCTCATATAGTACAGATGATGTGAGAGATATAACATTTACCTCAGAACACCAATGTTCTACCATACCTAACAACTAGATTTAATACAGACTTTTTATACATATTTTAGTTAAACACACACCCTCTAGGTTTTGGAAAGATACTGGCTTGATGACGCAAATGCTAACACATCTGTTCTTGTTCAAATGCTGATAAGTAAACTGTCTTCAAGAAAACGCCTTGTAAACTGTCTTCAAGAAAATGCCTTGTGGATTCTGTAAATGCTGATAAGTAAACTGTCTTCAAGGAAATGCCTTGTGGATTAGAAAAAGCACATTTTTAAACTTTCTTAGAAAAGCATGTCCTGTTGTCCAGTGAAAGCAGATTACATTCTTTAGCTATGTTAGAAACCTGGGAGGAAACTCCCAGATATGCTCAGAGCTAGTTCAAAATGATGTGAAGATTACTGATCCTACAGAGATTGCCAACATACTGGCTGACAGGTTCAGTGCAAACTTCTCCCCCCCTCCGCCCCAAAAGGAGAGATATCTATACCAAACGATTGCAGCCCCCCAAACATCTCCAGCGCCCAAGTGAGAACTGCTCTCTCCAAAGCAAAAAACACAGCATCCATGGGACCTGATGGTGTCCCGGCTGTGTGCTCCATTAACTCAATGAGAATTAAACCCACAGCTAGGACAGCTGTTTAATCAAGTCTTACCTCTGGATACGTGCCCAGGAGTGGCGCACTGCAACTGTGGTACCACTCACAAAAGCGGTGCCTCCACCGACCCTGGAGTACGGCCCATTAGCTTGACAAGCCTTATTTGCAAAGCCATGGAGGATCATAATGGACCTCATAAATAATGACATAGGGAATTTGCAGACTTTGGATCCAACCCAGTTTGGCTTTGTCAAAGGCAGATCATGCCTTTTAAATTTGGTTGACTTTTGAAACAGTCGCCAAAGCCATTGATGAGGAAGGCAGTCCATACAGCCTACCTCGATCTGGCTAAGGCCTTCGATACAATACCCCACTCGGGTATCATTGAAAAACTCATCAGCTTAAATGTCAACCCATACATCACAAGATGGGTTGCAAACTGGCTGAGTGACAGAACCCACAGGGTCAGAGTTGCTGGCGCCATGTCTGACTCAAAGCCTGTCACAAGTGGTGTCCCACAGGGCTCAGTCCTGGAGCCACTCTTGTTTGGCATCTACTTCTCCGAAGTACAAGCAAACACAGGAGGGTTATGGCTGACAAAGTTTGCAGATGACTGTAAACTGGGCTCCATAGTAGAAAACACATCTGACACAGATATCCTTCAGAAGGGTCTCACAGAAACGGATAACTGGTGCCAGAGCCACGGCCTAAAGTTAAATGCCAAAAAATGCATAGTCATACCCTTCGGGAAAAACAAGGTTACCCTAGCTACCAAATAGGTGGCAATCCACTGAGCACAGAAAAGTTATCAGGGACCTGGGGACCCAGGTTGATAGTAGTCTGTCATTCGACACCCATGTAGCTAAAGTAGTTAGGAAGACGTTCTACATTGCCCACCTTATCATGAAGGGTTTCTCATCTAGATCAAGGGAGGTCATAGTCTCCTTTACTCATCACTCATCAGACCAATGATTGAGTACAATGCCCCATTCGGAATGTATCTGACCCGACACTTGCAGCAACTGGAGAGGCCACAAAAGTTCCTCACCAAAGGATAAAGGGTCTCAAAAATCTGTCCTATGCTGCCGACTGAAAGAACTCCAGCTCTACTCAGTAACCCGCTTACTCAGAGGTGACCTTTGCCTAACATACAAGGCCATGTCAAACCCAGATTTGATGAATATGCTTCACCTCAAAAAATCCAGATCCATCAGAGCCACAAGGCGGAGACTTAAACCTTGACACGACTATTAATAGGGCGTGCTGGAGGAATAGATTCATCACCAAGACTCCCTATGCTGTGGAACAAAATCCCGGTACATGTGAGGCAGAGCACCTCGCTGGCCTTGTTCAAGAGAAATCTTGACCAATGGATGGGAGATTGCAGATATACCCCAGGGATTACCTCAGTGTCATTGCTCGACAGAGGCACAGCAAAATAATGGGTTTAGTTCCCCATACTAAAGGGGTGGCGTAAGCCTAAAGCGATAGACTAAACTTGTAAATGCCCTCGGGCAGATAGCCTAGTATGAACCTATTCTTGTCATGTCTGTAAGAAGTTCAGCTTTCTTGATGTGTGTGTGTAATACACTTATAAGCAAGTTCCTTATTTTTTTCAGCCACAGTCATTTAGTATGGTTGCTGATCACATATTACTAAACTCTGTTTCTGCATTTAAGCAAGCTTTTTCTTTCATTATATTTAGAACATAATTAATTTAAATTCATAATATCTAACAAGTATGGCACAGACCCAAAGATATCTTCATCCGGTCTTACGTTATGAATTCCCAAGGCCCCCACAACGTTTATTTCCAAAAAATTAAAAG
>NC_056729.1:1852675190-1852714469 GCF_019279795.1 Protopterus annectens | reverse complement strand
TATCCTGATTTACTGATGGGGGGGACAGAGGAGTGAAGTTTTCACTGAACCTGTCTGAGTGCAGGTTGGCTGTATCTACAGCATTTGTGTATGTGGTGTCCTTCACCACCAGTTCTTAGCAGATCTGAGTAATTCCTTTGAGACTGCGGACATATGTGAAGAAGACCTTATGATTGTCTTTAGTAGATGTGGCCATTTTGGACTCAAAGTTTGCTTTGGACTCAAAGTTTGCTTTGGAGGATTTCACTAGTGCTCTTGTTTGCTTGTTCAGGTTAAGGAGAGATTGCTTCCAATTAGACACCTGCTCCTTCTTGGTCCAGGACAGCATTTTTTTTCCTTTTATTATAGAGTTTATTTATTTCAGATGTCCTCCAGACAGGTTTACTGAAAAAACAAAAGCGAAGCACTAGAAGCAAGAACAAAACCGCAATAAGTAAAAACCGTTTAATAAGCGCTTTCGGAAAGCTTAGTATCTTTCCTTCTTCAGACATGAACCATCTTTAAAAAGAGCTCTTTATATAGACTTTTACAAACATCATGTGATCCACTTAATCACGTATACAGATTTAAAACAACACAACACTTTTAAATCAACACTAAAACACTATAAACTGATAATTAAAACATGAAAACAGAAAAATAGCCCTTACTAAAGCACCATAAATATTTAGCTTAAGCGTAGTACACTTAATACATACTTTGTGACCAACTTCTTATATTATTTCAAACTTAAAAAATATATATATAAAATATCAAAACTTTGAAAAGACATAAAAAATAAATAATAATAGTAAATATTACCTTTTCAATGCCAAGTGTTTTAAAACACAAAGAATAGATATATACTCATTAAGCCCAGGGAAAAAATGTGCAGCAATTCTTATCTGTTAAAAAAGTTCTTCTTTTTCCAAAAGGATTTGCCATGGTCCTGCTCTAAAATCATCATTAACATGTTTTAAAACTGTAAATTTAAAATTATGATCTGGATTCTCTAAAATGTGACATGCTAAAGAGTTTGTAGACAGTTAGCGACATAAACAACTGATTTAGTCTCACAATTAAAATATTAATATTATTAAAATATTATGGGTAGTTTTAATTGTGAGACTAAATCAGTTGTTTGTCGCTAATTGTTTAAAATGTTCAGCCTTTTACACTGGCAAGACCGAGCGTAAGCTAAAGCAACGCATTTATGAGCATATTTATGCTATTTCTAAGAATGATTCTACAAACTCTCGGCTGGAGTGCCTTCTGTGCGTAGTCTGCATGTCCTCCCCGTGGTCGAGTGGCGTTCGAAAGACATGCGTGAATGGGCGTGCCTTCGTTGAAGGTTGGGCGTCGGGCTGGCAACTTGGCATCATAAAAATCTACTGTCATGTAATAGATAACAATCTTAAATTTGATCACCATAGTAATGTGTATAGAACAACGTGTTAATGCATACTCCTCTAGTATCATAAAGTAGTTAGGTAGGGGTTTGAATCCTGCAACTGTGTGTGTTTGCGTGTATCTCCTTGGAGAGGAGCAACCTTTTGGGTTGTGAGGGTGGCCTATTGGTTAAGGTGTTTGCCTTACAAACACAAGGTGCAGGGTTTGAGTCTCACAAGGGATAATTGGCTAGGCTTGAAATGGCTTGCAAGGGCAGTTAGCTTAGTACTAACCTATGAACCTATATTCTTCAAGCAATTAAAAAGGCCCACCAGAAACCTGGCTCCCTTTACAGGGCAAAACAGTACCTTACAGACCCAGCAATGAAAACCCTAACTTCATTGTTTTTGTTTCCAGTCATTCTATATGCCTCATCTAGTCTTATAAAGCTAAGTTCTACTCTAAATACAAACTAGCCTCCTGCTATAACAGAGTAGCTAAATGTGCTACCAACACTCACCACTGCCAAGCCTTAAAGCAGCTAAACTGGCTAGAGCTAAACAGCTACATAACTTACTCTCAGTTAGTTATGGCATACAAAATGATATATTATCTTGAGCAATGCCCTGCATTAAAAAGCATATTATTGCCCTACACCCCCACAAGCAATCTCCTTTCTGGTGATAAATTTCTAGTAAGCACTATTAAGGCAAGTTTATCGGGGGACTCACTGTATTCCTGTTACATTTCCAAGCTCAGGAACACTGCCCCCACACAAGTAATAAATGATTAACAAACTTCCAGGCTATAAAATCCAGATCAAACAATACCTTACCCAGTCTTGGTCATGCTTATGTTCATCACCACGTTGAGACCTGTAAGGAAAGCACAAACTTCTTATTGCTTATCTCAAACCCTTTGTCCTCCTCTACTTGAATCATTACACCCCTAACTACTTTCCCACCTGCATTTTGAATTAATATACCCCTTTTCACCCCCCTTAAACAATACTTATCATCTTGCTGTTTTTCTAACTGTTCACATCCACCGCTCTACCCCACTCATGCATCTCCTGTACAGTCGACCCCCGCAAAGTCACGGTTCAGAGTTCGCGGCCTAAGTCGTTCGCGGATTTTTCCTTAGAACCTCACAAATAATTGTTAACAGAAACCGCAAATATCCTCCACAATTTTTTTATGGCTTCTTTCGTGGCGATATATACTCTTCCACACATTCATGCATTTTAACGCTAAATTATTAAGAACAATATAATTTACTAATTTTGTAACATAAGTATTATTAATGGGTTTAATTTAATTAATGAAGTTATTAATGGGACAGCAAG
The DNA here is from genome assembly GCF_019279795.1 of Protopterus annectens. Classification (NCBI taxonomy): domain Eukaryota; kingdom Metazoa; phylum Chordata; order Ceratodontiformes; family Protopteridae; genus Protopterus; species Protopterus annectens. The sequence goes on along the minus strand of NC_056729.1, from coordinate 1,852,711,756 downwards.
TTCTACACAGAGTGAGAGTTCCCCACGTAGAGATAGTATACGATGGAATGGGAAATGTGGGAATCGCCTAGTAACTAAATATACTACAGACAATAAGAAGGTACATGAGATTTTAAATAAGAACTGGCATTTTCTTATGACAGAGATACGATGAAACTTGGAGAAATGCCCAAGTTTATATATAAAAATAATCAGAATATGAAACAGATACTATGTGGTAACAGGACCCGTAGTTTGATTCAAGAAGGAGAACTTGGTACTTTTCCCTGTAAGAAGTGCAGGATGTGTAGTAGTATGACACAGACCCAAAGATATCTTCATCCGGTCTTACGTTTATGGATTCGAACCCAGATTTCGTGCTTGTTGCAATACTACTAATCTCATCTGTTTGGCTACTTGTAATGTATGTAACTGTTTCTGTGTAGGTAAGACCACGAAACGCCTTAGGGACAGAGTGTGTCATCACTTATATGATATCAAACACAGACATGTATCTAATGCTTTAGCTAGGCACATTGTAGAAGTTTGTCTTTACAGTTTTAGCTTTAGGGTTGAATAGTAGTGTTTGCATCAAACCAGAATTAGCTGCACATCACTTTAAATAAATTGTTTTATTTCTCCATTGATTTTATGTGAAATGTAATCATTACTAGTTGTTTTATTACTTAATTGTTTAATGGACAATTGAAGTGTAATCTTGTTGATATAAAATGACTTGCATGAATATGCTATTTTAAGGATCTGAAGAAGCGTAGAGTGTCTACGTGAAAGCGCTTGTCTTATATATTAAATTGGAATTTTATTACACTGGATATTGTGGCCGTGGTGGTTTTGTTAAGTTTTTGTTATTACGTTTTCTATTTTCTTCAACAAGACGTTTGGGTGGTTGTGGTGTTGGTGTTAATATTTGTTTTTCTGGCTGCTTTACATCCACACCTCCACATGGCCGATACTGCTTTACCCGAGAGGAATCCTGCTTTGCCTGTTGACAGGGAGCGGTTGAGTTGGGAGAATGTATTACTGCAACATGAAAACCCTCTGCTTACCATGAATTTTGAAGGAAGAGTCGAAGGTAATACACCTACTAAGACTGAGAATTTTCAACAGTTTTCTGCCATGTTAAGGGACATGGAAAATGATTTATACAAATTGAAATGCTATGTTTGGCAGAGACAGCACCTGGAAGCCTGCCTGCATTTTCGTGTGATTCTGAGGGCATGAGAGTATTATGCATGCCCACGTATGGAGACACACATCTGTTGTTACTCAAGCAATGGCAGCAGTTAAATCTCGATGTAAGTTATAAATATATGAGACTAATCATTGATTACTTTCAACCCATAGAACAAGAACTGCTAGAGGAGATACAGCAGTTGCATTGTAACATTCTCGATAAATTTAAGGGGGAACATTATGACAATGCGCTGAACAATGTGTACTAGAATATCTCCTTGTATGAGAAAAAGCTGCAGCAAATGAAGCAATGTAAGTTGCAGAGAGATTTCACTGATTTTACTTCAGGTAATGTTTTTATCTGGCAAAGAACTTCCATCAATACAATTCTACAGTTTGAATCACAGAGGACTACCTTAAATTCTGAACCACTACCTAGTTCACTGCCGAAAGCTGTTGAAGCTGGTATTTTGTTAACGGACACACAGAGGTTTGGATGGGGATTATCTCTTACACCTGTACCATCCACCGTTGAGTCTGATTTTACCCCTCCACCTAACCAACAAGCCCTCAATGTAGTATCTATGGGAGTAAGACCGAAGCAGCTTGTTCCATGCACCTTGGACCGTTTTTTTTTTACCTTTACCGGTAAAGCAACGGGAGTCTCGTCAGCAGTCGAGGTCAATAAGCTGAGGACGGCAGAAGAGGAAGAACTCTGGGGAATATTATGCCCCGAACAGAAGAAAGAAACACTGAGTAATATTGTGGTGAACCTGTTGGACTATGAGCTCAGTGAAGCCGAGTTCTCCCTTTTAAATAAGGGCCTGACTTTCATTCCTTCTACCACTACTAATGTAAGTGAACTATTGACTGATCTGAGACTATTTGGTCGCAATATTGCCCTAAAATTGTTTTTCAAAGATGGTTCACATGAATATAATGTTAATGGAAAAGTTTATAAGAGAAAGAGTTCCTTTTACTCCTATGTTACCAGCTCATGTTGAAGCCTTTATTAGAGCTTGCGAGAGGGATATATATGACACTTTATATAATAAACATAAAGGTTGTTGTTGTTTGTCTTTCGGCTTTTTCCTGGGAAGGGGTCGCCACAGCGGAACTCCGGTCTGCTAATGATTGGCAGTAGATTTTTACGAAACGCCGAGGTGCCAGCTCGATGCCCAGCCTTCAACGAAAGCACGCCCATTTATGCACGCATGTCTTTCGAATGCTACCTAACCGCGAGGAGGACATGCAGACTCCACACAGAAGGCACTCCCAAGCCACGCCGAGAATTGAACGGGAGAACCTCTGGCTGTGGGGTAACAACGCTACCGCCTTACTACCGCGGCAATAAACATAAAGGTGAATATATAAACATAAAGGTGAATTTTATAATTTAGATCTAGCCCAGAGGCAAGCACTTTATTCACTGAAAAATAATTTAGCATTAATTATCAGACCAACTGACAAAGGAGGGGCAACAGTCCTCTTAAACAGAAGTGACTATGATGCAGCAATATATGAGTTGTTAAATGATGTGAATACATACACAAGGTTGAATGACATACAATATCGTAAGACAGTGAGTAATGTAAGTGACACTATATGATTTACTTATGTGTAGACAAATTGACAAAACTTTATATTCTTTTTTATATGTCGAACATCCATTAATTCCATGTATTAAAGGACTACCTAAAATTCATAAATCAATGCAGAATCCCCCAATGAGATCCACAGTGTATGGAGGGGGATGGTGCACGGAACCTCTCTCTATGTATGTGGAAGACAAGTTAGGGCCCTTATTTAGGGAGATCTCTACCATTCTAAAGGACACAACACAGTTTCTTGATGACTTGAATCTTCATGGGAAGAATTCTAGTATGATGAATGATTTAATGGTCACCATGGATGTACAAAGTTTATTTACTTCTATACCTAATACTTATGGTATAGAAGCTATAAGAGCAGTGTTGAGTGACCATAGAATGATTAGTAATGATGAGGTCATTTTGTTATGTACCTTGTTGGATTTGATTTTATCTAACAATGTGCTGATGTACAAAGAAAAAATCTATTTACAGCAATGGGGTGTCGCAATGGGCACCCTGTGTGATAATTCTTATTCGAATTTGGTGGTACACCACTGGGAAACATAACACTTGTTCAATAGTAAATTTTGTTCCCATATTAAGTTTTACAGACGTTTTGTGGATGATATTTTTATGTTGTGGGAAGGGGGTATACCCCTCCTTAATGATTTTATTACCTACTTAGAATCAACAACAGAATTCTTGAGGTTTGCAGCCACACATTCTTTTGAAGTTGTAGATTTTTTGGACATAAAAATATATAAGAATACATTGGGTAAAATCACTACAGGTTTGTTTCATAAAGAATGTTGGCAAAATAGTCTACTGGACCATAGTAGTATGCATCCCAAGCACATTTTTTCCAACATAATGAAGGGTCAATTGAATAGAGTAAAGAGAATTTGTGGGAATAGATCTGTCTTGGAACATGAAGTAGATTCTTTGGGACAATTATTTTTAGACAGAGGTTACAAACAGTCTGATTTTTCTAGATTGAAAAATGAAGTTATTAATGGGACAGCAAGTTCTACACAGAGTGAGAGTTCCCCACGTAGAGATAGTATACGATGGAATGGGAAATGTGGGAATTGCATAGTAACTAAATATACTACAGACGATAAGAAGGTAGATGAGATTTTAAATAAGAACTGGCATTTTCTTATGACAGAGATACGATGAAACTTGGAGAAATGCCCAAGTTTATATATAAAAATAATCAGAATATGAAACAGATACTATGTGGTAACAGGACCCGTAGTTTGATTCAAGAAGGAGAACTTGGTACTTTTCCCTGTAAGAAGTGCAGGATGTGTAGTAGTATGACACAGACCCAAAGATATCTTCATCCGGTCTTACGTTATGGATTCGAACCCAGATTTTGTGCTTCTTGCATTACTACTAATCTCATCTGTTTGGCTACTTGTAATGTATGTAGCTGTTTCTATGTAGGTAAGACCACGAAACGCCTTAGGGACAGAGTGTATCATCACTTATATGATATCAAACACAGAAATGTATCTAATGCTTTAGCTAGGCACATTGTAGAATTTTCTCTTCACAGTTTTAGCTTTAGGGTTTTACAAGTTGCTACACTGAATAAGAGAGGAGGTGATAATAATAATTTTATTGAACACATGGAATTAAAATGGATTTTTAAGTTGCAAGCCCATATTTATCCTGGCTTGAATAGTAGTGTTTGCATCAAACCAGAATTAGATGCACGTCACTTTAAATAAATTGTTTTATTGCTCCATTGATTTTATGTGAAATGTAATCATTACTAGTTGTTTTATTACTTAATTGTTTAATGGACAATTGAAGTGTAATCTTGATATAAAATGACTTGCATGAAGATCAAAACAAAACTGGAAAGCAGAACCAAGCTGGATAAAAATGGCACGGGCTGTTTTATTCAAGGTAAGCGCTTTCAGCTAAGCAAATGCCCAGCCTTCATCAGACAAAAGTCACTCCACACAGCTCTATTTTTATATAAAAAAGTTGTTCACCTTCATTAATCGTTAATAAACCAATCACTGTCATGAATCAATTTAAAATAGTTATACCTATAATCATCATATTATAAAACCTTCCTTTCTTAATCTTTTTAGTCAGTGTCAAACAAATGTTTACTCAAGAAGCACCTATTCATACAAAAAAAACAAATATAAAGTGTATATAATACAACAAAGTTACAAGCTACATTAAAAAAACACTCAATAGCATAAAAAACTGAATGCTTAAGTATAGTAAAATAATTAAATATATTATTCAAAGAGAAGCTGTCTCACATTAAAGTTGCTATAAGCTGCTATACAAATTGCCAAATAGCATTTACCTAAGAAGAGCTTTAAGTTTAAGCACACACTTTATGGATGCAAAATCATTTAACCCTGGGGGGAGATGAGCACATGTTCTAATTTGCCAAAATAACTATTGCTCTTCCAGATACAGTTGCCAGGGTCCTCCTCTTATATCATTTCTAACCTGGTACAACACACAAAATGCAAAACAATGATCAGGGAAATCTAAAATGTGCCTAGCAAGTGCATTTGTGAGGTCCTTCCTACCTATGGCATACAGGTGTTCATAAATTCTTTTCTTTATTTTTCTCTCTGTTTTGCCTATATAGAAGGAAGGACATTTCTCACATACAGCTACATATATTACTCCCTGTGTATCACAGTTGTAATTACCCTTGATAAAATAAATTTTCCTGTTAATGTACACTTTCTTATCATTGTGAATAAATTTACATTGTGGGCACATACCACATTTTAGCATACCCTTTATTTTATCTTTTGGTTTATCTACGACCATTTCAACAAGGTTTTTGAGGTTAATACCCCTTCGATATGTGTATTTTGGAAATGTACCCAAAACCTTAACTAGAGCTCTGTCTTCTAGTATGATGCTCCATTTCTTAGCCACTACTTCCCTTATAAATTTAAAGTCCACACTGTATGTGAACAAAAAGTTAATTCTAGGGTGAACAGGGGAATCCGTATTCATGATGTCATTATTAGCTCTACCCATCAAACCTGCACCCAACAAAGGCATAAAATGCCCAGTGGTCCTTTTGCCCTGAACTTCCTGCAACGTCCCCACAATAAGACTGTCAGGATACCCTCTACTCAGAAACATTTTACTGATATTGTCACATTCCTCAATGAAATCAGTATCATCTGAGATCATTCTGGCAGCCCTGACAAATTGCCCCTTCACTACACTCCTTTTTTGATGGAAGGGGTGACAACTAGAAAAATGGAGATAACTATTTGAATGGGTTGGCTTTCTGTAAATTAAAGACTTAAATTTATTATTAGTTTTGTCCTTACAGATTTTAACATCCAAAAAGTTCATTTCATCAACTCCTATGGAATACGTAAATTGTAGAAAGTCAGTCTTTCCAGAAATATTTTTGCGGGCCCTTCCAGATAAAACACATGTCATCTTGGTATCTAGTATACCAAGTGACATGTTGTTGGTACAGTTCACTATTGAACAGCCAGTTACGTTCCCAAAACGCCATAACGCTATTAGCAAAACTACACCCACAGGGTGACCCCATGGCAATTCCTATATTTTGGAGAAAAAACTGGTCTTTAAAAAACAGAAAGTTGTTTGATAACACTACGTCTAGTAGAGTTTCCTCTAGGTACATCTGTATATTGGTGGCTTTTTTAGCTAACATGAAATTTCTTGTCCAGTCAATACCTAATTGGTGAGGTATAACTGTATAAAGATCTTTAACATCTACCACCAGAAAGATCACATCCGAATGGTATTCAATTTTATTAAAATTCTCCAAAAAATCCCAGGAATCTTTACAGATCTGAGGTTCCCCCTGGATGTATGGTTTAAGGATACCATCAATATACTTGGCACAAGCATAAGTAATAGAACCCCGTCCGTCCACTATGGGCCTTAAAGGGGGATCAATTCGATTTTTGTGAATTTTGGGTGTGCCAAAAATGGTAGGAACCTTTGGTGCTGGCATGGACAAATAGTGAAAGGTGTTACAATCAATACTACCCTCTAGAAAGAGATCATCCAACACTCCCCTGATTTTCTTATAGGCTACATGCACTTCATTAAGACTGGATCTCAAATATGTATCAGATTGTAAATGCATGAGCATTTTGTTTTCATACACATATTCGTCCATGAAAACCAGACCCCACCCTTATCTGGTTTCATGACTCTAACATTACATTCATTAAGAAGTGAGATGAAATCTAATTCATGTTTGGATATGTTACTTCTTATTCTCATATCCTGTATGTTATTATTAAGTCCAGCCCTAAAATCAATGTCACATAGTTTTTCAAAAATATTCAACCCAGAATGCAGAGGTGGGTTGAATACACTTGACACTCTAAAAGAATTAAGAAATGCAGGTGTATTTCCCAAAGACACAGCCAAATTCAGCTTACGGACATACAGTTTAAGATCTATAAGTGTTTTTACAAGATCACTCTTTTTATCTGGAATGAACGACAAACCTTTTGAAAAAAAGTCAATCAGGGGTTGCTCAACAGTTAGAACAGTGTAATTATATATCTTAAAGTCACTACGTTGGGTTGTAAGGATCTCAGGTCCTATCTCTAAAGGATATGTCATCTCCTCCGTTGGTTTCCTTTTCTCTTTCTCTGTGGTTGACCCCTCTTGTTCAATCTGGTATTGTTGTCCTGGATGTTCCTGTCCCTGGGAAAACCCTGCTCATGATCAATATGAGCAAATTCCTGATTTTGGTTTTGACCATGTGCATTATTTGAATTATTTTGTCCCCTAATACGTTCACTTCTGTGCACAGGCGTTTGTTCTTGATTAACATTATTAGTATCTGAAGTAGTAGAATTTTTAGACTTTTCACCTCCCATGGGTGAATTCTGTACTACCAAAGGGGGAGGGGGGTAAGCTTTATTGTTTGCATAATCTGACAAGTCTCTGTCCATTTTACGTTTTTTGTTAAGAACCAGTTTAGAAATAGAAGCTTCAATACTTGAGAAAATTCTCAGATAGTCATATTTATATCTCAAAAAATCATTGTCTTGCACCAAGCTAGACTCCACAACTTCAAGTTCCTCTTTGAGACCACTAATCTCAGTTCCATAAAAATGAATTAAAGACAGCAAAAATTCAAAACCCTGTTTATCAAAGAGGGTTAAAAGTTCTTGATGGAAAACAGAATTGCATAACAAACCTGCAGGATAATGCCACTGGCGTAAGCCCTTAGGCACAACTTTCTTCTTGATACATTCCTGAAAGTAAGCAACTTCTAGTTGCAATTTTTTACAACGAAACAATTTATGGTCAAAAGTATTCAATCTATCAACAAAGTTACTCACCGACCACTCACTGTTCGTGGCTGTCCCCTCTGAATCATTAGATACTTGAAAAAAATCTTTTTTACCCAAGAAGTTAGCCATTGTAGATAGAGCAGCAACATTATTAACTTCATTAACGTTTTCCGATAACTCATTAACTGGACCGTACAAAACCTCTCCACTACGTCTCCTGATGTTACCACTACAATTTGGCTGCCCAGAAGATGCATTAGCATTATTAACTTGTTGGGAAGTACGCTGATTCACCAGACGCACTGCAGGGAAACCGGTCGTTTCAGAATTACCTCTGGAAACTGCAACTGAGTCAGCATGGTTCCCTTGAGTACACAATTCCACCTTTTGCGATAACGCTTCCACTCTATTTAAAAGCAAGTTGACTAGAGTGGTCAAATTTCCTAAAGCATTCTCTTCATTTGAATTATTGGTAAGAATAACTTCTCGCTCCTTGTCTTGCGAGAATAACAGCTGTGAATTAGTCCCATTATGCCCTCTCTCCATTCCAGCTTCTGTATTTCCACTAGCCATTAAAAAACAAACTAATATACACTCAAACTGTTTAAAACAAAACCAAAACAAAACTGGAAAGCAGAACCAAGCTGGATAAAACGTCACTGACTGTTTTATTCAAGGTAAGCGCTTTCAGCTAAGCAAATGCCCAGCCTTCATCAGACAAAAGTCACTCCACACAGCTCTATTTTTATATAAAAAAGTAGTTCACATTCATTAATCGTTAATAAACCAATCACTGTCATGAATCAATTTAAAATGGTTACACCTATAATCATCATATTATAAAACCTTCCTTTCTTAATCTTTTTAGTCAATGTCAAACAAATGTTTACTCAAGAAGCACCTATTCATACAAAAAAACAAATATAAAGTGTATATAATACAACAAAGTTACAAGCTACATTAAAAAAACACTCAATAGCATAAAAAACTGAATGCTTAAGGATAGTAAAATAATTAAATATATTATTCAAAGAGAAGCTGTCTCACATTAAAGTTGCTATAAACTGCTATACGAATTGCCAAATAGCATTTACCTAAGAAGAGCTTTAAGTTTAAGCACACACTTGCATGAAGATGCTATTTTAAGGAAGAAGTGTAGAGCATCTACGTGAAAGCGCTTGTCTTATATATTAAATTGGAATTTTATTACACTGGATATCGTGGCCGTGGTGGTTTTGTTAAGTTTTTGTTATAACATAAATATTAATGTAAATTCAGCTAAATTTCCATATAAAATATAATACTGTATACATTTTTTAGTACTGTAGAGAGAACACAAAGCAACCGTAGAGGAAAACGCAGCTTGGGATGGTGAAATACACCTGTACTCAGAGGCAGGAGGTTTGAAAGTAGCCAATCTGAGACTGTTATTGATTTCTCCTTGCTGCTGATTAGCTGCTGCCCAGTGACACATCTCCGGCATATACAGTCCAGCATTCCCGTATCATAACAGTTTACTGCATGTAGCTATTTTGACTGTTTCACTGAGTGTTCTCGTGTTTTTCATTTTGTTCTTAAAGCCCTAAGATGCCGCCCAAACGCCCTGCATCTTCTAAGGCTTCTGGCAATGAACCTAAGCACCAGAATAAGTTTAAGACACTCCAGGAGAAGGTTAAACTACTGGATTTGTTCCGGGAACTAAAAAGTTATGCCGCAGTAGCGCTGCCATTATGGCATCAATGAAAGCACCGTACGCTACATAAAGAAGAACGAGGCAGCGATCAAGAGTACCATATCAGTACGTTTCTGTGATAGTGCCATAAAAGGTAACAACCGTAAGAAATAAGAATATCGTCAGGATGGAATCTGCTTTGGCATTGTGGATCACCAGCTGCAGGAAGAAGAACATCCCCTTGGATGGTAACATCATCCGTGAGAAAGCACGGAAATTGTGCCAGCAGTTCGATACAGGAGACGATGCAGAAGGTACCAAAGAACCGCAACCAGGACCATAAACAGCACCTGGGCCTGAAGATTTTCAAGCCAGTAAGGGATGTTTTAATCATTTTCAGAAATTATTCAATATTAAAAGTATTTTTCTACATGGAGAGGCAGCATCTGTCGACAAAGAAGCTGCGGAGACGTACCTCGAGACCTTCAGGCACATCATAGAGGAGAAGGGATACAAGCCCGAACAAGTTTTCAAAATGGATGAGACTGCCTTGTTCTGGAAGAAGATGCCATACAGAACTTACATCATGAAGGACGAAGCCAAAGCTCCAGGGTTTAAGGCACAGAAGGACAGAGTGATGCTCATTATGTGTGGCAATGCTGCTGGCTACATGATGAAACCAGGCCTCATCTACAAATCAGCGAACCCTAGGGCCTTCAAAAACAAAAATAAAAACCTGCTGCTTGTCCACTGGATGCACAATCCTAAGGCCTGAATTACCAAAATCCTAACTTCAAACTGGTTTCACTAGTGCTTCATCCATCAAGCCAAGGAATACCTCCATGACTTAGGCATGGACTTCAAGGTGTTGCTCATTATGGATAATGCTGGCGGCCACCCTTTGGATTTGTATTACGAGGGAGCCCAGATTGAGTTCCTCCCTGCCAACACCACCTCCCTCATCCAACCTATGGACCAAGGCATGAACCGTGCCTTCAAGGCTCTTTATACCTGGAATTGTTTTCAACACCTTGTGGATGCAATGGACATGGACGAGAATTTTACATTAAAGGGTTACTGGCGTAACTTTACGATTGCAAAATGTCTGTCAGTCATCCAAGCTGCTCTTAAGGAGATGAAAAAGGAAACCCTCAACACATGCTGGAAGAAGCTGTGGCCAGAGTTTGTCCTTGACTAAAAGGGCTTCTCACCTGAAGAAATTCATCACAAGGCTGTTGTTAAAGCCGTGAGACTGGCAAAGATACTTGGTGGCGAAGGTTTTGACGACATCACTCAAGATGAGGTCAACAACCTCATTGATGCCCATTCTGAAACCCTGAAGGACGAGGATTTGTTCGAATTAACGAAGTCTGCCAGCAAAGAGGAGGAGGAAGCGACAGATCCAGAGCAAGAGGAGGAAGAGGAGCAGGGCCTGACATTGGAACGTCTGTCCCATATTATTAGGACAACGAAGGAGTTGCAAGGGATGATTGAAGCATGGGATCCCTATATGGTTCGGGCTCTCAAAGTTAATAATGTCATTGATGCTGCCATTCAGACATATAAAACCCTCCTCACCACCATGAAGAAACAATGACAGCAACTTCCCATCACAATGTTCCTCAAACCTATCAAGAAAAGCCAGCACAAAACCCCACCAGAAGACCAGTCAGAAGATACATAGATATAACTTACCTTCATCGTACTGTACAGCTAATTCATCCTCATCTTCAATCAATATCATTCACTATTGGTGAGTACCCATACATTTTACTGTATTTTTATTAAATTAAATTATTACTGTATTTACCCTGCTTATACCAAAGAAAATGACAGCGCATACCAAAGAAAATGCACTTGCATGAATTACAGTATATATAGGGTAACATCGGTATTTTACATTCTAACACTGCGGAAGACATAGCAGTACAGCACTGTACAGTATACGTACGGGTTTACCTTTACATTCTTTTTTTTTTTTTTTTTTTTTTTTTTTTTTTTTTAAGGGTAATGTATCAAGCTGAGTTTGAAATTAAATTAAAGTGATGTTAAGTTGTCAATCTCGCCTTCATTCTTGCTTGATGGGTTCGGAGACGATCCCTCGGCTCCGACTCGGCACTTGCTAAGCTCGAGAGTCACTTTTACCAGCTCGAGGCAGCCCCATATCCCATGATGCAAGGCGGTAAGTACCCAGATCTCGTTTGCCGCTTCGCTTATGAGGTCCTCCTTTTACCAGCTCCTGGTAAGTGATTCAATACTTTAATATTTTAGCCCCTTTTTGCTAAAAACCCTTATATATTTAGTTTTAAGTTTATTATTAAGATTTTCTGACAGAAAATTCCCTGTCTCTACTAATTTTTTTAGTCAAACCTTACCCATCCCATCCCCCTCCCTGTTAGGGTGTGTGTGTGTGTGTTTTACTAGTAATACCTTTGGTATTTTGTTTAATTTAATTCTTTGACTGGTGTGTGTGTGTGTTGTGTAACACCATGTCAAAGGAGAGGGTCTCAGGCTTTAAGAAGTGTGACTCGTGCTGTCAGAAGATGTCTCTGACAGACGGTCACACTTCTTGCCTGTATTGCCTGGGGCCTCTTCACCTGCAGGACTCCTGTGCTATTTGTCATTCCTTCAGCCAGAGAGTCCTGCAGGAAAGACGTAACAAGCTGATTCTAAGGGGCCTTCTTAAGCCGGAGGGCTCTCCGGCTAAGTCGGCTCCATCTAAATCAGCCAAATCTTCCAAGGCCCAGGCTTCTGTGTCTAAGCCTGCGGCCTCGGCTCCGACTCATTCTGAGTCGAGATCGGCTCCGGCTGGAGCCGATTCTGGCTTATCTAAGCCTTCGGTGCCGATTCTGCATCGACCACTTCGGTGTCGGCTCCGATCGGTTCCGACCACCATGTGGCACAGGCATCGGTGTCGGCTCCGATCGGTTCCGACCACCATGTGGCACAGGCATTGGTGTCGGCTCCGATCGGCTCCGACACCGTTACTTTTGTGGCTGTATCGGCTCCGGCTGGAGCCGATGCATCGAGGCTTCCTGTCGGCTCCGATAAGTCCTCGGCTCCGACAGGATCTATAGTTTCATCGGTTCCGATGGCTCGTTCCAAGAAGAGGTCGAGGTCTCCTTCTTTGGAGCCGATACTTTCGGCTCCGGCTTCACCTCTTCTTTCGGAACGGAGCCATCGGAGCCGATCTTCAAGGTCATCCAGACTGTCAGACCATGACCTAGAGAGAGTGGTCAGCAGATTACTAAAGTCACAGGCACTGGCCCAAATGTTACATAGTCCGTCTCAACAGACGACTGTTGGTCCACACCCCGTTACAGTTCCTCCTTCAACTCTACCTCAGAGCTTGGAGTTGGGGTCTTCGGGAATGGTTACTGCTACGGCTGGAGGACAGATACCCCCTTCTGTTCCTTCAGCCTCTACTCTTATCTCCTCTTCGAGACCTTCCTTAGAGGGATTCGGTGGTCGGGCTTCCATGGTCTCCTCCGAGGGGGTGAGTGGCATCGGACCCTTGTCCGAGCCCGCTCTTCCCCTTGGAGCCTCGGCCTTGGTGAGCTCGGCTCCGACATCTGCCTCGGAGGCTTCCCTTTCGGTGGTCCCGGGAGTTCCTAGTTCTTCGGAACGGGTTCTCTCGGACCTGCCTGGGAGGGGAGCATTCGAGGTGATGAAGAGTGTACTGGCCACTGGTATCAGTCAGCAGTCTGTTCCCTTAGCTCCTCCCTCTATAGTGCCGGTTGACATCTCTGCCACTTCTCTTGCAACAGGACCCAGAGATCCTCCGCCTCAGGTTTCCCCATTGGGAATTTCCCCCTCTTCCGAGGATTCTCCTGATGTTTCAGGAGATCCTCCTAGGAAGAGGACTTGTAAGAGGAAACATGTAGACTCCCCCGAGTCTGTCACTTCAGATACTGACTTTGATGAGTCAGAGGGATCCCCTAGATCCCCATCTGAGGATGTCTCCTTCTCAGACATCCTAGAACTCCTTAAACAGAGGGGAAACTGGCCCACCAATAATCCCTCTGAGGATGAGTCAGTATACCTAGAGGCGTTTGGATCTCGGCCCTCCACCTCCTGGGTGTCTCCGCCTTTCGACCCCCTGATGCAGGTTATTGCCCGAAAGGCGTGGGCAGCTCCTGACTCTGTTGAGCCAGTCCCTAGGAGGCCTTCAAAATTTATCACTGCCCCGAGCGACAAGCAATTCCTCACTAAGGGTGTCCCCGCTGATGCCATGGTGGTGGCTGCGGCCACCAAGAAGGAACTTGCAGATCCTTCCGTACCCGTCCATCCTCCTAATAAGGACTCTAGGACCATGGATAGGTACGGTAAGCGGATGTTTTCCTCAGCGACTTTTGCTATGCGTTCGCTGAATTACCTATGTCACTTCACCAGACTCCAGAGGGATATCCTTAAGGAGCTGGGTGAAGTAGTACAGGATCCTACAGCTGCAGGAGCTCAAGAAAAGATTGCTTCGCAGCTTGGAACCCTTAATTCCATTGCAAACTCCTCCATGCGGCTAATATCATATGCTGCTGATGGAGCGAGTAGAGCCGCAGGTACAGGTGTGGCTCTTAGACGCCAAGCCTGGATGCGGCTATGTGATTTTGCAGATCCCTTCAAGGCGTCCTTCACAAATTCTCCCTTTGATGGGTCAGCTTTGTTTGGCCCTCAGGTGAAGGAAACTTTGACCAGGTGCGAACAGGACGGCAAGACTCTTTCTGCTGTAGGAGTCCGTTTTTCCACCCCTTCTAGACCTTATCCCAAAGGACAGAAAGGTGGAAAGATGTGGTTCCGTAAATCCCAAGGAGTCACGCCGGATTCACGTGGTCAGTTTACCCCTAGAGGCAGAGGGGGTAACAACAACAGACGCCGCTCTAGAGGCAGAGGGGGTCCAAAAAACCAGGGAAACAGAGAGGCTCTCTCTGGCAAGCCCTTTCAGCATCCCTGAGATGTTGCCCGGCTGTCCCTCCTTGGAGGCAGTCGGGGGAAGATTATCACTGTACCCAGAAGCCTGGCCTTCCCTCACTCAAGACAGATGGGTACAGTCGATTATATCCAAGGGTTACATAATTCCTTTCGAGGAAAGTCCATTCCCTCAAATTCCCTTCCAGATGTACCACCGGTCTAAGGGAAATAGCAGAGGTAGTAGTCACAAAACTACAGCAAAAAAGAGCCCTTCAGCCACTTACAACAGACCATTCACAGCCCGGAATCTACTCAAGGTTCTTTTGGTCCCCAAAAGACGGGAGACTGGAGACCAATATTGGATCTCAGCAGACTCAACAAGTCTGTGAGGAAGACAAGATTCCGAATGGTCACTCTTCTGTCAATTCTGCCCTTCTTACAGAAGGACAACTGGATGTGCTCAATAGATCTTCAGGATGCGTACTATCACATCAAGATTCACAGACGCTCCAGGAGATTTCTCCGCTTTCGGCCGGGGTCCAGTCATTTCCAGTTCAGAGCCCTGCCCTTTGGTCTCACTACAGCCCCCAGAGTGTTCACCAAATGCATGGCAGTGGTCACGGCTCACCTGAGACGTCAAGGATTCCAGGTGTTTCCGTATCTCGACGACTGGCTCCTGTCAGCCACCACCATGCTTCAGCTTATACAAGCCAGGGATTATACAATAAACCTTTGTTCTCATTTGGGCATCTCGATCAACTTCGAAAAGTCATCCTTATCGCCCTGCCAGTCTATTACCTTCATAGGCGCAAACTTAAACACTGTTCGGATGTCAGCTACCCTTACAGATCAAAGAGTTTCAGACATTCAGACTCATGTCAGGATCATTCTGGCCAACAAGAAAGTACAGGCCAGAATGGTTCTAAAGGTATTAGGCCTCATGGCTGCGGCCATTACTCTTCTTCCCCTGGCTCGATTCTACATGCGCCTTCTTCAGTGGATGCTGTTCACACAATGGTCATACCAACAACTTCCAATGCGTCACCAGATTCTGGTGACCCAGACTTGCAAAGAGCATCTTGCTTGGTGGATCACATCTCCTCAGGTTCACCAAGGCAGGTACTTTGTACCCCCATCCCCGATAGCCACTGTCACCACGGATGCCTCCCTGATCGGGTGGGGGGTCATTATCAGGGCAGGATGGTTCATGGGACGTGGCAGCCGTTCGAGTACCATCTGCACATAAATGTCCTGGAGATGAGAGCAGTGCTTTTAACGTTGCAAGCCCTCAACGACTTTCTTCCCGTAGGGACAATTGCAGTCCACACAGACAACATGTCTGTAGTTTGGTATATCAACAAACAGGGCGGAACCAAGTCCTACCCCTTGTGTCGAGAAGCGCTCAGACTATGGCAATGGGCGATCTCCTCTCATCGGTTTCTGGTAGCAACGCATATCCCTGGGAAAACCAACATTGTAGCGGACAGATTGAGCAGAGCTATTCTCATGCCTCACGAGTGGTCTCTCAAGCAATCTATAGCGGAAGAGATTTTTCTGGAATGGGGTCGTCCATGTTGCGATCTTTTTGCTACTCCCCAAAACAGCAAATGTCCAGACTTCTTCTGCCTCTTCCCTCTATCAGGCCATCCCCCCAGAGACGCTCTGACCCAGGATTGGCCCCAGGGACTTCTTTATGCCTTCCCTCCTTTTCCTCTGATCCCTCAGGTTATCCAGAAAGCTACCGTTTTGAGAGCCAAATTGATTCTCATTGCCCCTTACTGGCCTCGACAAGTTTGGTTTCCGTTCCTCCATCATCACCTTTTGGTACAGCCATGGCATCTGGACCCAGTGCCAGATCTTCTGATTCACCAATCGGGTCAGCTGCACCGGTCAATCCCTTCTCTCAACCTCACAGCATGGTTGCTCCACTTCCTTCCTTAGCCAGGCTTCCTTTGATCTCTAACCCTGTTAGAGACATCATAGTAGCTTCGCTAAAATCCTCTACCAGGAGGATTTATACAAGCAAATGGAAACGTTTCTCTTATTGGGCTAAGGCCAAGAATATTGATCCTTTTACTGCCCCTGTTCAGGCAGTCCTGGACTTCTTAGCAGAGATTTTTCATGCAGGCTCCTCTTCTTCCACAGTTAGAGTTCAATTGGCTGCTATTTCCAATTTTCATGTCGGGATAGCAGATCATAATATTATGTCCCATAGGCTCTGCAGGGCCTTCTTGAAAGGAATTTTCCTACTAAAGCCTCCAATCAGGAATCCTCCTCCTCAGTGGGATCTAAATTTAGTGCTGACATCCTTGATTCTTCCCCCCTTCGAGCCAGCTGTTTCTTGTTCCCTAAAATATCTTTCTTGGAAAACTTTATTCCTAGTGGCTATTACATCTGCCAGGAGGGTGTCTGAACTTCATGCTCTATCGGTTCGACCCCCTATTTGGTTTTTCACAAAGACAGAGTATCTTTGAGAACTAATCCAACCTTTTTGCCTAAGGTCGCTTCAAAGAACAATTTGAATCAATCCATTGATCTCCCTGTATTTTTCCCTAACTATTCAGATAGAGCTGAACAAAAGCTACATTATCTTGATGTCCACCGTCAACTTAGATATTATTTGGACAGAACAAAAAATTTAGAAAATCTGATCAACTTTTTGTTTCCTATGCGGATAATAAAAAAGGCCTTCCTGTTTCTAAAGTGACCTTGTCCAGATGGCTTTCTTTGGTCATCTCTGAAATTTATCTGCTCAGGGGAAAACAGCTGTGCTCAAAACCTAAAGCACATTCAACTAGGAGCTTAGCTACTTCTACAGCTTTTCAAGCTAGACTTCCTTTAGACACTATTTGTGCAGCGGCCACTTGGGCCACTCCTCACACTTTTGTTTCCCATTATAAATTGGACTTGGCCTCCAGGGACAGAGCCAGTTTTGGCTCTACAGTCCTCAAGAGTTTGTTCCATTGAGCCACCCAGGATAGAGGTGCTAGGACGGGTCCCATCAAGCAAGAATGAAGGCGAGATTGACAACTTAACATTAAGAAGTTATGTACCTACCATAACGTTCCATGTTAGTTGTCTTCTCTCGCCTTCTTTCTTGCGACCCTCCCTCCTTCCCCCTGGCCTGGACAGACCTTGTCATAAGAAACTATTATGCTGAAGACCATTCAGTCCTGGTCTTTCTTCCATCTGCAAGTTTTCTTTCTTCCTTTGGGAAGTATTTTATGCTTGGTGCTATTGCCCTTTGTCATCAAACGAGATCTGGGTACTTACCACCTTGCATCATGGGATATGGGGCTGCCTCGAGCTGGTAAAAGTGACTCTAGAGCTTAGCAAGTGCCGAGTCGGAGCCGAGGGATCGTCTCCGAACCCATCAAGCAAGAAAGAAGGCGAGAGAAGACAACTAACATGGAACGTTATGGTAGGTACATAACTTCTTATTTTGTGGCATATTTATGGTTTAAACTATAAAAATAGGCATTTGTTTTGACCACATCCAAAATTCACGTTTTTTCAGAATTCGCAGGTGCTCTAGGAACGTAAACCCTGCGAATTTCGGGGGTCGACTGCATAACTAAGTTATAAACTTTGTAGATACACCAGTTTGGAACAACAGGCAGCCCAAATAGAAACAATCCTATAGAGTGCTGTCTCTGTCATATGCTGTTACCATTGCCCTCCTATACAAACAGAAGTAATCATATACCGTGCTCTCTGTCATATGCCGTTACCTTTGCCCTGCTATACAAACAGATGTAATCCTATACCTGCTCTCTGTGATATGTTGTTACCATTGCTCTCCTATACAAACAGAAGTAATCCTATACCGTACTCTCTCTCCATATGCTGTTACCTTTGCCCTCCTATACAAACAGAAGTAATCCCATACTGTGCTCTCTGTCATATGCTGTTACCTTTGCCCTCCTATACAAACAGAAGTAATCCTATACCTGCTCTCTGTCATATGTTGTTGCCTTTGCCCTCCTATACAGACAGAAGTAATCCTCTGTCATATGCTTTTACCACTGCCCTCCTGTACAAACAGAGGTAATCCTATACCGTGCTGTCTGTCATATGCTGTTACCACTGCCCTCCTGTACAAACAGAAGTAATCTTATACCATGCTCTCTGTCATATGCTGTCACCATTGCCCTCCTATACAAACAGTAGTGATCCTATACCTGCTGTCTGTCATATGCTGATGTTCTTCGTGTTTCACTGTTGCAGTCATTACATCTGGGCAATCTGCTGGCAGGTTGCCCTCAGTCAGCCTGAATAACAGAGTCTTGCGTCCTGCGTTGGTTGCTGTCTCCTCTTCCTTGAAGTTAGGTCATCAGGGGTATAAAACATGCAGCCAGCACCATTTTAATCAGTCTTTCTTGCCGTGTGGTGCCCGATGCAGAAGCAGTTCACATGTGCCGGTCGGCCGACTCCTGAAATTTTCATTTTCGAGTTTCAGAACCGAAGTCTTCAGACTAAAGCTAAGTACCCCGTTGTGCAAACATTTTCTTGCTCCTTACCAATGTCAGTAAAAGTTAATAATTGTATTACTTGTGGGAAGCAAATACCTCATAAGGATTTTCATTTATACTGTATTCCTTGCCTAGGTCCTGGCACAACGTGCTTTGCTGTCAATTTTGTGCTAAATTTAACCAACGCACTATTAAGCGTCTGTATATTTTTGTTTCTAAATACTTTGGCTCAAGATTTAACTATCCTGAAATGTCGTTGGTTAGCAATCCGACTACCAGAATTCACAAAAAACGCAAAGAAAAAAACAGAGACAGACCGTCGAGGTCCAAAACCGATGATGAAGCTTCTCCTAAGCCAGTCACCGGTTCGCCAATACTCGGTGAGGCGCTTTCGCAGCCCCTGATGCCTGCTACTTTTGATTCGCAGGCCTCTACCGAGACCCATTCGGAGTCAGGTATACCGCGAGGTTCGTCAAGTATTGAACCCGTGGATGTCTCTCCCTTGGATGGGTCCGGAGCCGCTGAGCAGGCACCGGCTTCTGAGTGTGTTTTCAGGCCTAAAGATTTACATATTAAACCAACGGCATCATCAAAACAAGACCAAAAGCAACTTCTTTGTCTAAAAAACTGACGCATGAGCCACGTGTTCAGGCCCCTATGCCTAAAAAACAAATGATCAAAATGGCTGAGGATTTAATTACCTTGATCAGAGGTTCCCAACCCCCTCCTGCTAAGAGGCCTAGGCAAGGCACTGATTATGAATCTTCAGATCAGGTTTCCATTTCTTCTGATTCCTCTTCTGATCAGGAATTTTCTATTCCCCCTTATGAGGACTCTAATGCAGAAGAATCCATCCCTTCTGCTTCTCCTCCTGAAGATTTTTTTTTGGAGAAACTTTGCATACCTTAAGGGAACATTTTCTTTGGGAGAGTCAGGATTTCTCAGAATCCAAAAAGAGGCTTAGGGATTTTCTTCTTCTTCCTAAGCATAGGCCTTTGGCTATACCTCCTGTTTTAGACATTGTTGATGATGTTTTCTCAGAATCCAGCATGGCTCCTGATTCCCTGCCTCCAGCTCCTAGTAAGCTAGACAGATATTACAGGGTTCCTGACTCCCACAAGTTTCTTTTCAAAAATCCTACTGCTGACCCTGAAACAATTTCTCAGGGTCCCAAGGGTGTTGAGGCTTCTACTGCTAAAAATCCTACCCCTTCTGATAGAGACTCCAGGGCGCTGGATAGATGGGGTAAGAAGGTTTACACGTCTGCAACCTTGGCAGTCAGGGCTTTAAACTGTCAATTTCATATCAACAGCATGTCATGGGCTTACTTAAACAGAAAATGATGTTGATTTCTGATTGTGTGGAAAATAAAGAGTTACAGGATTATTGCATTCAACTGAACAAGTTGGAAAGCATACTTTGCAATGTGGTTTTGATTCCTTGGAGGCCTCTTGCAGGGCCACCATAACTGGATCTGTGATAAGAAGGTATGCTTAGCTCAAGGAGCAAAATCTGCCTGATCATGTTAAAGCTAAATTGTTGGATGCTCCTTTACAACAGGACAGTCTGTTGGTAATAAGGCAGAAGAAGTTTTGAAAAAGATGGAAGACAAAGCTGGTTTCAGTCACAAGGAACTTACAGAACAAAACAATGGAGAGCCTCCACTTCCAAATCTGGAAGTAGCAAAGCACCCTCCTACGGTAAACAGTCTCAATGACTTTCCTCTGCCATTTCCAAGCACTTATCTTTTGGCAGCCCTTTGGGGGGAAAACTAGCACTTCATGCTCAAAATTGGCATCTAATTACCCAGGACAAGTTGGTCTTAAATATAGTATCCCAGGGATACAGATTTCATTTCCACACGTTGCCAATTCCAAACGGATGGCCAGATCTGCCTCCAAATGAGTGAGCTGAGGCCCAGAAACAAGTCATGTCCCTCATGGATATGGGGGCTATTCAACCAGTACCAGAGATGTAAAAAGGAACAAGGTTTTTATTCAAGACTTTTCCTGGTACAAAGAAAAGACGAATCATGGTGTCCATTTCTGGACTTATCCTTTCTAAATACCTTCCTGGACATTCCAAAATTGTAGATGCTGACTCTACAATAGTTACTGCCTATGCTTAGCAAGGATGCCTGGTTGGTAACTCTAGACTTAAAAAGGCTTACCTGCATATCCCAATCAGGGAATCTTGCAGAAGATACCTCCACTTCAAAGCAGGCTATTTGCATTACCAGTTCTCTGCACTGCCCTTTGGCTTATTTACTGCGCCCAGGGTCTTCACAAAGTGCCTGGCACCAGTGATTGGATTTTGCAGACAAAGAAACATTCAAATTTATCCTTATCTGGACGATTGTCTAATTCAGGCAGAAAATAAGGACACTCTTCTACAACATCTGACATTTGTAAAAAGGCTTCTAACATGCCTAGGGTATACCATAAACGAAAATAAATCTCAACTGGTACCCTCTTGAATAATTACATTCCTGGGTACAAGCTTGAATACAACTGCCCAGATGGCTTACCTCACGCCAGACAAACAAATTCAATTGATAACATACTTCAAACAAGTGGCCACAAAAACCCAGCTATCTGCAAGACAAATTTTGCAGGCTTTGGGGTTCATGGCATCCTGCATTCTAATAATTCCATATGCAAGACTGCATATGAGGAAACGTCAATGGTACCTAAAAAGCTTATGGAGTCAACATTGTCACAGCCTGGAAACAATGATTCCTCTCATTCCTTGCCTGCAACAGGAGTTCCTATGGTGGGCAGAGGCCTGTCACCAAAACAAGGGACTGTCATTCATTCTACCCCCTGCCACCCAAACCCTGACTACAGACGCATCAGACTATGCTTGGGGGGGCCCATCTGGCAGGGAGATGCATTCAGGGCGAGTGGCACCCAAATCAAATGCACCTACATATCAACCAGAAAGAAATGCTAGCTGTACAGAGTGCTCTGACAGCCTTCAAGGACTTCCTTCTTCCAGGACAACTACTGATAAAGACGGACAACACCACAGTTATGTGGTACATAAACAAGCAGGGGGTGTACACTCCTACCCTCTTTTCAGACTAGCCATGGCCTTGTGGAACACAGCCTTGACTTACCAAATACATCTACAAGCTCAATTCCTGCCAGGAAAGCAAACTACTCTGGCAGACGAACTAAGCAGAAATCTTATGGACCCACACAAATGGAAACTGGATCCCAAATCTTCAGCATGTTGACACGAAAATGGGGGAGCCCAGACATAGATCTTTTTGCCTCTCCCCAAAACTATCAGTTAGACATATTCTGCACATGAATTCATCACAAAAAAGATTGGAAAGTGGATGCTCTATCCTTCTGCTAGAAAAACCTATCAGTCTATGCCTTTCCAACTCTGCCTCTGCTCTCCAAGGTTTTACTAAAAGTCAGACAGGAAAAAACAAAAATGATTCTGATTGCTCCAGACTGGCCTCGCCAACACTGGTACCCGCTTCTAAGGAATATGTCACACCTTCTTCCGTGGTACCTGCCTCAGACACATCTATTGTCTCAGCAGAACTATCAGATTCTGCACACTCAGGTCCAAACTTTGAATCTTACAGCATGGCTAATCAACTAATTTCACCAGTTACATCTCTCAGTAAACCTGTGATGGATGTCATTTTGGAGGCATGAAGTCCTAGTACTGGAAAATCTTATGCTGATAAATGGAAGAGATTATGTGCCTGCAACCAAACACAAGGAATAAACACAGCAATGCCCAATATTCCTCAGATTCTGCAATATTTAACTGAGATGCTTCACAAGGGCCTATCTTTTTCTTCTATAAAAATCCGTATTATATAGGGCCTCCCCTCTCATCCATTGTAAGTTGTTCAAGAACTGGGAATTTGAAATTGTGACCTGGGTAGGTATTGACGTGACATGAGAGGGGAGGCCCTATAGAATATTTACTTGAATATAAAGAACTGTTATGGCAATTGAGGGTTAATGCCAACAGTAATCCAGGACTGAATGATATGGTGTCATTGACTAGTTTTTTGAAACTAAAAGCAAACTTTTTTATGTAATTTGTTAACTTTTATTATTATATTATTACAACATTATTATTAGAATATTTTACTATTTCATATAACTCAAGTTAATATTTTAGGCTTGAAGTTTTTAACATTATTAGATATCTTAAGCAGTGCAACATGACTTGTGGTTTTGTATGTAAGAAAAAGGGAGTCTGTATCTTTAAATATAAATGGTGTTCAACACACATCTGTTAATGATGTCTTTGTAATGAGTATTTAAGGAGTTGAGGGGTGATACTCTGTTTTTTCTGAAGAAGTCAACTGTAATTTGTGACAAAAGCGCTCAACATTAAATTTTATTCTTGTTCCTGTGGTGTCAGCTCGCTTTGTGGTTTCCTTATACACCTGTACAGTTCCAAAATCTCCCTTCTGACATAATTTTATAACTAGCATCATTACATATTGATTATTACAATACTTAAACTCCTTACAAACATGTCTTTAATGAAATGAAAGAACAGTAAACTCCTTTACAATAATGTTTTACTTCTGCAGTTACAGTCTATTTCCTTCTGCAAGATTTTACAGCTGGAGCAACTGTACACACTTATAATTGTTAATATAAATATTTTACTTTGTATACCTGTCTTGTAATTGGTTTTGTTGTTTCATGAGAAATGTAACTGTTGTTTTTGTGAGAAGTGTTTGAAATTCACTTGTTAATATAAATGTACTGTGGTGGAGCTTTTCTCCCAAGGACTCCACTGAAAATGAACTCATCCCAGTCAGACTTTCCTGGTCATAAATGACAAATAAATAAATAAATATTTACATTTATGGGAAGGTCGATCTGGGTAGAAGCCCATTTTCAGCAGATGTCCGGGGAGAAAAGCTCCAAAGTATTACAAAACATTTTAAAAATATTAGTTAAGAACTGATACAAGTTATGTGACAATAATTTAATAGTTAGAAAAATTAAAGGTAAGTTAGTCTAATACAAACAGGAATTGCAGTATGAATTGAGGGAAAAACAGGCTTATGGCATATTTATAGAGAAAGTCAGGGAAAATAATTTGATAGAGTTAAGGAAGCAAGTAAAGAATTTAGAATAAGGAGGTATAAGGAATGAAAAGGTGCTTGTTTACATGTAGGGATATAGATGTTATGTGATCCTATCTCGCCTACATTCTGAATGATGGGTTCGGAGCCGATCCCTCGGCTCCGACTCGGCACGCTTATGCCAAAGAGTCTCTTATTATTGGCTGAGCTTACTATATCCCAGGATGCACCACCACCAGTCCCCCAGATCTCGTTTGCCGCTTCCCTGCGAAGACGTGGTCTCGAGCTGGCTGGGCTAAGTAGTTTATTAAACTAACTTTTCTGTCAGTTTTTTGCTGTTTTTGCTCACAAAAGCTGTTTTAACAGCTATCGCTAACTTTGTGTACGATTTGGATTTGGAATTGTTGTGTGTGATTGGGTTTAGTTTGTTTTCGGCCCCCCCTCCATCCAGGGCCTTCCCGGACTGTTAATATTTATAATTACAGGGTCTCTAATAATTGTACAGATTGGGTTAGAGTTACCTGTTCTTTTTACAGGAAGAGTTGGCATTATTTATTACTGTAAGCTTTTATATCAGTAGTAAAAATTTAGTGTACTTTCCTGTCAGAGTGACTAGATTTGTGTATCAACATGTCTCAACCCCCTAGGCCTTCGGGCTTTAAAAAATGTTCTAAATGTGCTTTTAAGATGTCTGTTACTGATGACCATCTACTTTGTGTTTATTGTTTAGGGGCAAAGCACTTGCAGGAGTCATGCAGCGTATGTCACGCTTTTTCCTCAAGGGTCCTCCAGGAGAGGAAAAATAAGTTGATTCTCAAAGGCTTGATTAAACCCTCTTTTGAAGAAGCCTTGTCTTCCTCTCCGACTCCTGCCAAAAAGAAAGGGCTTCGGCTCCGACCAGTCCGTCGGATCCGACTGCCAAGAGACCTAGGCAGGCCTCTCCTTCGGCTCCAAAGACTTGAGCCGAGGTCGAACGTCTGCCTCGATGCCCAGTATCGACTCCTCGGGCTTCGGAGCCGATGGCTGGGGCATCGAGGCGGGTCACCTTCGTCGGCTCCACTGCTCTCGGGCCGACAAGGGTCGCTCAGACACTTCCTCCTCGGCGCGAAGTCTACCTCGGCACCGATGGAATCTGGTGTGTGTGTTTCCTCGGCGCCGATTCTCATCGAGTCGCCTGAGCCGGTCCCCTAGTCCCTTGGGGCCGAGGAGAGGTCTTCTCGAACCCGTTCTGTTTCCTCTCGGTCTTGAGAATGTCGGATTCTGATATAGACAGGGTGCTCCAAAGACTTTTCCAGTCCCCAGTCTTCCAAAAATTTGTTTCGGTTCCGACCCAGTTGGCCTCGGAGCCGATGACCATGACCCACCCCATTGCCATTCTTCCTCCGACTGCTTGGCTCCGTCGGAGCAGGTGCTCTTGGAGCCGGTGGAGATCTCAGGGTCGGCTCCGACCCTTACTCCAACCCGGCCTCGGGTCCGAGTTTGGTACGTGGACTTCTTGGCTGGACCTGAGGGTGATGTTTGGGACCTATGCTGGTTCCGAGCCTCCCTCTCGGTGCTTCGCGGGACTTCCGTCTGCCATCATGGCCCGGAGACCGGACTCTCCCAGGATTCTGGGGTCCGGCTTTCAGGGCCATGAGGAGTGCCTTGGCCAAATCCTCTTGACCATCTCTCGGTTCTACCAGCACCTTCCCTGGGCGTGGAGACTGGGTCTTTGGCAGTCCCCTGTCCGTAGCCAGCGGAGCCCCGAGGCCTGAGGTTACCCCAGTGGGGTTCCCTCCTCCTGAGGGTTCTTGAGTCGTCTTCAGAGGAACCCCCAAGGAAGAGATCGTGCAAGAGGAAGCACGTGGACTCCCCGAGTCTATTACATCGGACACGGATATGGATGATGCGGAGGGTCCCTAAGTCGTCCTCGGATGATGTCTCCTTTGCAGACATCTTAGAGATCCTCAAACAACGAGGCGGCTGGATGTCCAAACCCCCCTCTGCGGACGAATCAGTGCTCCTCAAGGCCTTTGGGGCTCAGCCCTCCGCCTCCTGGGTGTCTCCGCCCTTCGACGAGCTTCTGGACTTAGTTTGTCGAAGGGCGTGGGAACACCCGGATACCGTGGAACCAGTCCCTTCTCGTCCAAACAAATTCTTATCTGCTCCCCCCGAGAAGGAGTTCCTTACTAAAGGCGTGGCTGTAGATGCCATGGTGGTGGCATCTGCTACACAACAGGACGTGGCAGAGGCTTCAACGTCCATCCATCCCCCCTAATAAGGAGTCTAGGAGTATGGATAGGTACGGGAAGCGCACCCTGACTTCAGCGGCCTTTACCTTAAGGTCTCTGAATTATTTGGCACATTTTACCAGGCTTCAGAGGGATCTGGTCAAGGAGTTGTCAGACTCCCTCTCGGGTAACCTACCTGAGCAGCTAGCCCAGTCCGTTAGCTCTCAGTTGGCTATCCTTACGTCAATTGCTAACTCGTCCATGAGGCTCATTTCCTATGCGGCCGAAGGGGCGGTAGAGCGGCAGGCACAGGCGTGGCTCTCGTGACAAGCCTGGCTCCGCTTGTGTCAGTTCGGAGGCCTTCAAGTCTTCCTTCGCCGACGCTCCTTTGATGGGTCCTCATTGTTTGGACCCAAGGTGAAAGACACCCTTACCGCTGTGAGCAAGAGGGAAAAACGTTATCTGCCGTGGGGCCCGTTATTCCACTCCCTTTCGACCTTACCCCAAGGCCAAGGAGGGGAAAATGTGGTTCAAAATCTCGCAAGTTTTTCTCCCAACAGCAGGAAGATTCCCGTCCAGAGGCAGAGGGCGGGAAATTTTTCAGGAGACGCCCGTCCCAGAGGCGGCAGAGGGCCCGCAATTCTGGAGACCGCGAGTCCTTTCGTGGCTCTTCAGCCTCCCACGACATGAGGGATTGCCCGGCTGTGCTGCTCGGAGCCAGTCGGGTGTCGTTGCCAAGCACCTAAAAGCCTGGGAGTCAATCACTCAGGACAGATGGGTGCTTCGGATAATTGCCGGAGGTTACACCATCCCATTCAAATACTCACCCCTCCGTCCAAGAGAATGCCGGACCGACCACCCAGTCAAAGGGAAATAGCAGCCACAGAAGCTTCAAAGCTGCTAGAAAAAGGAGTCATCCAACCGGTCCCCACAGACCAAATCGGATCAGGAAATTACTCCAGGTTCTTTTTAGTGCCAAAAAAGACAGGGGTCCTGAGCCCAATATTGGATCTCAGCAGACTGGACCTATCCGTCACGCAATCCAAATTCGAATGGTCACGTTGCAATCCATTCTCCCGTTGTTGGAGAAGGATGTTTGGATGTGCTCCATAGACCTCAAGGACGCCTATTATCACATACCGATACATCAGGCGTCCAGAAGGTATCTGCGCTTCAGCCTGGGAGCCAGTCATTACCAATTTTGTGCTCTGCCCTTTGGTCTCACCACAGGCCCCAGGGTGTTCACCAAGTGTTTGGCAGTAGTGACGGCTCACCTGAGGAGTCTTGGATTCCAAGTGTTTCCCTATCTCGACGACTGGCTCCTGACTGCCACCACCAGGCATCTATTTATGGACAACCTCAAAGCCACCATCTCCCTGGGTGTTTCCCTAGGGATTACATTCAATTGGTCAAAGTCTGTCTTGCTGCCCTCTCAGCGCATAAAGTTTATAGGAGCAGAGATAGACTCAAGATTGATGCGTGTCTTTCTTCCTGCGAAAGGATCCGAACTTTACAGGGCCAAGTTCAAGCTCTGATCTCAAGATCCAAAGCCCCAGCCAGGATGGTCCTACAGGTTCTAGGCTCAATGTCTGCCACGGTACTTTTAGTTCCTCTAGCAAGGTTACACATGAGGATTCTTCAGTGGCTCTTATCAACTCAATGGTCCTTTCAAGATCTTCCCTCAATCATCACATCATGATTACGGAAATATGCAAAAGGGACCTTCGCTGGTGGCTTCAGACATCCAACTTGGATCAGGAAAACCCTTTGTTCTCCCCCTCCAGTGGTTACCCTGACGACAGATGCCTCCCAGATAGGGTGGGGGCATTGTCTGGGCAGGCTAGTTCAGGGCTCCTGGCTTCCGGACAAGCTCTTCTCCACATCAACGTGTTGGAGATGAGGGCTGTACTTCTATCCCTACAGGCCTTACACAAGTTCCTTCCTCAGGGCATCATCGCCATCCACACAGACAACATGTCGGTGGTTTGGTATCTGAACAAACAAGGAGGGACCAGATCGTATCCCCTTTGCAGAGAGGCCATGAGAGTGTGGGAATGGGCTGTAGCTACCAACCGCTTCTTGGTAGCGACCCACATCCCGGGAAAGTCAAATGTATTGGCGGACAAATTAAGCAGGACAATTCTCTCTCCTCACGAATGGTCTCTAAACCGCACAGTAGCAGCCCAGGTTTTCAAGAGATGGGGGCCGTGCTGCGACCTATTTGCGACTCCACAAAACACCAAGTGCCAAAGGTTCTTCTCCTTGATTCCACATCAGGAAGTACCAGCCATGGATGCTCTAGCACAACCTTGGCCAACAGGGTTGCTTTATGCTTTTCCTCCAATTCCACTCCTTCCCAAAGTTATTCAAAAGCTTCTCAGCTAGGGTCTTCAATGATTCTGATTGCCCCATACTGGCCTCGTCAGATATGGTTTCCTTACCTGAAAAGCATGCAGTGGACGATCCGTGGACCTTAGACCTGATCCCGGATTTGCTAATCCATCAGTCGGGACATTGGCATCAGTCCCTTCAATCTCTGAAATTGACAGCTTGGCTCCTCCACTTCCAACCTTAGTTAGAAGTCACACACTAGACCGGAAGTTGTTCACATTTTATCTTCGCCCACAAACCCACCACTAACAAATTGTACCTCAGTAAGTGGAAGAGGTTTGCTATCTGGGCTCAACTCAAGGGCTTAGACCCTATCACTGCTCCTGTCCCAGAGGTTTTGAAATTCTTAACATCCCTATTTAATCAGGGATCTTCTGTCTCAACTATTAAAGTTCAACTAGCTGCTATCTCTAAATTCCATGAATCCACGGATCCTCCTTTGATGAGCAGCAGACTATGCAAAACATTCATTAAAGGTGCGAGCCTGTTAAGACCACCAGTTTTCATCCTGCACCTCCGTGGGATCTTGATTTGGTGCTGCTCGCATTAACATCTCCTCCCTTTGAACCGGCTGCTACATGCGACATAAAACATCTGTCATGGATAACCGCATTCTTCGTGGCTATTACTTGGCAAGAAGAGTCTCAGAGCTTCAAGCCCTGTCTATTAAACCACCGTATTTGATTTTCCACAAAGATAGAGTATCACTTAGGCCTAATCCATCCTTTGTCCCAAAGGTCTGCTCTAGTTTCTGTCTTCAACAATCTCTAGAACTACCAGTTTTCTTTCCAAAATTCTCTAATGAAGCAGAATACACTCTCCATAAATTGGATGTTCACAGGCAATTACGCTTCTATTTAGACAGGACTCAGCAACTTCGTAAGTCAGACCAGTTGTTTGTGTCCTTCTCAGATAATAAATTGGGCCAAACCATCACAAAAGCTACAATCTCAAAATGGATCAGAGATTGCATAACTCAGGCCTATTCTTCTTGAATAAGCAACTGGCATCATGCATCAAAGCTCATTCTACTAGAGGTATGGCTACTTCTATAGCTTTTCAATCCAAGCTCGCTATTTCGAAATTTGTGCTGCGGCTACTTGGTCCAACCCGCACACTTTCATTTCCCACTACAAATTGGATGTGGCATCTAAAGGACGAGCTTCATTTGGTTCCACGGTACTCAGGAGTGTTTTCCAGTGAGCCACCCAGGATTCAGGTGCTAGGGACGCTGTCCCATCATTCAGAATGTAGGCGAGATAGGATCACATAACATCTTTTAGTTATGTACTCACCATAACTTCAGATGTTTGGGATCCATCTCCACATTCCTGATACCCACCCTCCTTCCCTGCCTTGCAGATCAGAAGAGACTGATGGGTTTTGAGCTCCACTGTTTTTATCTTGTTTCATCTGACGATGTTATATAAGCAGGGTATGCATGTGTGCATGTATGCGGACAAACTAGATCTGGGGGACTGGTGGTGGTGCATCCTGGGATATAGTAAGCTCAGCCAATAAGAGACTTCGCTCTTTGGCATAAGCGTGCCGAGTCGGAGCCGAGGGATCGGCTCCGAACCCATCATTCAGAATGTAGGCGAGATGGATCCCAAACATCTGAAGTTATGGTGAGTACATAACTAAAAGTTTATCCTGGTTTTGAGCAAGAACAGTGCCAGATATTAGCTAGGAAGTTTTTCAGAGTGGTTTTGAAAGATGGGATGGAGGTTATTGACCTAGTGGATACAGGTAAGGAGTTCTTGCCTTAGCAACCTTGTACGAGTGTAAACAATGCCCAGCAGATTTACTAGGTTTGTAGACAGGCAGGAGTTTTTGGCCACAAAGTCACAACGACCGACTGGGAACATAGTTGTGTAGAATGTTTTTAGTGTGGACAGGAAGATGGCTGCTAGATAATTTTATAGGTGGTAAGAAGTTGTGTATTTGTTAGCTGATGAGGCAATTCTAACCAGTTTAGGCTTTTTAGTGCTATACAGTCGTGGGTTTTTGTTTTCACTTTTTTATGCAATTTGTTTATATGCATGTCAAATTTAAGATCATCATCCACTATCATCCTTAATAATTTGCTAATTTGCTATGAGAAATGATTTCAATGGTTGTGTTGTCAAGAGAGAGGACTTTTAAGTTTTGTCATAAGAGAGAGATTTTTTTTTTTTTTTTTTTTTTTTTTTAGGATTGAGCATGAGTTGTGAACTGCAAAACCATGTTTCAGTCACTGTTAAAGCCTATTAGTAATTTTTTGGATAATTTGTAAATTTTATTTATTTATTTTATTTTACATTTGTTTACCGGGAAAGTCTGACTTCGAATGAAGCACATTTTCAGTGGAGGCCTGGGGAGAAAAGCTGCATAACAGTTGAACGTTACACACAATGATTAAAAAAAGCATGCAACATAGTGACTAATAATGTATTAAAAATAATGTACAGAAATAGAATTGTTTTATGTACAGGACATATGCAGTATGTAAATGTAGAGATATACCATGATTATGTTTTTTATAGTGAGATTAGATTAAGGGCAGATGTGGGCAGGGGTCTAAATGATAATATTCCATTGAATCCCCTACTGAAAGCCAGATCTTTATATAAATAATTATTTTTTGAACATGTCCTATGTCTGTTTTTTATATATGTATTATCATATTTTATAGCAAGCATCTGTTTGAATTTTTTTTTATTTAGCACTATTATGCAAGTTTTTTCTGATACTGTTTTTCTTATGCTGTTTTACTATGCTGTATTTTTCTTTTTCGTGCTATTTTATTATGCTGTGTAATTAAATCAGCAGGTTCATTTTCTTATAGCTCTTTTAATGTTACTTTGTTGCTAGGATATTGCTATATTCTTTTATGTTATTGTGTACAACCTAGCACTCTTGTGTGGGGTCATTTACTGCACTGTTATAACTTGATATTACTTGTGAACCTCTGCTATCTCTGTAAAAAACAAAAACAAAAAAAAAATCTTGCTTTTTTCCCACTTTTCTGAGAGTTAAAAAAGTACAGTTACAGGCTTGCTGTTCCTGAACTGTTTGAAAGTTTCTGTGAGGCCATTTTTGCTTGGGCTGAAGGAGGGTCTCTGTGTTTATCAGTGGGAGTGACTAACATTGAGCAGCTTCCTGCCCCGGAGAGGTGGTTACTGACTTGAAACTGTAGTTTTATTGGCCACTAGGGTCATTTCCATAACTCCTTCATCTTCCTCTCTTAAAACCTAGTTGCCTCGTGGTTTGAGCGTCTTTTCAGGCTTGTTGCCTGTTGGTGAAGCACCCTCCAAGAGGAAAACGCTGAGAGAACAAGCGAGCCACTTTTGAGATTTTAAGTATTTTTCTCTGTTTATTTGGTAAGTTTTTATGAATAGCTGCCTAGCTTGAGCATTTTCTGGCTTGTTAAACTTGATTTCTGTATTAGTAGCTGTATTTAGAGCACAACCAAAAGCTGTTTGCTGAATTTCCTGTTTGCACTTAATTTTAAATCGTTTTTTCTTAAAACTTGCATATTTTCTGTCCTTGACCTAGCACTCTTGTGTGGGGTCATTTACTGCACTGTTATAACTTGATATTACTTGTGAACCTCTGCTATCTCTGTAAAAACAAAACAAAAAAAAAAAAAATCTTGCTTGTTTCCCACTTTTCTGAGAGTTAAAGTTCAGTTACTGGCTTGCTGTTCCTGAACTGTTTCAAAGTTTCTGTGAGTCCATTTTAGCTTGTGCTGAAGGAGGGTCTCTGTGTTTATCAGTGGGAGTGACTAACATTGAGCAGCTTCCTGCCCCGGAGAGGTGGATACTGACTTGAAACTGTAGTTTTATTGGCCACTAGGGGTCATTTCCATAACTCCTTCATCTTCCTCTCTTAAAACCTAGTTGCCTCGTGGTTTGAGCGTCTTTTCAGGCTTGTTGGCTGTTGGTGAAGCACCCTCCAAGAGGAAAAAACGCTGAGAGAAGAAGGGAGCCACTTTTGAGATTTTAAGTATTTTTTCTCTGTTTATTTGCTAAGTTTTTCTGCATAGCTGCCTAGCTTGAGCATTTTCTGGCTTGTTAAACTTGATTTCTGTATTAGTAGCTGTATTTAGAGCACAACCAAAAGCTGTTTGCTGAATTTCCTGTTTGCACTTAATTTTAAATCGTTTTTTCTTAAAACTTGCATATTTTCTGTCCTTGACCTAGCACTCTTGTGTGGGGTCATTTACTGCACTGTTATAACTTGATATTACTTGTGAACCTCTGCTATCTCTATAAAAAACAAAAACAAAAAAAAAAAATCTTGCTTTTTTCCCACTTTTCTGAGAGTTAAAAAAGTTCAGTTACAGGCTTGCTGTTCCTGAACTGTTTGAAAGTTTCTGTGAGGCCGTTTTTGCTTGGGCTGAAGGAGGGTCTCTGTGTTTATCAGTGGCAGTGACTAACATTGAGCAGCTTCCCTGCCCCCCGGAGAGGTG
Organism: Protopterus annectens; assembly: GCF_019279795.1. Taxonomy (NCBI): domain Eukaryota; kingdom Metazoa; phylum Chordata; order Ceratodontiformes; family Protopteridae; genus Protopterus; species Protopterus annectens. The sequence continues at coordinate 1,852,678,511 of NC_056729.1, read as the reverse complement.
GTTACTGACTTGAAACTGTAGTTTTATTGGCCACTAGGGGTCATTTCCATAACTCCTTCATCTTCCTCTCTTAAAACCTAGTTGCCTCGTGGTTTGAGCGTCTTTTCAGGCTTGTTGGCTTTTGGTGAAGCACCCTCCAAGAGGAAAAAACGCTGAGAGAAGAATGGAGCCACTTTTGAGATTTTAAGTATTTTTTCTCTGTTTATTTGCTAAGTTTTTCTGCATAGCTGCCTAGCTTGAGCATTTTCTGGCTTGTTAAACTTGATTTCTGTATTAGTAGCTGTATTTAGAGCACAACCAAAAGCTGTTTGCTGAATTTCCTGTTTGCACTTAATTTTAAATCGTTTTTTTCTTAAAACTTGCATATTTTCTGTCCTTGACCTAGCACTCTTGTGTGGGGTCATTTACTGCACTGTTATAACTTGATATTACTTGTGAACCTCTGCTATCTCTGTAAAAACAAAAACAAAAAAAAAAAAATCTTGCTTTTTTCCCACTTTTCTGAGAGTTAAAAAAGTTCAGTTACAGGCTTGCTGTTCCTGAACTGTTTAAAAGTTTCTGTGAGGCCATTTTGCTTGGGCTGAAGGAGGGTCTCTGTGTTTATCAGTGGGAGTGACTAACATTGAGCAGCTTCCTGCCCCGGAGAGGTGGTTACTGACTTGAAACTGTAGTTTTATTGGCCACTAGGGGTCATTTCCATAACTCCTTCATTTGTCCTCGGAGGAGTGGTTTAGGGCAGTGACTTGTGGTTTGTTGGCCAATTTGGGTAATTTCCTGTCTTATCCAGCCCCCTGCTATAAAGCACGCTTTAGCGCGATTTAGCCGATTTAGCGGAGTTGCTACTGTTGCACACTAGGGCAGCGCCGGTTAAGCAGGTTTAAACTATTCGGGCTACCTAAAGTCCACTCTTCAAATTTTCCCTTAAAACTACCTTCCTCGAACTATACTACTGATCTAATCAGCGTATCCTATAATTAAAAGATCATCTCTACTTGACTCCAAGTAGACTATTCTCTATCTGTTAAACGTAGCACTTGCTCCTACAGTACTTATTACCTTGATACGGCACTCTTGTCATAGATAGTACCCCAAAAGGCAACGCCCGCATTTCTCGGTCAGCCACGTCCCCGAATCTTTTTTAAAGTTTTTTTTGTCTATTCATTCTAGCATGTCGAGGGATCAGTTGCTAGTGTCCTCTCCTGCTCAGCTGGTGAACCTGGGAATATTGAGGCAATGTTACAATTGCCTCATGTACACAGACAACCCTCTCCTCCTCCCACAAAACACAAATACATGCGAGAGATGCAACTACACAGCCAAACTGGAGGCTGAGCTCTCTCAACATAGGACTGGCAAGACCAGTCAGGAGGAGAAGGTTACCACACACACTATAGACCCAGTCTCACATATTACCATTACAACCTCAAATCATACACATAAACACACAAAGACATACCGGAGGCTCTGATCAAAAATCTACCAAAACAGCAGAGGCCACCAAAGCAGACACCCAAACAACCACCACCTCAGAACACAACACCTGCAACACATAGACCTCACAGTCAGAGTGTCAAACAGTCACAGCCCTTAAGGCCAAACACAATGCCAGACACACTAGTCATTGGTGACTCCATAGTCAGACACACTGACGTCCCGCTCACCAGACTGAGTAAGGAGAAGGTCACAGTAAGCTGCCTGTCGGGCGCTAGAATCCGCCACATAACGCAAGCACTCAGGTCTCTCAACAGCAGGTACAAATATGATTCAGTCATTGTCCACGCTGGTGTAAACGACCTGGAGACGCCTCCTTGGACTACATGAAAAGAGACATTGAGGAGCTCTCTGATTATGTGTGTAGCCCAGACAGGTATGACCCTGACCTTGAGCAGTATCCTACCTTCACCAAGAATGATGCCACAATACAGAGATAAGATGATCAGCTTTAACAATTGGCTTAAACACTGGTGTCATTCAAAGGGGATCCAGTGTCTGTCTGCCTGGGATGACATGCTGGACAAGCCACGCTGCTTTCCGCAAGGGACGGCTTGCACCTGTCACCCTGGGATTCGGATATTGGCAAAGGCTCTTGCCACCCCATAGTGCCTTTTTAGGCAAGGCTCAAATTCTAAACCTACCACCCTAGAACACAAAAAGGAAAAAACTAAGGGTAATGCTGCTCAATGCCAGAAGTCTAAATCTCAAAATGCACGCACTCGAGGCCCTTCTCAGTATGGAGAACATCGATGTCTGTGCTGTGACAGAAACCTGGTTCAAGGCTCCTGAGAGCACCCCGGCGCTATCAGGTTTTACCTCATATCATGCTCCGCCCCAAAATCTGGACAATACCAAGAAAGGAGGGGGTATCCATATTCATCAAGGACACCCACACCTCAAGACTGGTGGCAACGCACGATGCATCGGAGACCATCCAGGTGCAATTAACCATAGGCAAGACTGCTCTGCAAATTGTAGCATGTTACAGGCCACCCTCACAAACTCAGGAACCTCACATGGCCTTCCTGAAAACACTAGAGGGGATAAATGTATCACCAAACACCATCATACTAGGTGACTTCAATTACCCTAATATAGACTGGGAACACTACTCAAGCCCAAACACCCTAGCCCAAAAGTTCCTGGAATTCATAAACTCAAATGCCATGGAACAACTAGTCACCATCCCCACAAGAGGAGATAACATACTTGATCTCATCATCACGAACATGGGAGCACAATGTTCAACACCGGAGGTGTACCCCTCACTGGTGAGATCAGACCACAAACTAATCTCGCTGGAGGTCCTCATCCCACCCCTACCTGAAATAAAAAAGACCACAGTAAAGAACTTCTCAAAAGCCGACTTCACACTTCTAAAGACTAGTGTGGTCTCCTTTAAGGCCCCCGAGCGGGGGGAAAACAGTACTCAAGCCGCTGAATCACTTACAAATGCCTTCTACCAGCACCTGCAGGACTGCATGGATAAGGCAATCCCAAGCAAAACAAAGACTCTTTGTACCAAAGGCAAGCGTCCAGTCTGGTGGACCCCAGCCATAAACAAACTCTACAACAAAAGAAGGAAGCTACTACAAGATAGAGCAAAATCCTTAAAAGGTAAGACACCCTTGATCACTATAAGTAAAAACTAAGAGCTCTCATAAAATCATCCAAAGCAAATTTCGAGAGAAAAATAGCTAAAGACTCAAAAGACAATCATAAGGCCTTCTTTAGCTATGTTAGAAACCTGGGAGGAAACTCCCAGATATGCTCAGAGCTAGTTCAAAATGATGTGAAGATTAAAAATTTAAAAACCTACAGGACAAA
>NC_056729.1:1852579336-1852674690 GCF_019279795.1 Protopterus annectens | reverse complement strand
TTCTGAGTGCTATTTCTGTGAATTTGGCATGAGGTTTCTGTGTTCTACTCAGGTGGCATAATCTTGATAGACAGCTGCTGTTGTCCAGGCCTGGTAATTTTGTTTGTTTAGTTTCCTGTGTTTCTGGCAGCCATTATCTGCTGATATTGTGTTGCCTTCATTATTATTGAGAGTAATAGGGTTTCCTGACCTTCTGTAGCATGAGTGATTGGCTAACAGCAGGGGCTAGTAGGACTAAGTAGTAATTCAATCTTCTTGATTCTTGAATCCTTTCTGGTACATAAAACATGTGTCTACAAAGGGCTGTGCTTGTATTTACCAGGCTGTGGATGGTGATTCATTACTGGGACTAAGCAGAAATTCCTTAAGATTCCAAGAGAAGAATAAGTTATTTCTTACACTTTTTTTACTGAATTGCACTTCTGTAATGCTTATAATTGTGCTATACAGTCAGTCTACTGCATTGTGCACTGTTATAAAGATTTGTTACTGTTTCAGTGCATTTATGTACTGCTTTATACTATTTTAATTGTATTTTTCATTGCTAGATACCATTTCATTACTCTAATTGCATGTTTACTGAATTACTTAACTGTAAACAGTTTTTTTCATACTGAGAGTTGTATTTTCTTTTTGTGAGTGCTCTAACTGCACTTTTCTGTGCATTTTTTTGAGGTTTCAGTGCTCTAGCTAGGTATCTTATAACTGATATGTTTACAATTAAAAGGATTCTCTCGAGACTCCTTGCTCCTTTATCTGTTTAAAACTTTCATTTAGTGGCTACAGCTAGTAGCTGTAATAGTGTGCATTACTATAATTGCATTTTCATTGAATTAATAAACTGTAAATTTGCTTTTTCATATCGAGACTTGTATTTTCTGTTTGTGAGTGCTCTTTCTTTGCTTTTATCGTGAGGTTTCTGTGTCCTACTCAGGTGGCATAATCTTGATAGAGGCCTGCTGTTGTCCAGGCCTGGTAGTTTTGTTTGTTGAGGTTCCTGTGTTTCTGGCAGCCATTTTCTGCTGATAGTGTGTTGTCTTCATTATTGTTGAGATTACGTAACAGGGGTTCCTGACTTTCTGTAGCACGAGTGATTGGGTAACAGCAGGGGCTGGTAGGACTGAGTAGTAATTCGATCTTCTTGATTCTTGCATCCTTTCTGGTATATAAACCATAAACCCTGTATCTGCAAAGGGCTGTGCTTGTATTTGCCAGGCTGTGGATGGTGATTCGTTACTGGGACTAAGCAGAAATTGCTTAAGATTCCAAGAGCAGAATAAGTTATTTATTACACTTATTTCATTGAATTCCACTTCTGTAACACTCATAATTGTGCTATACAGTTAATCTACTACATTTTGCACTGTTATAAAGCTTTCTGTACTGTCTCCCCGCATTTATGTACTGTTTTATACTGTTTTAACTGTATTTTTCATTTCTAGATACTGTTTCATTACTCTGATTGCATGTTTACTGAATTACCTAACTGTAAACTGCTTTTTCATACCGAGAGTTGTATTTTCTGTTTGTGAGTGTTCTATCCGTGCCTTTCTGTGCATTTTATTTGAGGTTTCTGTGTTCTAGTCAGGTATCATATAACTGATTTGTTTGTAGTTAAAAACATTCTCTAGAGACCCGTTGCTCCTTTATCTGTTTAAAACTTTCATTTAGTGGCTACAGCTATTAGCGGTAATAGTGTGCATTACTATAATTGCATTTTTGTCAAATTACTAAACTGTAAACTGCTTTTTCATACCGTGACTTGTATTTTCTGTTTGTGAGTGCTCTTTCTGTACATTTATCGTGAGGCTTCTGTGTTCTACTCAGGTGGCATAATCTTGATAGAGGCCTGCTGTTGTCCAGGCCTGGTAGTTTTGTTTGTTGAGTTTCCAGTGTTTCTGGCAGTCATTTTCTGCTGATAGTGTGTTGTCTTCATTACTGTTGAGAGTAACAGGATTTGCTGACCTTCTGTAACATGAGTGATTGGGTAACAGCACGGGCTAGTAGGACTGAGTAATAATTTGATCTTCTTGATTCTTCCATCCTTTCTGGTATATAAACCCTGTGTCTGCAAAGGGCTTTGCTTCTATTTACCTGGCTGTGCGTTGTGATTCATTACTGCGCCTAAGTAGAAATTCCTTAAGATTCCAAGAGCAGAATAAGTTATTTCTTACACTTATTTCATTGAATTGCAGATGTTCATCGTGTTTCACTGTTGCAGTCATGACTGTAGGGTGATCCTGCCGGCAGGCAGCCCTCGGTCGTCCAGAATTCCAAAGTCTGGGTCCGGCGTCGGCTGTTCAGGCATACACCCTGACGTCAGAACGCCAGGAGTATAAAGCTGACAGCCGACACCATCTTCTCCAGTCTTTCTTGCCGTGTGGTGAAAGCAGTTCGCAAATGCTGGTCGGCTGACTCCTGACAGCGTTTTCCTGTTGTCGTCGGTCCGAAGACTTTCTTCTTCTCTTCTCAAAGCTAAGTACCCCGTTGGGGAAACTTTTTTCTTGCTCCACTCCGATGTCAGAAAAAGTTAATAATTGTATTTCATGTGGGAAGCAAATACCTCATCAGGATTTCCATTCTTACTGTATTCCTTGCTTAGGCCCAGACCACAACGTCGCTTGTTGTCGGTTTTGTGCCAGATTCAATTCTCGTACTATTAAGCGTAGGTACGATTGGGCTCTCAATTATTTTGGTAGACGCTTTAATTATAAAATGTCGTCGGATACAGCACCAACTACCGGAGTTCATAAACGACGCAAGGATAAAGACAGGCCTCCAAGGTCTAAGACTGATGGTAGCTCACAAGCGGAGCCAGCTTCAGGTTCGGCAGTCGTCAGTGAGGTGCTTTTGCAGCCCCTGTCGTCAGCCATTTCTGAACCGACGGCCGACACGGACTCTCATGGGGAGCCATCAAGGCCTTCTATTATTTCTGCAGCAGGACCTTCGGACATCGCTCCTTCAGATGGGTCCAGAACCGCTGTGCAGGTACCGGCTTCTGAAGGGGTTTTCAGGCCTTCTCATCTTACCATAAAGACAAAGCCAAAGACAAAGGCAAAGACTCCTTCAAAATCAAAGGGTTCAACACAGGCTTCTTCTGAACCGGCTCCCAAGACACAGAAGCAGTTACTCAGGATGGCTGAGGATTTACTTACTATGATTAGGGGCTCTCATCCCCCTCCTGACAAAAGGCCTAGGCAGGATGTTTATTATGATTCCTCTGATCAGGCTTCTGTTTCCTCAGTTTCTTCCTCTGATCAGGATTATACTTTCCCTCCTTATGAGGATTCTGATGCGGAGGACTCCATTCCTTCTGCTTCTCCCCCTGAGGATTTTTCTTTTGGGGAGACTTTGCATGAAATGAGGGAGCATTTCCACTGGGAAGGGCAAGATTACTCTGAATCCAAGAAGAGGCTTAGGGATTTTCTTCTTCTTCCTCAGCACAGACCTCTGGCTATTCCCCCTGTTTTGGATATTGTAGATGATGCCTTTTCTGAAGCTAAACTAACTCCAGATTCTTTTCCACCTGCTCCTGCTAAGCCTGATAGGTTCTACAGGGTTCCTGATTCCCATCAATTTTTGTTCAAGAACCCTTCTGCTGATCCAGAAACCATTTCTCAGGGCCCCAAGGGAGTTAAGGCTGCTTCTGCCAAAAATCCCATTCCTACTGAAAAAGATTCTCGTTCTTTAGACAGATGGGGCAAGAAGGTGTACACTTCTGCTACTCTGTCCACTAGGGCTCTTAACTGTCAATTTCATATGTTTAAGTATCAGCAGTTCCTCTTGTCTGTCTTAAAACAAAAGCTCTCTTCTATTTCTGCTTGTGCAGATGATAAAGAATTGCATGATTTATTACATGCCACTGAACAATTGGGAAAACATGGTTTACACTGTGGTTTTGATGCCTTGGAGGCTTCTTGCAGAGCTGCAGCCTCGGGCACTGTCATTAGGAGACATGCTTGGCTTCGGGAGCAAGATTTACCAGAACAGGTTAAGGCTAAGTTATTGGATGCCCCTGTTCAACATGATGTTTTGTTTGGTTCTAAGGCTGAAGGTCATTAAAAAGATGGAGGACAAAGCGAAATCTATGCAGACTGTGAAAGATTTCTTACAAGTACAGCCACCTAGATTTAACAGGAATTGGCCTTCCAAAAATTGGTCCTTTCCCACTTCTGACAGGCCTCAGAGGGGTAGATACAGACGCTCCAGAGGACGGTCTCAAGCGCAAGCCTCTTATAGGTCCAGACAATGGACTGCTTCAACCCCTAGAGGTGGAGAAGACAGGTCACTATTTCAAAGGAAGCAAACACAATGACTCACTCCGTTGGGCTGCAGGATCTCCTTGCCTGGAAGCCACCCTCGGAGGAAAGCTCACTCTTTTTTATCAAAATTGGACTCACATAACTCAAGACAAATGGGTTTTAGATGTGGTTTTAAGAGGCTACAAATTCCATTTTCATACTTTGCCAAGGTCAAACGGATGGCCAGACCTTCCAAAACATCAATGGTCAGAGGCCTTAAGTCAAGTGGATGCTCTGTTGGCTATGAGAGTCATAGAACCGGTTCCACTATCAGAGATGGGAAAAGGTTTTTATTCCAGGCTATTTCTAGTCCCAAGAAAACAAAATTCATGGAGACCCATTCTGGATCTTTCCGTCTTGAACACCTTTCTAGAGATTCCAAAGTTCAAGATGCTTACTCTTCAGCAACTTCTTCCAATGCTATCCAAAGATGCTTGGATGGTGACTTTGGATTTAAAGGAGGCTTATTTACACATTCCCATCAGGCAGGATCGCAGAAAATTCCTCAGATTCAAGGCAGGGTCGAGGCACTTTCAATTCTCTGTACTGCCCTTTGGATTGTCTACTGCGCCCAGGGTCTTTACCAAGTGCCTGGCTCCAGTAGTAGCGTACTGCAGACTCAAGGGGATCCAAATTTACCCCTATCTGGACGATTGTCTTATTCAGACAGACAGCAACGAAGTTTTACTACAACATCTGCATTTTGTTCAACGTCTCCTCCTGGTTCTAGGATTCTCTGTGAACACAAAAAAGTCAAATTTGATCCCCTCTCAACAGATGATTTTTCTGGGAGCTCTCCTAAACACCAGATCCCAGATGGCTTTCCTGACTTCCGAAAAACAGTTACAGCTGGCTTCAATTTTCAAAACCTTGGCAACTTTAACTCAGCTAACTGCAAGGAAATTCCTGCAGGCTTTGGGTTACATGGCTTCTTGCATCCTTCTAATTCCAAATGCAAGGCTTCACATGAGGAAAATACAATGGTACCTAAAGAGTGTATGGTCTCAGCATTGCCACAGTCTGGACACAATGATTCCAGTAATTCCCTGCCTCCAAAAGGAATTCCTTTGGTGGTCCAGGGCTTGTGCTCTAAACGGAGGAAAATTCTTTCGCCTGCCTCCGGCTTCTCAGATCCTGACCACGGACGCTTCGGATTATGCATGGGGAGCCCATTTTCAGGGCAATTGCCAGCAGGGTTCTTGGACAAAGAAGCACATACACTGGCACATCAACTTGAAGGAAATGTTAGCCGTTCAGAATGCTCTGTTGGCCTTCAAGAATCTTTTGCAACAAGGGCCTCTACTGATATGGACAGACAACACCACAGTCATGTGGTACATAAACAAGCAGGGGGGCTCTCATTCTTACCCCCTTTGCAGACTAGCCATGAATTTATGGAACACAGCTCTAGCTCACAATCTACATCTTCAAACTCAATTCCTTCCAGGGAAACAGAATTTTTTAGCAGACAGTTTGAGCAGAAACCTTTTGGATCCTCACGAATGGATGCTGGACACCAAGATATTCAGTATGATAACTGCAGTCTGGGGAAGTCCTCACATAGATCTATTTGCATCCCATCTCAGTCATCAACTGCCACTCTTTTGCTCCAGGACCTTCCACAAAAACAGCTTGGAAAGTGGATGTCCTGTCATTCAGCTGGAGGAATCTCTCGGGATATGCCTTCCCTCCTCTTCCTCTTCTTCCACGGGTCTTACTGAAGATAAAACAGGACAAACCCAAGAGAATCATTCTGATAGCTCCAAATTGGCCACGGCAATTTTGGTATCCAACTTTGAAACACCTTTGCCAGGATCCTCCTTGGATTCTGCCTCTCTCTCCTATCTTTTCCCACCAACTTATGAGACAATTTCTTAGAGGAGCTAAGAATTTGAGGCCTCCCAGGTCTCCTCCCATTCCTGCTTGGGATCTTAATTATGTTTTGGAAAAACTAACTTTGCCTCCTTTTGAGCCTGCTGCTGCGGACATCAAGTTTTTATCCTGGAAGACAGCTATTTTATTGGCATTGACTTCTGCCAGGAGGGTCTCAGAGTTGCAAGCTCTTATGGCTGTGGAACCTTATATTGTTTTCCACCAAGACAGAGTTTCTTTGAGGACTAATCCTACTTTTATGCCTAAGGTGATTTCTAAAGTGGCTTTAAACCAAACTATCCACTTACCTACCTTTTTTTCCAAATCCTCAAAATAAAGGGGAAAGGATCTTGCATTCCTTGGATGTACACAGACAACTACGTTTTTACCTAGACAGAACTAAGGACTTCAGAAAATCTGATCAATTGCTTATTTCTTATGCCTCTAGCTCTCAAGGCAAAGCCATTTCTAAGCAGACTATTTCCAAATGGATTGTTCATGGAATCAGGTTTTGTTACTCTCACCATGGAAAACAGATCCCAGGCAGTATTCGGACTCATTCCACTAGAGCTGCTGCCACTTCTGCGGCTTTCCTCAGAGGAGTTCCTACTAAAGACATTTTGGAAGCTGCAACTTGGAGTTCAGTGCATACCTTTTCTAAGCACTACAATCTCCCTCTATACTCTAAATCTAGGGCGGGTTTTGCTTCTGCAGTTTTGCAGGGTCTTTTAGCCGCCCCTTCTTCTTCATGAGCTCCTCCCTTCTTCACAGCTTTGGGATTCTACCCTACAGTCATGACTGCAACAGTGAAACACGATGAACATAGTACAGTTGTGTACACCTACCATAAATGTAGATGTTCGAGTGTCTTCACTGTTGCAGTCTGGGTTTCCCTCCCTCCTGTCCCCTCTTATTTTTATGTTTCTCTCCTCATCATTATTCTGAGGTGTATTTGCATACCTTTTGGGAACTTTCTTCATTTTTGGGGACTCCTGACATCTGGGGCAAGAAAAACTGGAGAAGATGGCGTCGGCTGTCAGCTTTATACTCCTGGCGTTCTGACGTCAGGGTGTATGCCTGAACAGCCGACGCCGAACCCAGACTTTGGAATTCTGGCCGACCGAGGGCTGCCTGCCGGCAGGATCACCCTACAGTCATGACTGCAACAGTGAAGACACTCGAACATCTACATTTATGGTAGGTGTACACAACTGTACTTTCTGCAACGCTTATAATTGTGCTATACAGTCAATCTACTACATTTTGCAGTGTTTTAAAGTTTTTTTTTTTACTGATTCATTGCATTTATGTACTGTTTTATACTGTTTTAATTGTATTTTTCATTGCTAGATACTGTCTCATTACTCTAATTGCATGTTTACTGAATTACTTAACTGTAAACTGCTTATCTGAAGTAGTTGCTTCATTTGTTCTGCAACCTGTGGGTATCGGATCCGATCCTCGGATCCGACCGGCAGCTTTCCAAGCTAAGATCCGAGCTCCTAGCTCCTCCTCTCTACCCACAATCCCCTGTCACCACCACACTACCTCAGCTCGTTTTTGCCGCGGCTTGAGATACAAGCATTGGTGAAGAGCTCCTAGCGTTTTTTCAGGGAAGTGAATCTTTTTATACTTTTTCTGTCAGAAAAACTTTTAATTTTAACAAAAAAGTGTTTGTGAGTGTTTTTTTCCCTTTTTTATTTTCGGGATTGCGCTTTTTCAAACCCTCCCCTTAAGTGTTTGGGTGTGAGTGTGTGTGTGTAGCAAAATGGCCGAAGGCCAAAAAGCTATATTTTCTAAGTGCACTGGGTGTGGCCACAAGCTTTCCCCAGCTGATGGCCACACTCAGTGCGTTATATGCCTGGGAGTTACACATTTGTCTACAGACTGCCAAGTTTGTGCAGCCTTTAACCCCCGGGCTGTGAGGGACAGAAGAAACAGGCTGATTCTGGCGGGATTACTTCCCCCAGAGGAGGCCTCTTCCTCCTCTCCCTCCAAGGTACAGGCAACACCTTTAACCCTGGTTCCCTCTACTCAGGCTGGGACTCAACCTCCCTCTACAGCCTTGAGTACGAAGGAGGTACAATCCACTCCTTCAAGGGAACACAGGGCCAAGGATAGACACAGGCACAAGAGGCGAGCTGAGTCTCAACCCTCGGCTCCGCCTTCAAAAATTCTGAAATCTCCCCCGAGGGTGCTCGGACCTTCCCCTTCTCGGCTCTGATCACCTTCTTTCTCTCCGGAGCCGGAGGAAGAGCTCCCATCACCCTCGAGGTCGTCGAGGCAACCCTCTAGACCCGCCTCGGCAACCTCATCTAGATCTACGAGGTCTCTCTCCGACGCCGACATGGATAGGATGATGCATCATTTTTTGCAGACACAAATGCAGATGGGGGTGCTCCTGCCCCCCCCCCCCACAGGGGGGGAGTGCAGCTTCAGTTTTTACCCCGATTTCTCCTTCTTCAACCCGGATCCGGGTTTTGGAGTCTTCGGATCCGAACCCTTTCAGAGCTGGGGTTTTGTCGGCGCCAATGGCCCAAGCCTTCTCGACGCCGACCATACCCTCGAGTATCTCGGATCCGAGCTCTCGGGGCCGTGGGCTGGGCGTCGGATCCGTGGGGGCGGGTTCTTCTTCGGTGCCGACTATGTCGGAGAGCACTTCCCTTTCGGATCCAATGTTTTCGGCTCCGACCCTGATCCCTGCTTCGGAGCCGAGGAGACTACTTTCGGGGCCGGAAGAGAGTAGTTCTCCCTCGGCGTTCGAAGTAGTGGAGAGGGTGCTGTCGAGGTCTTCCAGGTCCCCGACTCGGGTTTTGGATCCTTCCGCCCCCCCCACTGCATATGGGTCTAACTTCCATCATCCCTCCATCGGGACAGCCCAGTTGATTCCCTTAGAGGAACAACAGGCCGTTGACGAGCCCTCTTCTGACAGTCCCACAGAGGAGGTGCCTCGTAAACGGACGTGTAAAAGGAGGCACATGGACTCCCCCGAGTCCATCACTACGGATACGGACTTAGAGGAAAGGGAGGGTTCCCCAAAGTCCCCCCCGAGGATGTCTCCTTTGGAGACATCATGGAAATGTTGCGTATTGGGGGGGGTGGACTGCCCAAAAACCCTCCTCGGATGAGTCCGTTTTTCTGGAGGCGTTTGAAGCGGGCCCATCTACCTCCTGGGTGTCCACACCGGCAGATCCCCTGGTAAATCTTCTGACTACCAGGGCTTGGCAGGAGCCCGACACCATGGAGCCTATCCCACGTAGACCAGACAAAATCCTTAGCCCCCCTTCGGACAGACAGGTTTGGGCCAAAGGGTCCCCAGTTGATGCCATGTTGGTGGCTGCTGCCACTAAGAGAGAACTCTCCCAGGAGAGCTCCATGGTCCACCCGCCGGACAAGGAGTCACGGGCACTGGACCGCATAGGGAAGTGGACTTTTGCTTCAGCGACCTTCTCTGTGAGGGCGCTGAATTATATGGCGCATATCTTCAGGCTGCAAAGGGATTTGATCAAAGAATACACTGCAGCCCCTCCTGAGTCCATGTCGGTCGAAGACAAGACTGTGTTTTCGACACATGGCCACTCTCAAATCCATTTCTAATACATCAATGCGGCTACTCTCTTATGCTACGGAGGGAGCCGCAAGGGCTAGCGGAGCAGGTGTTGTTTTGAGACGCCATGCCTGGCTCCGTCTTTGTAATTTCGCGGAACCTTTCAAGGCGTCCTTCGCGAACCCACCCTTTGACGGTTCTTCGCTCTTTGGCAAGACCGTACGCGATACATTAGTCCAAAGCGAGAAGGATGGGAAGACGCTGTCTGCTGTCAGAGTCCGCTTCTCTAGCCCCCAACGTTCCTTCTCAAGGAATCAGAGGGCAAAAGAAGCTGTGGTTCCGCAAATCTCAGCAATCCTATCCAGCTTCGGACTCCGCGTCCTCCAGAGGCAGAGGAGGGCAGGGTGGACGCCAAACCAGAGGAAGAGGGGGACCGCGTAACTTCGGGTCGAGAGAGCCCTTCTCCGAGAGACCCGCGCAACAGCCCTGAGGGCTTGCCCGACTGTCCTGCCCTGGAGGCAGTCGGGGGGCGTTTAACGAAGCACCTGTCAAAATGGGAGTCCATCACAAACGATCGATGGGTGCTTCGTATTGTATCCAGAGGCTACAAAATTCCTTTCCTATCCCATCCTCCCTCAGGTTGTCGCCTCCCCGATGTTCCACCCAATCAAAGAGAGGCGGCTGCCCTAGAGATCTCAAAATTGTTAGAAAAAAGACCCATCCAGCGGGTCCCCCCAGACCAATCCGGATTGGGCTACTACTCAAGGTTCTTTTTAGTGCCAAAAAAGACGGGGGACCTCAGGCCCATTCTGGACTTATCCGCCCTAAACATGTTCGTTCCCAAAGAAAAATTCCGGATGGTCACCCTACAATCTATTCTCCCCCTAATGCAGGAGAATGACTGGATGTGCTCTATAGACCTCAAGGATGCACACTACCATATTCTAATGGACAGACGGTCCAGAAGGTTTCTCCGCTTCCGGCTAGGGGCCAGTCATTATCAGTTCAGGGTCCTCCCCTTCGGTCTCACCTCAGCCCCCAGGGTGTTCACCAAAGTCATGGCAGTGGTTGCGGCCCACCTGAGGCTTCAGGGCATAAAGGTCTTTCCGTACCTAGACGACTGGCTCCTCACAGCATCCAACCGGCATCAACTGTGTATCGCGAGAGACTATGTTCTGTCTCTTGCCGACAGCTTGGGCATCTCAATCAACATACCGAAGTCTTTTCTTCATCCTGTGCAAGCATTAGATTTCATAGGAGCCAGGCTAGATTCCCGATCTTCTCGGGCCTTCTTGACCTCGGACAGACTGTCCAACCTCTCATCACAAGTTCTAGCTCTTCTTCACACCAAGTCCCCTTCGGCGGAGTTAGTCCTGAGGGCACTAGGCTCCATGGCAGCGGCTATCAGCCTCTGCCTCCAGGCTCGTCTGAGGATGCGCATATTACAGTGGACACTCCAGGTTCAGTGGTCACAGTCCCTCCACCCACTGAACACTCCGATTCCCCTGAGCAGAGTCTGCAGGGAATCCCTCCTGTGGTGGCTTCACTCCCCGGAACTCAGGCAAGGGAGACCTTTTGTGATCCCCCCCAAGGTCACGTTAACCACGGATGCCTCTCGCCTAGGGTGGGGGGGCATTGTTTGGGCAGAAACATCCAAGGTACGTGGACCTCGTCGGAGACCGCCTTGCACATAAATGTTCTGGAGATGAGGGCGGTGCTTTTAGCGTTGCAGGCTCTCCAAGACCTTCTACCTCTAGGAACGATTGCAATACAGACGGACAATATGTCAGTGGTCTGGTATATAAACAAACAAGGGGGAACCAGATCCTACCCTCTTTGTCGAGAAGCCATGAGAGTTTGGGAATGGGCGATATCTACCAACCGCTTTCTGATAGCAACGCATATTCTGGGACGATCCAACATCTTGGCGGACAAATTGAGTCGAGTTATTCTCAGTCCTTACGAGTGGTCTCTCAATCCCAAAATTGTGAAGAAAATCTTCCACAAATGGGGTTGGCCTCGTTGCGATCTTTTTGCTACTCACCAAAACACAAAATGCAGCGAGTTCTTCGCAATTCTTCCCCCAGAAGGGGAGACCCCCAGAGACGCTCTAATTCATGCTTGGCCTCCCAGTCTACTCTATGCTTATCCCCTGCTACCACTCATGGTGAAATTCATTCAGAAAGCCTGACGGTTGGGCAGCAAAATTATCCTCATAGCCCCATTCTGGCCTCGACAAATCTGGTTTCTGTACCTGCGGTCTCACAGTCTCTCCCCTCCTTTAATCCTGGATCCTATTCCAGACCTGATATCGCACCCAATGCGGTGCCCAACACCGAACCTGGTCAACCTCAAGCTTGCGGCTTGGTTGATCCAGTTCCACTAATGGCAAGGACTCCCGGTATCTCGTCACCAGTGAAAACTATTCTGGTAGCAGCGCATAAACCGTCCACCAGGAAAATCTATAATAGTAAGTGGAAACGATTTTCTATCTGGGCTAACAGTCAAGGCCTCAACCCCTTTACTGTTTCGATTCCTACAGTATTGGATTTCTTGTCCATGATTTTCGAACAAGGAGCCAGTGCATCAACGGTCAAAGTGCAACTGGCAGCAATTTCCCATTTTCATGTAGGGGATGGATTAGCATCCCTAGCGTCTACGAAATTGTGCAAGACCTTTTTGCGTGGCATTTTCCTCCTCAAGCCACCAGTGAAATCCGTCACTCCTCCTTGGGACTTAACCTTTGTTCTGCAGGCCTTGACTAAACCTCCGTTTGAACCTGCAGCTTCCGTACCCCTTAAATTTCTTTCCTGGAAAACAGCGTTCTTAGTAGCCATAACTTCGGCTAAAAGAGTTTCAGAACTCCAAGCTCTGTGCATGAAACCTCCCTATCTTATCTTCCACAACGAAAGAGTGTCGCTCAGGACTAACCCGTCTTTCCTACCAAAAGTGGCATCTGTGGCTAATATCAATCAGTCTATCAATCTGCCAGTCTTTTTCAAAAATTTTAAAAATAAAGGGGAATACATGTTGCATACACTAGACGTACATAGACAGTTACGCTTCTACTTGCACAGGACTAAAGATGTTCGTAAGGCTGATCAACTCTTTGTATCATTTGCCTCTGCCTACATGGGTAAACCTATATCCAAAGTGACTTTGGCTAATTGGATTTGTCAGTGTATCTCTCAGGCTTATAAAGCATCAGGCAAGACAACCCCATTCAAAATCCGGGCACATTCCACAAGGTCCATCGCAACTTCTGCTGCCTTCTGGTCCAGGATGTCATTGGACGATATATGTTCAGCAGCCACTTGGTCTTCTGCCCATACATTCATTTCTCATTATAAGCTGGACATGATATCTAGAAGCAGGGCGTCCTTTGGCTCCGCGGTGCTTTGGAATATCCTCCCATAGACCACCCAGGTTTCTTGTTCAGGTAGCTGGGGACTCTGTCCCACAGGTTGCAGAACAAATGAAGCAACTACTTCAGATTTAGAAGTTATGTACTCACCATAACGTTCCATCTGAGTAGGTGCTTCATTTGTCTGCAACCATCCCCCCTTGCCATCCCCCTAACCAGTATCGGGTTCTAGGATCTGAAAGATTATCTGAGTATTTGAACCTGTCTTTACAGGTTCCTTGTCAGGTGAAACAGCAAAACCGATCTGAGGTAGTGTGGTGGTGACAGGGGATTGTGGGTAGAGGGGAGGAGCTAGGAGCTCGGATCTTAGCTTGGAAAGCTGCCGGTCGGATCCGAGGATCGGATCCGATACCCACAGGTTGCAGACAAATGAAGCACCTACTCAGATGGAACGTTATGGTGAGTACATAACTTCTAATTTCATACTGAGAGTGGTATTTTCTGTTTGTGAGTGCTCTATCCATGCTTTTCTGTGCATTTTTTTGAGGGTTTTGTGTTATAGTCAGGTATCATATAACTGATTTTTTTTGCAGTTAAAAGCATTCTCTAGATTCTCGTTGCTCTTTTATCTCTTTAAAACCTTTATTTAGTGGCTACAGCTAGTAGTTGTAATAGTTTCACACACACCCTCCCTACTGTTGTCTTGTTCTTATACTTGGTGGCTTTGCAGTTGCCTACCCATACTGTATATTTGATCTGGGACATGCCTCCCAGTCAAGTGTCATTAGTTCATTCTACCTAATAGAGAACATTTCTGAAGGCCAAACCACTTAGATTCTTAACCTTGAATTGTCTTCTGTTCTAGCTTTCTCCTTTTCCACTTTACTAAAAAAAAAAAAAAAAAAGTCTAAGCTTGTTTCACCCATTTCCTGTAACTAATCTAGTCCAGATACAGATTTGCTGTATCCAGGTCTGTTTGTAAGCTCCTGAGCCCCCCAAAACTTTCTGTGTTGGAGGGAAGCTTTCTAGCTTATCAGTGAGATTGGTAAGCACTAGGTAACCTATCTACCACATAAGGAGTGGTTTCTGGCCCAGAAATTATAGTTATTGGCTGTTTGGTCAGTTTTCCATCTCTCCCAGCTTTCTGATTTAAAAGCCCGCATTTGCACTTGTTCTCCCCTTTTCCTGTAACTAGTCTAGTCCAGATACAGATTTGCTGTATCCAGGACTGTTTGTAATTCCTGAGCCCCTCCAAGCCTTTCTGTGTTTGAGGGAAGCCTTCTAGCTTATCAGTGGGAGTGGTAAGCAGTAGGTAACATATCTATCACACAAGGAGTAGTTTCTGGCACAGAAATTGTAGTTATTCCATCTTTCTCAACTTTCTGATTTAAAAGCCCGCATTTGCACTTGTTTCCCCACTTTCCTGTAACTAGTCTAGTCAAGATACAGATTTGCTGTATCCACCAATGTTTGTAAGCTCCTGTGCCCCCCAAGCCTTTCTGTGTTGGCAGGAAGCCTTCTAGCTTATCAGTGGGAGTGGTAATCACTAGGTTGCGTTTCTACCACATAAGGAGTGGTTTCTGGCCCAGAAATTGTATTTATTGGCCATTTGAGCAGTTTTTCCATCTCTCTCAACTTTCTGATTTAAAAGCCCGCATTTGCACTTGTTTTCCCTTTCCCGTAACTAGTTCAGTCCAGATACAGATTTTCTGTATCCACGACTGCTTATAAGCTTCTGAGTCCCCCAAGGCTTTCTGTTTTAGAGGGAAGCCTTCTAGCTTATCAGTGGGAGTGATAAGCACTAGGTAGCCTATCTACCACAAGAGGAGTGGATTATGGCCCAAATTTGTGGTCTATTGGCCTTTTGGGCAGTTTTTTCCATCTCTTTCAACTTTCTGGCTTAAAAGCCTTTGATTGCGCTGTTTCCCCCCTTTCCTGTAACTAGTTTAGTCCAGATACAGATTTGCTGTGTCCAAGACTGTTTGTAAGCTTTTGAGAACCCCCCGAAGCCTTTCTGTGTTGGAGGGAAGCTTTCTTGCTTATCAGCAGGAATGGTAAGCAATAAGTATCTTGTCTGCCACAAGAGGAGTCATTCCTGGACCAGAAATTGTAGTCTGTTGGACGTTTGGACAGTTTTTCCATCTCTCTCAACTTTCCAGTTCAAAATCCCACATTTGCGGATGTTTCTTGCTTTTCCTGTAACTAGTATAGTCCAGATACAAACTTGCTGTATCCAGGACTGTTTGTAAGCTTCTGAGCGGTGCCAGAGTCTGCTCTTCAATGTTTCCCTTAGATCTACTAGTTCTCTCCTCTCCTGCACTTATACTAGTTTATTAGTCTAGCACTTTACCAGACTTCTTGTAGCAATTATTGTAGCACACAAAATTGCTACCAGCACTAAACGTTCTACAAGGAAACAGATCCAGTACTTAATATCAATGCCCACCCTTGCAGACATGTCTAAAGGTCAGCTCCTTGTGCCTTTTCCTATTAACCTGGTGAACTTGGGCATCCTTAGGCAATGTAGCAACTGCCTCATGTACACCAACAACCCTCTCTTCTTACCTTCTAACACTCAGACTTGTGAGGGATGCACTTATATATCCAAATTGGAAGCTATGCACTCTCCAGCCAAGTCCGGAATAGCTGGTCAAGAGGAGAAGGTCAATACTTGCACCCCACCACATGGAACATATAGCCCTCCAGAACACACACCAGCACTGCCTTCACGTAAAAACACAAACCACACACCCGCCTTCGCTGAGGCTCTCAATAAAAAATCTACCTAAGCAGTAGAGACTTCCAAGACAGAAAAGCACTCGACCACCACAACACAACACTAATCACGAGACACATAACTCTGCTAAACAGTGTACCACTCAATCAAAGCCCTTAAGGCAAAACAGCATGCCAAACACACTAGTCATAGGTGACTCGATAGTGAGGCACACTGATGTCCCACTCACTAGGTTGAATAAGGAGAAAGTAACAGCCAGCTGCCTGTCAGGTGTCAGGATCCGCCACATAAAGCACGCACTCAGGTCCCTGAACTGGTACAAGTATGACTCTCTCATTGTACATGTGGGTGTGAATGACCTGAGACGTACCTCCCTGGACTACATGAAAAGAGACAGATTATGTAGCCCAGGCGGGTATAACCCTAGCCCTGAGCAGCATCCTACTATCACCCTGAATTATATCACAGTACAAGCAGAAAATGATTGATTTCAACAATTGGCTATGTTTCTGATGTCATTCTAAGGGGATCCAGTATCTGTCTGCCTAGGATGACATGATTGTCAGACCTCAATGCTTTGCCAGAACTGGCCTGCATCTCTCACCCTTGGGCTTCTGGACACTGGCCAAGGCTCTTGCCACACCTATTGTGCCTTTTTTAGGCAGCATTCCAAAAACCAAATTACCACCGTAACAGCTACAAACAAATGCAATCTGAGGGTCATGTTGCTCAATGCTAGAAGTCTAAATCTCAAAATACACTCACTTGAGGCACTCCTTAAAATGGAGAACATCGACATTTGTGCTGTAAGAAAGACCTGGTTGAAAAGCTAAATACTTGAGCTTTGGCTGGCTAAGATCTGCCTGCAATCAACTGGACATATAAGCGAATTTAAGAACACTTTTATCTACAGTTTTTTCATATAGTACAGCATTTTATGTATTTTTGTTTCTTACTGAATATTAATTGAAGTGAAAATTCTGGATCTCTGTCTCTACAGAGATATTGTTAGTTTTGCCATTGATAGCAGTGGGAGGTAGTTTCACTTTGATATTCCGTGTTTCAGCTGAGGGGTTGTCCTGTCTTATATAAGTGGTACATTTTGTTTTTTTTTTCTGCTAAATACTTGAGCTTTGGCCAGCTAAGATCTGCCTGCAATCAACTGGACGTATAAGCGAATTTAAGTGCACTTTTATCTTCACTTTTTTCATATAGTACAGCATTTTATGTATTTTTATTTCTTACTGAATATTAATTGAACTGAAAATTGTGGCTCTCTGTCTCTACAGTTAGTTCACCCCCCCCCCCCCCGTTCTTGTTTTGGTGTTAATCTTGGTGCCTTTGAAACTGCACGCCCCTCTTGTAAATTTGTATTTGGATACTCCTTCTGGGCCCATCTCATTTGCTCACTGAACTGAGCGCAGTGAGGTCATAGTCTGATTTCAGGCTCTCGTTGCCACCTTTTCAAATGGCCAAAGTGGGACATTTTCGGTACAAACATCAGATTTTACAGGCTGACACATACCCACGGTCAGTACAAAGGATAGAACTTAACTTTTTTGCCTAAATAAATGCTTATTCTTGTAGCATTTTAGTTGCTTATTCTATTTCTTATAACATTTAGGTATTTTAGATACAGAGTAACTGTTTAATGCAACTATTAAATAAAATATAGGAAATAATTTTGTCCTAAAATCTCAGGACATTTGCCATTTTTAAGATCTTTTGTCAGGACACAACTGCCCAAAGAGGGACTGTCCCTCGCAAAGTGGGACAGGTGGTAACCCTAGGCTCTCCTACTGTGTACAAAGAGAGCATTTGGGAAGAAAAAATGTCTGTTTGTTTTCCTGCTTTTCCTGTAAGTACTCTAGTCCACATACAGATTTGCTGTATGCAAGACTATTTGTAAGCTTCTGAGCCCCCAAACCTTTGTGTGTTGTAGAGAAGCCATCTAGCTTAATTTTGTTTCTTAGAACTAGCCAGTTTTTAGTTTCAGCACTCAAATCTCTTTCTTTGAGCTCAGCACTTGTTCAGAACTTGTTGTAAGCACTATATAAGCTACAAATTACTACAGCACTCAGATTTCCTCACTTGTCTAGAGGAAAGCAGTTTTTAGTACCTAATAAATAAGCACCTATCCAGGCTTGTCTAAGGGTCAGCTCCTGGTGTTTTCTCCTGTCTACCTGATGAATGTGGGCATCTTGGAGCAATGCAGCAATTGCCTCATGTACACAGACAACCCTCTTCTCCTACCACCCAGCACTACAACCTGGGAGAGATGCACTTGTATAGCCAAACTGGAAGCAAAGCTCTCTTCACCCAAGACTGGACTAGACAGTCAAGAGGAGAAGGTAAACACTTGCACCACACCACACTCATCACATAGTCCCTCAAAACCTACACCACCAAAACACACACATAGAAACACAAAACACACACCTACATTCACAGAGGCTCTCAATAAAACCCTGCCCAAGCAACAGGTACCTCCAAAGCAGAAACGCAAGCGAACTCCACCCTCAACACAATCCAAATGACACATAGCCCACAATCTTAGCGTGTCACTCAACCACAGCCCATAAGGTATAACAACATACCCAACACTCTAGCCATAGGTGACTCTATAGTCAGGCACACTGGTGTTCCACTCACCAGGCTAAACAAGGAGAAAGTTAGTGTCAGCTGCCTGTCAGGTGCCAGGATCTGTCACATAATGCACACACTCAGGTCACTCCATAACAACTACAAATATGACTCTGTCATTGTCCATGTTGGTGTGAATGACCTGAGACGTATCTCCCTGAACTGCATGAAAAGAGACATAGAGGAGCTCTCCGATCTTGTAGCCCAGGCAAGTATGACCCTAACCCTGAGTAGCATCCTGCCATCACCCAGAATTATACCACAGTACAAGGAAAAATGATTGACTTCAACAATTGGCTAAGCTTCTGGTGTCATTCTAAGGGGATCCAGTAGGGTGGCCTAATGGTTAAGGTGTTTGCCTTACAAACACAAGGTGCAGGGTTTGCGTCTCACAACGGATAATTGGCTAAGCTTAAAATGGCTCGTAAGGGCAGTTATCTTAGTAATGAACTATGAACTATGAACTATTTGTCTGCCTGGGATGACATGATCGATAGACCACGATGCTTTGCCAGAGATGGCCTGCAGCTGTCCCCCTTGGGATTACAGATACTGGCTAAGGCTCTTGTCATCCCTATAGTGACTTTTTTAGGCAAGGTTTAAATGACAAATTCACCACCGTAACAGGTACAAGCAAGCAAAATCTGAGGATAATGCTACTCAATGCTAGAAGTCTAAACCTCAAAATGCACTCACTCAAGGCACTCCTTAAAATGGAGAACATCGACATCTGTGCAGTGACAGAGACCTGGTTCAAAGCTCCAGAGAGCACCCCTGCATTACCAGGCTATAATTCATGCCACACCTTTTGGCCAACTAACTCGGATGGAAGCACTAAAAGCGGAGGTGTGTCCATACTCATTAAGGCTATCCACACCTCCAGGCTAGTTGCATAGCATAATGCATCCGAGATTATCCAATTGCAGCTAACTCTGGGAAAGACCGCAATTCAAATTGTAGCTTGCTACAGACCCCCCACCATGCCCCAGGATTCCCACTCCTCATTTCTTGATACACTGGAAAATATTAGGGTACAACCCAACACCCTAATAATCGTCGATTTCAACTATCCCACCATTAACTGGGAAAACTACTCATGTACCAACTCTTTTGCTCAACGTTTTCTGGAATTCATAAATTCCAACGTCTTGGATCAACTTATTCACACCCCCACCAGGGGCAGCAATATCCTAGACCTGGTCATTACCAACATGGGCGACCGGTGTTCCACACCAGAGGTCAGTTCCTCGTTGGTCAGATCCGACCACAAGCTAATCACCCAAGACATCCACATCCCGCCCCCACCACCATATTATGGAAACCACCATAAAACACTTCTCCAAAGCCAACTTCACACTTCTTAAGACAGAAGTGGCAAACTTCATGACATCCATGCAGATGGACAATAGAGGTACTACTGCTGAATCCTACACAAATGCAGTTTATAAGCACTTACACAAGTGTATGGATCATGCTATCCCTAACAGAACCAAGATGCTAGCCTCCAAAAAAAGGAAGCCAATCTGGTGGTCCTCTGCCATAAACAAACTCTACAACAGAAGAAAGAAACTGTTGCAAACAAGAGTAAAATCCCATGACTGGAGGAGCTCCCTGGTCAGCCTCAGTAAGAAGCTGAGAGTTCTCATAAAATCCTCCAAAGCTAATTACAAAAACAAAATTGCCACTGACTCTAAAGACAACCACAAAACATTCCATAGCTATGTCAAGAATCTCAATGGCAACACTCAGATCTGCTCTGAGTTACAGCACAAAGGCACTAAATATACAGAACTGACTGATATTGCCAACATCCTGGCAGATAGGTTCAGTGCTAACTTTACCCCCCTCTCACCCCTTAGAGGGTCCATCTCTATACCGGAAGAATTCAAAGTTCTTGTAATCACGGCTGCACAGGTACAAAACACACTTTCCAAACCCAAGAATACAGCATCCATGGGACCTGACAATATCCCAGGCTGCGTTCTACATGAACTACAGAACGAACTGACACCTCACCTAAGCACCATGTTCAGTCATAGCCTCACCTCAGGCTTTGTGCTCACTGAATGTCACACCGTGACGGTTATCCCACTCCACAAAGAGGGAGCCATGACGGACCCCAGGAACTACCGCCTCATTAGCCTGATGAGCCTGGTCTGCAAGGCCATAAACATATCATCATGGAACTCATAAACAAAGACATTGGTAGTCTCCAAACTCTGGACCCCACCCAGTTCGAGTTTGTAAAAGGCAGATCATGTCTCCTAATCCTTATCTTTGAAGCAGTCAACAAAGCCATTGATGAGGGTAAGGTGGTTAACACAGCCTGTCTAGATCTCGCCAAGGCTTTCAACACCATCCCCCAGTCTGGAATTTTAGATAAACTCACTAAACTAGGTATAAATCCCTATGTCACAAGATGGGTTGCCAACTGGCTCACGGGCAGAACCCACACTGTGAAAGTAGCAGACTCCAAATCTGACTTCAGACCAGTGACAAGTGGAGTACCACAGGGTTCAGTCCTGGGTCCTCTCCTGTTTGGTATCTACTTCTCTGAAGTACAGGCTAACACAGAAGGTCTTTGACTGACGAAGTTTGCAGATGACTGCAAACTAGGAGCCATAATTGAAACTCCTCTAACGATGTGGACATCGTACAGAAGGGCCTCACTGAGACAGATGCCTGGTGTCAAAGCCATGGCCTGAAGCTCAGTGCCAAAAAGTGCATTGTCATCCCATTTGGTAAAAACTCTGTACCCATGAACTGCCACATAGTTAGTCACCTACTTAATACCGAAAGTGTGATAAGAGACCTTGGGACACAGGTGGACAGTAGTCTCTCCTTTGATAATCACATCACCACAGTGGTCAGGAAATCCTTCTACGTGGCACATCTCATCACAAAAGGTTTCTCATCCAGAAAAAAAGAGGTCATTGTTCCTTTCTACTCATCACTCGTTAGACCCATTATAGAGTACAACACCCCTTTTGGTATGTACCTCACAAGACATCTACAGCAACTGGAGAGACCACAGAAATACCTCACAAAGAGGATTACTGGCCTCAAACAGATGCCCTATGCAGACCATCTCAAAAAACTCCAGCTTTACTCCATCGCATATCTCCTACTCAGAGGCGATCTCTGCCTAACATACAAAGCTATGTCAAACCCAGAGCTGTTGGACATGCTCCACTTAAAGAAATCCCAATCCCTCCAATCTACATGCTGTAGGGACCTAAACCTTGTCACCAAAATAAACAGAACTTGCTGGAGGGATTGATTCCTGTCCCAGAGACTTCCCATACTCTGGAACAGACTACCTATCTCTGTCAAACAGAGCTCCTCATTAGCACTCTTTAAGAAAAATCTTGATGATGGGATGGGAAATAGGAAATTCACCCTCAGCATCACTTCTGTGGGTCTGCTCGACAGGAGCACAGGAAAATAATTTTCTTGGGTGGCAAAAGCCAAGGTATCTTTTTGGCTAGGCTTATATAGGCCCTAGGGCCAATAGCCTAGTACCTACCTATGAACCTATGAAGGCAGGAGAAAGCACCCTGCACTACCAGGCTGTAACTCATTCCACACCTTTTGGCCCCAGAACTTAGACCGAAGCTCCAAAGGCAGTGGTGTTTCCATATTCATAAAGGATGCGCACACCTCCAGACTGGTAGCCCAACATAACACATCAAAGATACTTCAGGTGCAGCTAACACTGGATAAGGCAGAGATTCAGGTTGTAGCCTGTTGTAGGTCCCCTACCATGTCCCAAAACTCACACTCCACATTCCTAAGCACCCTGGAGAATATTAGGGTCCAACCTACCACTCTCTTACTAGGCGACTTCAACTACCCCTCCATTAACTGGGTAAACTACTCATGTACCAATACACTTGCCCAGGGTTTCTTGGAGTTCATTATTTCCAGTGCCCTGGACCAGCTCATTCTTACCTCCACTAGAGGTAGCAACATCCTTGACCTGGTCATTACTATCATGGGCAACCATTGCTCTACACCAGTAGTCAACTCCTCCCTGGTTAGATCCGACAACAAACTAATCACCTTGGAAATCCATATCCCCCCCCCTGCAAAGTAGCCACCATGAAAAACTTCTCCAAAACTAACTTTAGGCTCCTAAAAACAGAGGTGGCTAACTTCACGGCACCCTGACAATATCCCTGGTTGTGTTCTATAGGAACTACACAGTGAACTGGCACCTCACCTGTGTGCCCAGTTCAGTCAGAGCCGCACCTCAGGCTTTGTCCCTACCGAATGGCGCACTGCTACAGTCATCTCTCTCCATAAAGGAGGAGTGACTACAGACCCTAGGAATTACTGCCCAATTAGCCTTACGAGCCTGATATGCAATGCTATGGAACGCATCATCATGGACCTAACAAACAAGGATATAGGGAATCTCCAAACTCTGGATCCCACACAGTTTGGTTTTGTGAAGGGTAGATCATGCCTGCTCAACTTGGTCTACTTCTTTGCCAGTCACCAGAGGTGTGGATGAAGGCAAAGTGGTTCATACAGCCTACCTTGATCTGGCCAAGGCTTTTGATACCATTCCTCACTCAGGAATCACATAAAAACTCACTAAGCTTGGCATCAACCCCTATATCACTAGGTGGGTTGCAAACTGACTCACAGATAGAACCCACAGTGTGAAAGTAGCTGACTACAAGTCAGACTGCAGACTTAACATGAGTTGAGTCCCACAGGCTTCTGTCCAGGGTCCTCTCCTGTTTGGTTCCTACTTCTTTGAAGTCCAGGCCAACACAAAGGGACTCAGGCTGACAAAGTTCACAGACGATTGCAAGTTGGGAGCTACTATTAACTCCCCAAGTGATGTTGACATCCTACAGAATAGCCTCACTGTGACCAACGACTGGTATCAGAACCATGACCTTAAGCTCAATGCCAAAAAATGTGTTGTCATCCCCTGTGGAAAAACCACAGTGCCCATGAATTACCACATTGATAGTAGTCCTCCCCATATCAGACTGATATCATCTTGGTATCTGTAGTACATTTTGATGTAAAAATTGTATGTAGACTTGAATACAAACTTTCTCTCCCAGTGTGCCATGACTGCATTGGCAAATGCACCCCCACATGCTGAACACATGGCTACACCAGTCTGTTGAAGATAACATTTGCCATCAAAAGAGAAAAAAATTAACAATACTATTTCCAACAGTTCTAAGATAAGATTAATTTTCTCTTGATGGATTCTATGTTCTAACAAAATTTCATTAACCCAATCCAAACCAACTGTGTGTGGGATAACAGTATACAAGATTTTCACATCAATTTTAACTAATAAGTCATTTTTTATCAAATACTAAGTTGTTAATATACTGTAAAAAGATCCAAGAATCCTTGCAAATTTGGGTTTCTCTTACTAACACTTTTTTTTTAATTTGTAATCTACATACTGAGCAAATGCTCAAATGTACAAAATGAGCAATTCAAATCTCTACTCCATTTTCACCTCTCCCAAAACTGGAAATGGAATTGTATACTTCCTACCTAGATCCTATTACATTCCCTTTTCCATATTCTCCCTCCTGCCCCACGTCCTCCAACTCTTTCTTCAGCACCCCACCCTCTACTTCTTTATCTTTTCCCCCTGTATAAATTCTATGTAAATACTTTTTATATCTTCACTTCCCCACTGCCTATAATGCCTCTTCTTGCAACTGTATCTTTTACCATTTCCATAAAATGTATCTTTCACCACAAACATAAAATGAATCTTTGTCTAACTGTTCTTTTTTTTCCTCCTCCTGGCATCTCTTCTCCTTTATTTCTTTGCACCTCCTGTTTCCTACACTTCTCTTCTGATTTACTTCATTTGCATTTCATATGTATGTGTATTTTTTTCTGTGCTAACAATACAATTCTATAAAAATGTTATTTTTACTTGTTTGTAAATTGTTTAAGTGTGCAATGTGTTTGTAATATGGAGCTTTAAATGTGCAATGTGTTTGAAATATGGAGCTTTTCTCCCCGGGCCTCCACTGAAAACGGGCTTTCGGGCCCAGTGGACATCCCCGGTTATCAAACTGGAAATAAATAAAATAAATAAAATGCTGATGAAATTGAGTCTCTTCCATCCACTAGCGGCCTCATGGGGGGGTCATTGAGGCCCTTGTGGATTTTAGGTATACCGAAGAATACTGGGACTCTAGGAGTGATAATGTTTAAATAATTATATAATGGAATATCATTTCTTCTTTCTATAAACATACCATTTATTTGTCCCGAAATTCTTCTGTAGGCCCCATTCAGTTCATTAAGGGAGACTTCTCTATAGTTTTCGCTATCAAGCATGCTATACAGTTTTTAAGTGTAGTTCTCAACATTCATGATCACGACCCCCCAACCTTTATCCAGCTTGATAAGCCTTATACCCTGTCTTTGTAATGATTTCAAACAATTATGTTCCAGTTCACTAATATTAGAGTAACCATGTGTAGCTGATTTTTTACATTTCTGCAAATTATATAAATCTAGCTCACAAAGCTTCTCATAGATAGCTAGCCTAGGATGTAAAGGGGGATTGTAAGTGGAACTGATCTTAAAAATGTTTTTATTCCTATTTATTTCTGAACTGCCATGTATTAAATGTAGATTCAACTTTCTTAAGTAGTTTTTCAAATCAATATTTGTATCAACTACATTAAATTTCTTACTGGATATAAATGTCATACCTTTAGATAGAAAATCCACTGTTGTTTCTTCAATATCTAATGCAGTGTAGTTGTATACAGTGAAATCTTTTTCTCTATTAAAAACTACATCATATGGAAAACCAACAGTGTTGTACTCAGAAAAATTCAAAAACATTTCTTCATTTACTGAAAAGTACACAGTATGATCACTTGAAAGTGTGTCAGTTTGTACACTTAAGTTCTCCAGTTCCTCATTTTGGGCCTGGCCCCCTGAAAACCCTGGGCATGAAAACCCACTTGGGGTTGTGGTTTTCTGTTGTTGTTATTACCTCTGCTTCTTATCCTTTCACTTCTCCTTAATTCCGGATAATCTCTATTATAATCAGCTTCAACATTCTGATTATCTGCATCTTCCTGGATAGGTTCACTATCTAGTGCGTAAGGGTTATTGTTAGGCATGTTCCTAGTAAGCTTACTAACATTCGGGGGTTTAGGATATGCTGTGCCATTAGTGTAGTCGTTGACATCCCTGTCAATTTTTTTTAACTTCCCTGCTTTTAACTTGTTAATATGCTGATCTATACTGTTGTAAATTCTTAACTGTTCAAATCTCATGGAATCATACCCTCCATCTTCGCGAATATTCCTATCCAAATTATCCAGTTCCTTAATTAACAAATTTATTTCATTGTCATTATGCTTTACTAACAACCCCAGCAGTTCCAAACCGCATTTATCAAAAAACTGTAAAAGTTCCAAATGAAAGACAGAATTGTTGTCTAGACCTGTGGGGAACCGCCACATTCTCAAGCCTTTCGGAACAACTTTCAGCTTGATACATTCATTTAAATATGTATTCTCGAGCTGTAACTTCTTACAGCATAAAAGCTTAGTATCAAAACTGCTAAGCTTACCTTCCAAAGAAGCCGAATTAGAATTAGAATCTGCATGGTTATTAAAGGACAGTCCTGCTCGCAACCAATCTTTCAGTATCGGAATTTTTTTTTCTGTAGCCATTAAACTCTCTCGCAACAGCTCCATTCTGAGTACCCGCTCGTTACGGTTCTCTGACTTCCAGGTTCGGCTGTTGTGCATCATGTGATGATGTAGATGCCGGAAATCTCTGCGAAAAAGCAGCTAAACACTGGGGTGTAGTGTTAAAGTTGGTAGATGTGTCCATGGACTGTCTCAGATTATTTGAAAAATCCGGTGTGCTCCTCTTGGTGATGATGTCCATCTGTTGATACAGGTTATCAATACGATGCTTCAACTGCATGACCAAAGCAGTTAGTTGACCGAAATCTGAATTCGGATCATTTTGAGTTGGACTGGTGGATGGTTGAGGGGTGTCCAAATCACTACCGGAAGCCATGGCAAACCAAACGAAAAAACAAAACTGAACTTCTGAAAAGTAGATAGGTAGAGATGGGTGCCTCCAAAACCACACAGCAGATGCAACAAAGTCTCGAGTTTAAAATTGGATCCAAGTAAATAAAAATCCAAAACTTTTTATACAAACAAGTGAGCGCTTTCGTTTATTAAAATATAAACTTCATCAGACAACTGGATAAAAAACCTTGCAAGGTTTAAATAATACATACTCTTGCATTACTGGATAAAAAGTTAAGTTAAAATCATGACATCATCACCAAAAGTTTAACCCTTCTGTCCCCAGAAAAAACAACAACAAATTATACATTGGTTTAAAATGTGTATGTATATACACTAATATGCTT
This sequence comes from Protopterus annectens, assembly GCF_019279795.1. Taxonomy (NCBI): domain Eukaryota; kingdom Metazoa; phylum Chordata; order Ceratodontiformes; family Protopteridae; genus Protopterus; species Protopterus annectens. The sequence goes on along the minus strand of NC_056729.1, from coordinate 1,852,647,810 downwards.
AATAGTGATTTGAACTTTCATAGATAACTAAACTTTAATCACTTATCCACAATTTTATTTCTTTCTAAAGCCTTAAGTTTTAACACAGGTGTGATAGAGGTGATCTCATTAATACCTGGCCACTTATGTGCTCTTAGCAAAATCTGTCACCTCAATTCTTTTAGTTCTAAATAGAGACTCCATGGACTCCTATCATCCATGTCAACATGATCAATGGCCATGAAAGAGAAATCATGGTCTGTATTTGTACTGGTGTGCCGAGCCAAGGCATTATTAGAATCTTTCTTCCTAATGGCGTACATATGCTCGTAAATCCTCTGGCTGAATTTCCTTTCTGTTTTACCTATGTAAAACACAAGACACAGGTTACACTCAGCCACGTATACGAGTGCTTTAGAAGAGCAATTATATTTGCCTTTGATTTTATATTTTACAGCATTAATTTCAAAATAATTTCCCACCTTCAGTTTATGACACCAGTGGCAGGAATCACATTGAAAGGTACCTGGGTGTTGTTGTTTGACAGGCTGATGCTTATTCTTTAAAAGGTCTCTTAGGTTCCTGCCTTTTCTATATGTTATACAAGGTCTGTCTCATACATTGACCCTCATGTCCCAGTTTTTCTGAAAAATCATCTTCAAAACACTTGAGTGTGTATTATATGTAGTTATAAAAGATCTCAAAAAAGTTCCTGTAGTGCTATTGTGCATATGATGATCTAAAGGAATATCACATGTGGAAATGGGAACTGAAACTTCCTTTCCTTGGTAATTAGTCTCTTCATTTATCTGTAAATTAGTAACCAAGCCTGGTGATGTGATATTAGATCTATTACTCTGACTACCAGGCTGATGTTCGTCTACCATAGAGAAACCCACTATGGGTTTAAAATGTCCAGACTGTCTTTTACTAGTCACTTCTTCATATATTTTGTTAATTAACTCTTTCTGATTCGAAAGCCCGCATTTGCACTTGTTCTCCCCCTTTCCTGTAACTAGTCTAGTCCAGATACAGATTTGCTGTATCCTGGACTGTTTGTAATTCCTGAACCCCCCCACACCAAGCCTTTCTGTGTCAGAGGGAAGCCTTCTAGCTTATCAGTGGGAGTGGTAAGCACTAGGTAACGTATCTACCACATATGAAGTGGTTTCTGGCCCAGAAATTCTAGTTATTCCATGTCTGTCAACTTTCTGATTTAAAAGCCCGCATTTGCACTTGTTTCTCCACTTTCCTGTAACTTGTCTAGTCAAGATACAGATTTGCTGTATCCAGGAATGTTCGTAAGCTCCTGTGCCCCCCAAGCCTTTCCGTGTTGGAGGAAAGCCTTCTAGCTTATCAGTGGGAGTGGTAAGCACTAGGTAGTGTTTCTACCACATAAGGAGTGGTTTCTGGCCCAGAAATTGTATTTATTGGCCATTTTGGGCAGTTTTTCCATCTCTCTCAACTTTCTGATTTAAAAGCCCGCATTTGCGCTTGTTTCCTCCTTTCCTGTAACTAGTTCAGTCCAGATACAGATTTTGTATCCACGACTGCTTGCAAGCTTCTGAGCCCGCCAGGCCTTTCTGTGTTAGAGGGAAGCCTTCTAGCTTATCAGTGGGAGTGGTAAGCACTAGGTAGCCTATCTACCACAAGAGGAGTGGTCTCTGGCCCACATTTCTGGTTTATTGGCCTTTTGGGAAGTTTCTTCCATCTCTTTCGGCTTTCTGACTTAAAAGCCTTTGATTGCGCTGTTTCCCCCCTTTACTGTAACTAGTTTTGTCCAGATACAGATTTGCTGTGTCCAAGACTGTTTTTAAGCTTTTGAGCACCCCCCCCCCCGCAAGCCTTTCTGTGATGGAGGGAAGCCTTCTTGCTTATCAGTGGGAATGGTAAGCACTAGGTATTCTGTCTACCAGAAGAGGAGTCATTCCTAGACCAGAAATTGTAGTCTATTGGCCGTTTGGACAGTTTTTCCATCTCTCTCAACTTTCCGGTTCAAAATCCCGCATTTGCGGATATTTCTTGCTTTTCCTGTAACTAGTCTAGTCCAAATACAGACTTGCTGTATCCAGGACTTTTTGTAAGCTTCTCAGTGGTGCCAGAGTCTGCTCTTCAATATTTCCCTTAGATCTACTAGTTCTCTCCTCTCCTGCACTTATACTAGCTTATTAGTCTAGCACTTTACCAGACTTCTTATAGCAATTATTGTAGCACTCAAAATTGCTACCAGCACTAAACTTTCTACCAGGAAACAGATCCAGTACTTAATATCAATGCCCACCCCTGCAGACATGTCTAAAGGTCAGCTCCTTGTGCTTTTTCCTATTAACCTGGTGAACTTGGGCATCCTGAGGCAATATAGCAACTGCCTCATGTACACCAACAACCCTCTCCTCTTACCTTCCAACACTCAGACTTGTGAGGGATGCACTTATATATCCAAATTGGAAGCTACGCACTCTCCAGCTAAGACTGGAATAGCTGATCAAGAGGAGAAGATCAACACTTGCACCCCACCACATGGAACATATAGCCCTCCAGAACACACACCAGCACTGCCTTCACATAAAAACACAAACCACACACCCACCTTCGTGGAGGCTCTCAATAAAAATCTACCCAAACAGTAGAGGCCTCCAAGGTAGAAACGCACTCAAACAAAACAACACAGCACCAATCATGAGACACATAACTCTCCTAAACAGTGTGCCACTCATCTAAAGCCCCTACAGCAAAAATACATGCACAACACACTAGTCATAGGTGACTCAGTAGTGAGGCACACTGATGTCCCACTCACTAGGTTGAATAAGGAGAAAGTAACAGTCAGCTGCCTGTCAGGTGCCAGGATCCGCCACATAACGCACGCACGCACTCAGGTCCCTCAACAGGTACAAGTATGACTCTGTCATTGTACATGTAGGTGTGAATGACCTGAGACGTACCTACCTGGACTACATGAAAAGAGACAGATTATGTAGCTCAGGCGGGTTTGACCCTAGTCCTGAGCAACATCATACCATCACCCAGAATGATACCACAGTACAAGCAGAAAATGATTGATTTCAACAATTGACTAAGTTGCTGGTGTCATTCTAAGGGGGTCCAGTATCTGTCTGCCTGGGATGACATGATTGACAAACCTCGATGCTTTGCCAGAGATGGCCTGCATCTCTCACCCTTGGGCTTCTGGATACTGGCCAAGGCTCTTGCCACACCTGTTGTGCCTTTTTTAGACGGTGTTCCAAAGACAAATTACCACAATAACAGCTACAAACAAATGCAATCTGAGGGTCATGTTTTTCAACGCTATAGTCTAAATCTCAAAATGCACTCACTCGAGGCACTCCTTAAAATGGAGAACATTGACATTTGTGCTGTAAGAGAGACTTGGTTGAAGGCAGGAGAAAGCACCCTGCACTACCAGACTGTAACTCATTCCACACCTTTTGGTCCTAGAATTTGGACCGAAGCTCCAAAGGCGGTGGTGTTTCCATATTCATAAAGGATGCACAGACCTCCAGACTGGTAGCCCAACATAACGCATCAGAGATACTTCAGGTGCAGCTAACATTGGATAAGGCAGCGATTCATGTTGTAGCCTGCTATAGGTCCCCAACCATGTCCCAAGACTTGCACTCCACATTCTAAGCACCCTGGAGAATATTAGGGTCCAACCTACCACTCTCTTACTAGGCAACTTCAACTACCCCTCCATTAACTGGATAAACTACTCATGTACCAGTACACTTGCCCAGCATTTCCTGGAGTTCATTAATTCCAATGCCCTGGACCAGCTCATTCGTACCTCCACTAGAGGTAGCAACATCCTTGACCTGGTCATTACTAACATGGGCGACTGTTGCTCTACACCAGTAGTCAGCTCCTCCCTGGTTAGAGCCGACCACAAACAAATCACCTTGGAAATCCATACCCCCCCCCCGCAAAGGTAACCACCATGAAAAACTTCTCCAAAACTAACTTTGGGCTCCTAAAAACAGAGGTGGCTAACTTCATGGCACCCATGCAAATGGAGAATAGTTGTGTGACCGCAGAATCATACACCAATGCACTAAACGAACACATACACAAATGCATGGATCTTGCCATACCCAATAGAACCAAGACGCTCTGCTCCAAAAAAGGAAGCCAATCTGATGGTCCCCTGCCATAAACAAACTCTACAACAGAAGGAGGAAACTGATGCGGAATAAGGTGAAGCCCCAAGACTGGAAAAACTCCCATGTCAGCCTCGACAAAAAGTTGAGAACCCTCATCAAATCCTCTAAAGCTAGCTATGAAAACAGAACTGCAGCAGATAGTAAAGACAACCAGAAGGCCTTCTATAGTTATGTGAAGAATCTCCATGACAATACCCAGATTTACTCTGAGCTACTGCACATTGGTGCCTCCAATACCCAGCCAACAGATATTGCCAGTATACTGGCCGACAGATTCAGTGCCAGTTTTACCCTTCTCCCCCAAAGGACCAATCACAATACCAGTAGATTACCAGGCACCCAGTATTACTGCTGCACAGGTTAAAACAGCACTGTCTAAGGCCAAAAATACAGCTTCTATGGCACCTGACAATATCCCTGGTTGTGTTCTGTATGAACAACAGAGTGAACTGGCACCTCATCTGTGTGCCCAGTTCAATCACAGCCTCACCTCAGGCTTTGTCCCTACCGAATGGTGCACTGCTACAGTCATCCCTTCTCATAAAGGAGGAGTGACTACAGACCCTGGGAACTACTACCCAATTAGCCAGACGAGCCTGATATGCAAAGCTATAGAACGCATTATCATGGACCTAACAAACAAGGATATAGGGAATCTCCAAACTCTGGATCCCACAGAGTTTGGTTTTGTGAAGGGTAGATCTTGCCTGCTCAACTTGGTCTACTTCTTTGAGTCAGTCACCAAAGGTGTGGATGAAGGCAAAGTGGTTCATACAGCCTACCTTGATCTGGCCAAGGCTTTTGATACCATTCCCCACTCAGGAATCACAGAAAAACTCACTAAGCTTGGCATCCACCCCTATATCACTAGGTGGGTTGCAAACTGACTCACAGATAGAACCCACAGTGTGAAAGTATCTGACTTCAAGTCAGACTTCTGACTTATCATGAGTGGAGTTCCACACGGTTCGGTCCATGGTCCTCTCATGTTTGGTATCTACTTTTATGAAGTCCAGGCCAACACAAAGGGACTCTGGCTGACAAAGTTCACAGACGATTGCAAGTTGGGAGCTACTATTAACTCCCCAACAGAATGGCCTCACTGTGACCAACGACTGGTGTCAGAACCATGGACTTAAGCTCAGTGCCAGAAAATGTGTCGTCATCCCCTTTGGGAAAAACATGGTTCCCATGAATTACCACATTGATGGTAGTCCACTGAATACAGAAGGTGTTATAAGAGATCTGTGAACACAGGTTGACAGCAACCTCTCTTTTGATCACCATATTGCCCTTGTGGTCAGAAAGTCCTTTTATGTGGCACATCTCATTACTAAGGGTTTTGCATCCAGGAAGAAAGAGGTCATTGTCTGCCTCTACTCTTCCCTCTTTAGGCCAATCATCGAGTACAATGCCCCATTTGGCATGTACCTCACTAGGCCCCTGCAACAACTGGAGAGTCCACAAAAGTACCTCACAAAGAGGATCCTAGGCCTTAAACGCTTTTCCTATATGGACAGACTCAAAAAACTCCAACTATTCTCTGTCTCATATCACCTAATTAGAGGCGATCTCTGCTTAAGTTACAAAGCCATGTTTGACCAAGCTCTGTTAGAAATGCTATATATATAAAGAAATCCGAATCCCTCCACACCACATGCTCTAGATACCTCAACCTCATTACCACAATTAACAGAACATGCTGGAGGGACAGGTTCATAACCCAGTGACTGCCCATGCTATGGAACAGACTTCCCATACATGTCAAGCAGAGCACCTCGCTGACCCTCTTCAAGAGAAATCTTGATGAGTGGTTGGGAAACAAAAAATTCACCTTGGGGATAACTCCAGCAGCTGTACTTGACAGAGGCACTTGGAATTAAGGTTGGGTGGCACTATGCCAGGGTAATTCTATGGCTAGGCTTGTAAAGGCCCCAGAGAAATTAGCCTAGTATGCACCTATGGATCTATAAACCTATGAACCTATAAAATACCAGGATATGCAGGCAGAACTGAGGGCAGTGTGGAAGAAGGAAACCCAGCCAGTTCCAATAGTAGTAGAACAACAGGTATTATAAAAAAATAATTTACAGTCGTACTTAGATATGTTACTGATACATGTAACTCTGTATGAATTGCAGGAGGAGTCGATACTGGGCAATTGCAAGTGCCGTGAAGAGTACTTATGGCTAACATCAAAGACTGAAATAAAATTAATTTCATGAAATTTAATCATACCTTGACTTAGGAATGGGGTCCATTCTTGTCATGGTATTAGAAACCCAAAAGACTCTGAGAAAATAATGTAAAAAAACAACAGTAGGAAATAACCAAGGGGACCCTCCACTGAAAAGTGATCTTGGTGATGTTTAAGACTCCAAACAGAAAATCTCTTCAACTCGGACATATAGCTTCTTCTGGTATTGGGTTTCCTGGTCTCCTGCTGGACACTAAGCATGTCCTCAGAAAATTGCTGTCAAAAAGGAATCAGAACCCTGTCATCCAAAGTGTCAGTTGAAGAGTGGACAAGTGAAAGTGAAGGAGAGATCCTTTGTCCTGTGTGAGAAGGTCCATTCAGTGAGGTAACTTGTGGTGATTGCCCCTGGCCAGATGGAATAAAAGAGGGAACAGTGCTGTCTTAGCCAAAAGGGATTCACCAACAAGATTTTTGGAGTGTCCTTCATGATCTTGTGAAGGATCTTGGGAAGAAGGGGAAGGGAGACAAAAATCATAAAAAAACATTCCCTTTCAAGATAAAGACATGGTGTCCACTTTTCAAGCCAAAGGACTTGAGAATCTGGAACATAACTGAGGGAGTTGTCTGTTCAGTGGGGAGGCAAAGTGATCCATTTGAGGAATACCCCACTGACGATCTGTGCCCAGAAACACATCCCTGTGAAGTATCCATTCATGAGGCTGTGTCCTGGACCTACCACAAGACTGTACTCCAAAGGTATGTAGACTGCCTCTGTGGTCACTTGCAGACTGATGGCTATTTTCCAAGCTTGAAGAGCTAGTCTGCATGAAGGTAAGACCTCATGACCCCTTGCTTGTTGATGTACCATATGACTGTGTTGTTGTCTGTAAAAACCTTAAAGGGACCTGGCCCTAGAGCAAGCATAAAGCTTAAAGGGCCAAAATGAGAGCCATTATTTCCTTGATATTTATGTGATCTGCCTTCTGTTTAGGGAACTAAAGATGCTGAACTGTCAGGGTGCTTGACACTGTTCCTCACCCTAGCATCTGTGAAGAGATATTCGGATGGCTGAAGAGGTTGATGAGCACCCAGATTGAGAGGTAGCTGTTGAATCCATCTGTGTAGCTCCAGTATGAGACAAGGCAGAAGAGGATCCAGATAGTCTTGTGGGTGGCAGTGTGAAGACACAGTGAACTGAGATACCATTGAATCTTTCTCATATGAAGCCTGGCCAGGGAAACATGGGGATGGTAGAAGCCATGACCCTCAGAAATTTCCTGGCTGGAAGACAGGCCAGGGAAGCAGGGAAAGAAAATAATTAATGAGAGAGAAAAAGAACCTTGGTGTCAGGAAGAGAGGCTAGCATTGAAACTATCTGGATCCTGCAGCCTAGAAAGATGTGATCCTGAGACGGAGTCGACATGGACTTCTAAAAGTTGACCATGAATCCTAAGCTGTACAATAGAAGCTGGATAAAGTGAAGAGTCAGAGAAAGTTAAACATTCCATGAATAGAGGGTTTGTAGAAAGGTAGGCATCCTTCAGGTCCAGAGAAACTAGAAAAGTCTGGGGAAACAGTCTGAAGCGAAAGCATTCAGGAGGATGGCATTATAAGAAAAGTGTTCAGAAATGAAATATCCAGGTCAGGTGTCCAAGACCCCTGTTTTATAGAGACCAAAAACATTCTGAAGTAAAACCCTAGATCCCTCTTGCTCTGAGAAATCACTTGAATGGTATCCTGGTTTAACAGACTCTGCAGTACTCCTGGAAATTGAGGGAGTTGCTCTGCAGGAGGTTGAGGGATACCGGAGAAGGAGAGAAGGAATTTCCATGTTATAAAGTAACCTTGTCTAATAATGGAGAGAACCCATGAGCCTGTGGTGAGCTTTTGCCAAAGTGGGAGAGACATTGAAAGCCGGAGGGACAAGGAAACTTGCAAAAGATGGAGAGAGGTCAGAGATTCAGATGGCTGCAGACCTGTCAGGAAATGACTGCTTTTGGGGACTAAGCATTTGAGTAGGCTTATCTGAGACTACATGCATAGGAACTATTACCCTTGGAAGACTGTCTAGCCAGCCAATGCAAAAAATCAGTCTTACTAGGACAGTTCCTCTGAAACATGGGAATGAGAGAAACAAAGACATGCTTCAAGTCTTATATGATCTTATTGTGATCCTGCAAAGTCTTAAACAGCTCTGCTACAGCAGTGCCAAACACATTTTGGTTATCCAGAGAAGCATCCAGGAGTTTTGCTTTACTGTCATCTAGAAAGGCTTGAAGGCAAAGCTAGGAATAGCTCTGTATCTCTAAAGAGCAGGTCATAACCACTTTCTCTAAGGCCAACAACGCAGCATCTATGGGCCCTGATAACATCCCAGGCTATGTCCTACATGGGCTCTGTGACAAACCAAAATGCTGCCAGCCCAGCTAGCTGGAATTCTGTAAATAATTATATGTCACTTAAAAATATTAATATGATTTATATAGAAAAGTGACACTGCCAGCCCAGCTATCTGGAATTTTGTAAATAATTATGTCATTTGTGAATATTAATTGGGAGGGTGGCCTAATGGTTAAGGTGTTTGCCTTACACACACAAGGTGCAGGGTTTGACTCTCACAAGGGATAATTGGCTAAGCTTAAAATGGCTCACAAGGGCAGTTAGCTTAGTACTAATCTATGAACCTATGAATCTGTAGGCTTGTCTTACAAATGTAAGATAACTGTATGTTATGTGTATATTAAACTACTGGTACAGAAGTGTGTGTTGAACTGTATGTTATGTACTGAGCTTCAAGAATGTAACCACAGTGTACCCTGCTGGAAAAGAGCAGAAATGGGTATAAACTACATACATGTCCAGATGTGTGTTTTAATTGTAGAAGTTGGAACATACAGAGTTAACCTATAAAACGTCCAGAAAATACGTTGAATTTTTTTATGACTGTGCTATAAAGTTAGTTAATGCAAAGAGATGTCTAGAGCTAGGGGGGTTTCTAGTGTCTTGAGATAGAAATAATTACTAGGTTTAAAATGTAAAAGTGTTTACAACTTCCAGTTCTAGGCAAACTTCTGAAAGGTAAGTATTTATGACACAGAGGTGATAAATTTTAAGTTTCTGTTAGCCTGGGAACTTAAGGCAGAGGTGATAAAGAGTGATGTCATCCAGCTGACCCAGCAGTAATGTTTTAATATTAATTTGGAAACCCTCTCAGAGACTGTGTATTTTGTGTTTGTCTTTGGACCTAGAAACATCCTCTCATCAGCACTTCTGCTTTGCTAATAGTAAGTACTAGATTACAGTAATCTCTCTTAGAGATAGGTAGAAATATAGTAATATTAGTTTAGATGTTTTCTGTATTTGTGAGACTGTCCTGCAATGTTGTTTTAAAATATTTCTTGTGATTCTGAACTCTGTTGTTACTGTGTTGAGTTATTGAATATTGTCTTGTGCTTTTATTATTTATTATTAAAAATATTTAAACATTTTAATTGTGGCTGGTTTGTTTGGAGATATTTAAGCTCTTATAGTTCTTGCATAAGTATTTGGTGACACTGTACAGGCCACTCCAATAGCCTTAAATGTCTTGGTCACACTTACCATTTGGTTAATAGTAACATTACACAGTAGAATTGGCCACCCTTTGTAAGGGCCATATAGTAGCTGATAAGTAGTGTTTGGCGGCAGCTGGTACTACCTTATAGGGTGGGCAGAAGGGGGCAATAACTAGTGAACCTGTGCCAGCCTTTCCCAGGCATGTCTGTGTGTTTCTATATAAATCAAATCTCAATGTGTGTGTGTGTGTGTGTGTGTGTGTGTGTGTGTGTGTGTGTGTGTGTGTGTGTGTATGAGCTACTTGGGCAGGGACACAAAGCACTGGTTAGACAGAGAGGGTGCCAGAGGTTTCGCTTGACCACTCGGGTAAAATCTTAACCTTATAGCTGTGCCAGTGGGGAGTCTTATTGGGGGATCTGGAGAGAGAGGTAGAAACCAGCCCTAGACTGACTGTGTTCTGTGTGTGCTTTTAAGGGAAATTATACTTTACTGTGTATGTACTTGTCATCCTCCCAATCTGCATGTCCCTCACTGTTGCTAGTGGTGAGGATTGAGGCAGCTTGATTATTGGGCCAGTGCAGGGGAGTCACAGGCTCCTACAAGAATTAGCAAGACCACTGAGTACTCGTTTCAATCATAGTCTAAGCACTGGCTTTGTCCCATCTGAATGGAAAATAACCACCATTATTCCCTTGCACAAAGGTGGTGCTTCCACTGACCACAGGAACTGCAGACCTATTAGCCTCACTAGCCTTATCTGCAAGGCCATGGAGCAAATCATCATGGACCATCATGAACTTTAATCATACTTTGACTTAGTAATGGGGTCCATTCCTATCATGGTATTAAAAACCCAAGAGGTCTGGAGAAATGAAAAAAGTGAGACCTTATCAAGGAAGATATAGGTAATCTCCAAACACTTGACCCTACTCAGTTTGGATTTGTCAAAGGAGATCATGCGTGGTAAACCTGGTGGACTTTTTCAAGACAGTTACCATGGCCCTGGGTGAGGGGAAATCTGTGCATACAGCCTACTTAGATTTAGCCAAGGGTTCTGACACTATCCCCCACTCAGGTATTATTGTCAACCTCAGCCACCTAGGTATCAACCCTTATATTATTACATAGGTTTCTAACTGGCTCACTGATGGGACACATATAGTCAAAATAGAGGAATCCCCCTCTAACAGCAGACCTGTTACCAGTGGTGCTCCACAGTGTTCAGTCTTGGGACCTTTACTGTTTGGAATCTATTTCTCAGAAGTACAAACAAAAGCTAAAAGTCTGCAGCTGACAAGGTTTGCTGATGACTGCAAACTGGGAGGGGTCATAGAATCTCCAAATTATGTCAGCATCCTACAAGAGGGTCTTACAAAAACAAATGATTGGTGTTGAAGTCATGGCCTTAAACTCAAAGCAAAAATGTATTATCATCCCTTTCATAGATTCATAGGTTCAGAGTTAGGTACTAGGCTATCGGCCCACGGACCTACGTAAGCCTAGCCAACAAGGTTCTCTGGCTTATGCCACCCGAGAAAGTTATTACCTGTGCCCCTGTCGAGCAGAGCCACCAAAGTGATCCCTGGGGTGTATTTCCTATTTCCCATCCACTTATCAAGATTTTTCTTGAAGAGTGCTAATGAGGAACTTTGCTTGACATAGATGGGTAGCTCGTTCCAGAGTATGGAAAATCTTTGGGACAGGAATCTATCCCTGCAGCATATCCTGTTTATTGTGGTGACAAAGTTTAGGTCCCTAGAGCGTGTAGCTCAGAGGGATTGGGATTTCTTTAGGTGTAGCATGTCCAACAGCTCTGGGTTTGACATAGCTTTATATGTTAGGCAGAGATCACCTCGGAGTAGGTGATATGCTACGGAGTAAAGCTGGAGTTTTTTGAGACGGTCAGTGTAGGGCATCTGTTTGAGGCTAGTAATCCTCTTTGTGACGTACTTCTGTATTCTTTCCAGCTGCTGCAGATGTCTTGGGAGGTACATTCCAAAAGGGGCGTTGTACTCTATAGTGGGTCTAATGAGTGTCAAGTAAAGGGGAACAATGACCTCTTGTTTTTCCTGGATGAGAACCCTTTTGTGATGAGGTGTGCCATGTAGAAGGATTTCCTGACTACTGTGGCAATGTGATTATCAAAGGAGAGACTATTCTCCACCTGGGTTCCCAGGTCTCCTATCACACATTCGGCATGAAGTAGACTGACACCTGTGTGGTAGGTCATGGGTACAGAGTTTTTACCAAAGGGGATGACAGTGCACTTTTTGGCATTGAGCTTGAGGCCATGGCTCTGACACCAGGCATCTGTCTCAGTGAGGCCCTTCTGTAGGCTGTCCACATCATCTGGGGACTCAACTATGGCTCCTAGTTTGCAGTTATCTGCAAACTTCATTAGCCAAAGGCCTTCTGTGTTAGCCTGTGCTTCAGAGAAGTAGATACCAAACAGAAGAGGTCCCAGGACTGAAGCCTGTGGTACTCCACTTGTCACTGATTTGAATCAGATTTGGAGTCTGCAGTCTTTACAGTGTGGGTTCTGTCAGTGAGCCAATTGGCAACACATCTTGTGATGTAGGGATTTATACCTAGTTTAGTGAGTTTAGCTATAATTCCAGAATGGGGGATGTTGTCAAAAGTCTTGGCGAGGTCAAGGTAGGCTGTGTGAACCACCTTACCCTGGTTTACAGCTTTGGTGACTGCCTCAAGGACGTTGATCAAGTTCAGGAGCCATGATCTACCTTTCACAAACCCAAACTGGGTGGAATCCAGAGTTTGGAGGTTACCAATGTCTTTGTTTATGAGTTCCATGATGATACGTTCCATGACCTTACAGACCAGGCTCGTCAGGCTAATAGGGCGATAGTTCCCAGGATCAGTGGTGGCTCCCCCTTTGTGGAGTGGGATAACTGTTGATGTGTGTTATTCAGTGGCACAAAGCCTGATGTGAGACTATGATTGAACATGGTGCTTAGGTGGGGAGCCAGTTCTTTCTGAAGTTTGTGTAAAACGCAGCCTGGGATGTTGTCCGGTCCCATGGATGCTGTGTTTTTGGCTTTAGAGTGTGCAGCTTTTACCTGCATAGTTGTGATTACAGGGACTCTGCATTCTTCCTGTATATATATGTGCCCTGTAGGGGTGAGAAGGGGGTAAAGTTAGCTCTGAACCTATCTTCCAGGATGTTGGCAATATCAGTTGGTTTTGTAATTTTCATGCCGTTGTGCTGTAACTCAGAGTAGATCTGGGTGTTGCCACTGAGATTCTTGACATAGTTACAGAATGCTTTTTGGTTGTCCATAGATTCAGTGGCGATTTTGTTTTCATAGGTAGCTTTGGAAGATCTTATAAGAGATCTCAGCTTCTTACTGAGGCTGACCAAGGGACTCCTCCACTCGTGGGATTTTACTCTCTTTTGGAACATTTTCTTCCTTCTGTTGTAGAGTTTGTTTATGGCAGGGGACCACCAGATTGGCTTCCTTTTTTTGGAGGATAGCATCTTGGTTCCGTTTGGGATAGAACGATCCATGCACTTGTGTAAGTGCTTATAGAGTGCATTTGTGTAGGATTCAGCAGTTGTAACTGTATTGTCCATCTGCATGGGTGTCATGAAGTTTGCTACTTCTGTCTAAAGAAGCATGAAGTTGGCTTTGGAGAAATTTTTTTACCGTGATTTCCTTAATGGGGGTGGGGGCGGGATGTGGATATCTAGGGTGATTAGCTTATGGTCGGATCTGACCAATGAGGAGTTGACTTCAGGTGTGGAACACCGGTCACTCATGTTGGTAATAACTAGGTTTAGGATATTGTTGCCTCTGGTGGGGGTGTGGATAAGTTGATCCAGGGCATTGGAATTTATGAATTCCAGAAAGCATTGAGTGAAGGAGTTGGTACATGAGTAGTTTTTCCAGTTAATGGTGGGGTAGTTGAAATTGTCCATTATTAGGGTGTTTAGTTGAACCCTAACATTTTCCAGTATATCAAGAAAAGAAGAGTGGATCCTGGGGCATGGTGGGGGATCCTGTAGCAAGCTACAGTTTGGATTGCAGTTTTGCCCAGAGCTAGTTGCACTTGGATAACCCTGGATGCATTATGCTGAGCAACTAGCCTGGAGCTGTGGATATCCTTAATGAATATGGACACACCTCCACCTTTGGTGTTCCGGTCCAGGTTAGGTGGCTGAAAAGTGTGGTATGAGTTATAGGCTGATAATGCATGGGGTGCTCCCTGGAGCCTTGAACCAGGTCTCAGTCACTGCACAGATATTGATGATGTTCTTCATTCCACATTGCTGCAGTCCTAACCATTGGGTAGTCCGCTGTCCAGTCGGCCCGAATACCAAAGTATATGGCTGGCGTCGGTCAAGGCGCATTAGACTGATGTCAGGACGTCAGGGTACTAATGCGCATGACCGACGTCATATCCTTAGTCTTTTTTGCCGCATGGTCCGATGCAGAAGCAGTTTTGCGAGTGCAGGTTGGCGTTCTGAAATTTTCTGAAGTCGGAGTTTCAGACCGAATCAAAGTTGGCTAAGTACCCGTTGAGAACATTTTGGTTTTTCTTGCCTCAGTATTTAACCGGATGTCAGAAAAAAATGAATAACTGTATTTTGTGGGAAACAGATACCTCATAGGGATTACCATACTTTGTGTATACCTTGTTTAGGGCCTGAGCACGACGTTGTTGGTTGCCGCTCTTGTGCTAGATTTAACAAACGCACTATTAAGAGAAGGTTAGACTGTGCCAGGTTAGTGTTTGGGAAGCGTTGTAATTATAAAATGCCGCCGGATGCTCCGACGCCGCTTCCCAAAAGCGCAAGGACAAAACAGCAAAGCCTAGGTTGATGAACCGCAGTCCCGGACGCGGTTCTTTAGAAGGCTCAGTGGAGCCAGAGGTTTTGCCAGGAGTTTCTTTGGAGTCTCAGGCAGAGACTTTACTGTTACAGGATGTGCCCTCTCTCAGGAGGTAGGCCAGGCTGAGGGGCTTCTCAGGTAACTGTTCTTCCTCTCTTCCCAAGGTAGTTAGAGCCTCCTTCTGTTTCCAAAACTTCTTTGAGAGGTAGGCCAAGTTTAGCTTCAGTGGGGCTTCTCCTAGCACTTCAGGTTCTGTGCCTAAGAAACATATGCTTAAAATGGCAGAAGATTTGATTACTATGATTAGAGGTTCTATGCCCCTCCTGATAAGAGGCCTAGGGTGGAACCTGAGTTTGAGAGTCTTGAACAGTGTTCAGAGGCTTCTGAGTCTTCTTGGAAGACTTGCAGGAGTATCCTCCTTATTCTGATTCTGATGTGGATGATTCCACTCCTACAGCTTCTCCTCCTGAGGATTTCTCATTTTCAGAGACTCTGCATTCCATGAGGGAGCACTTTAAATGGGAAGGCCAAGATTACTCTGATTCCAGGAAAAGGCTTAGGGAATTCTTGTTTTACCCCAGCATAGGCCCTTAGCTATACCTCCTGTGTTGAATGTGGTGGAAGATGTTTTTGCAGAGGCTTCCTGAATCCTGATTCTTTGCCTCCTGCCCTGTTAAACCTGATAGGTACTATAGGGTGCCTGAAGCTCATAAGTATCTTTTAAGAGTCCTAGGGCGGACCCGGAAACTGTTTCTCAGGGACCTAAAGGTGTTAAGGCCTCTGTTGTTAAAAATCCTGTTCCCACTGATAAAGAGGCAAGGGCTTTGGATAGATGGGAAAGAAAGTGTATACTTCTTCCACTTTAGCCATGAGGGCGTTGAATTGTCAGTTTCACATGCTAAAATATCAAAATTATCTCCTTTCACAATTGAAATCTAAGGTGGATGCTTTGGCGCAAGGTATTGAGGTAAAGAGTTGCTGGATTTAGTTCATGTGTCTGAACAAGTGGGTAAGCATTCTTTGCAATGTGGTTTGATGCTGTACAGGCCTCCTCGAGGGTGGCTGCCACTAGTTCTGTTCTTCTAGGCATGCTTGGTTGAGGGATCAGAATTTAGCTGAGCATGTTAAGACAAGGATTTTGGATGCTCCTTTACAGTCTGATGTGTTGTTTGGTTCGCCTGTGGAAGCAGTTTTAAAGAAAATGGAGGACAAAGCTAAGTCTATGCAAACTGTTAAAGATTTTTGCAGGTGCAGCCACCAAGTTTAGTAGAAATTGGCCTACTAAGGGATGGACATATCCTGCTTATGATTCCCAGTCTAGGGTAGGTCTAGACGTGGTAGGGCAGAGCTCAAGGTTCTTTTAGGCCTAGAACAGGCAGTTCACCTGCTCAGACCCCTGGTGAGGGCAGGGGTCAGTCCTTTCGTAAACAGACCCAATGACTTGCCTTTTCAGCTGCCAGTAGATTCTCGTCTGGCAGCTCCTTTGGGAGCAAGACTGTCTCTTTTCAAAGAAAAATTATTTTTTAAAGAAGTGGGGGGTTATATCACACTTCCAGTTCTAGGCAAACTTCTGAAAGGTAAGTATTTATGACACAGAGGTGATAAATTTTAAGTTTCTGTTAGCCTGGGAACTTAAGGCAGAGGTGATAAAGAGTGATGTCATCCAGCTGACCCAGCAGTAATGTTTTAATATTAATTTGGAAACCATCTCAGAGACTGTGTATTTTGTGTTTGTCTTTGGACCTAGAAACATCCTCTCATCAGCACTTCTGCTTTGCTAATAGTAAGTACTAGATTACAGTAATCTCTCTTAGAGATAGGTAGAAATATAGTAATATTAGTTTAGATGTTGTCTGTATTTATGTGAGACTGTCCTGCAATGTTGTTTTAAAATATTTCCTGTGATTCTGAACTCTGTTGTTACTGTGTTGAGTTATTGAATATTGTCTTGTGCTTTTATTATTTATTATTAAAAATATTTAAACATTTTAATTGTGGCTGGTTTGTTTGGTGATATTTAAGCTCTTATAGTTCTTGCATAAGTATTTGGTGACACTGTACAGGCCACTCCAATAGCCTTAAATGTCTTGGTCACACTTACCATTTGGTTAATAGTAACATTACACAGTAGAATTGGACACCCTTTGTAAGGGCCATATAGTAGCTGATAAGTAGTGGTTGGCGGCAGCTGGTACTACCTTATAAGGTGGGCAGAAGGGGGCAATAACTAGTGAACCTGTGCCAGCCTTTCCCAGGCATGTCTGTGTGTTTCTATATAAATCAAATCTCAATGTGTGTGTGTGTGTGTGTGTGTGTGTGTGTGTGTGTGTGTGTGTGTGTGTGTGTGTGTATGAGCTACTTGGGCAGGGACACAAAGCACTGGTTAGACAGAGAGGGTACCAGAGGTTTCGCTTGACCACTCGGGTAAAATCTTAACCTTATAGCTGTGCCAGTGGGGAGTCTTATTGGGGGATCTGGAGAGAGAGGTAGAAACCAGCCCTAGACTGACTGTGTTCTGTGTGTGCTTTTAAGGGAAATTATACTTTACTGTGTATGTACTTGTCATCCTCCCAATCTGCATGTCCCTCACTGTTGCTAGTGGTGAGGATTGAGGCAGCTTGATTATTGGGCCAGTGCAGGGGAGTCACAGGCTCCTACAAGAATTAGCAAGACCACTGAGTACTCGTTTCAATCATAGTCTAAGCACTGGCTTTGTCCCATCTGAATGGAAAATAACCACCATTATTCCCTTGCACAAAGGTGGTGCTTCCACTGACCACAGGAACTGCAGACCTATTAGCCTCACTAGCCTTATCTGCAAGGCCATGGAGCAAATCATCATGGACCATCATGAACTTTAATCATACTTTGACTTAGTAATGGGGTCCATTCCTATCATGGTATTAAAAACCCAAGAGGTCTGGAGAAATGAAAAAAGTGAGACCTTATCAAGGAAGATATAGGTAATCTCCAAACACTTGACCCTACTCAGTTTGGATTTGTCAAAGGAGATCATGCGTGGTAAACCTGGTGGACTTTTTCAAGACAGTTACCATGGCCCTGGGTGAGAGGAAATCTGTGCATACAGCCTACCTAGATTTAGCCAAGGGTTCTGACACTATCCCCCACTCAGGTATTATTGACAACCTCAGCCACCTAGGTATCAACCCTTATATTATTACATATGTTTCTAACTGGCTCACTGATGGGACACATATAGTCAAAATAGAGGAATCCCCCTCTAACAGCAGACCTGTTACCAGTGGTTCTCCACAGTGTTCAGTCTTGGGACCTTTACTGTTTGGAATCTATTTCTCAGAAGTACAAACAAAAGCTAAAAGTCTGCAGCTGACAAGGTTTGCTGATGACTGCAAACTGGGAGTGGTCATAGAATCTCCAAATTATGTCAACATCCTACAAGAGGGTCTTACAAAAACAGATGATTGGTGTTGAAGTCATGGCCTTAAACTCAAAGCAAAAATGTATTATCATCCCTTTCATAGATTCATAGGTTCAGAGTTAGGTACTAGGCTATCGGCCCACGGACCTACGTAAGCCTAGCCAACAAGGTTCTCTGGCTTATGCCACCCGAGAAAGTTATTACCTGTGCCCCTGTCGAGCAGAGCCACCAAAGTGATCCCTGGGGTGTATTTCCTATTTCCCATCCACTTATCAAGATTTTTCTTGAAGAGTGCTAATGAGGAACTTTGCTTGATATAGATGGGTAGCTCGTTCCAGAGTATGGAAAATCTTTGGGACAGGAATCTATCCCTGCAGCATATCCTGTTTATTGTGGTGACAAGGTTTAGGTCCCTAGAGCGTGCAGCTCAGAGGGATTGGGATTTCTTTAGGTGTAGCATGTTCAACAGCTCTGGGTTTGACATAACTTTATATGTTAGGCAGAGATCACCTCGGAGTAGGTGATATGCTACGGAGTAAAGCTGGAGTTTTTTGAGACGGTCAGTGTAGGGCATCTGTTTGAGGCTAGTAATCCTCTTTGTGACGTACTTCTGTATTCTTTCCAGCTGCTGCAGATGTCTTGGGAGGTACATTCCAAAAGGGGCGTTGTACTCTATAGTGGGTCTAATGAGTGTCAAGTAAAGGGGAACAATGACCTCTTGTTTTTCCTGGATGAGAACCCTTTTGTGATGAGGTGTGCCATGTAGAAGGATTTCCTGACTACTGTGGCAATGTGATTATCAAAGGAGAGACTATTCTCCACCTGGGTTCCCAGGTCTCCTATCACACATTCAGCATGAAGTAGACTGACACCTGTGTGGTAGGTCATGGGTACAGAGTTTTTACCAAAGGGGATGACAGTGCACTTTTTGGCATTGAGCTTGAGGCCATGGCTCTGACACCAGGCATCTGTCTCAGTGAGGCCCTTCTGTAGGCTGTCCACATCATCTGGGGACTCAACTATGGCTCCTAGTTTGCAGTTATCTGCAAACTTCATTAGCCAAAGGCCTTCTGTGTTAGCCTGTGCTTCAGAGAAGTAGATACCAAACAGAAGAGGTCCCAGTGACTGAAGCCTGTGGTATTCCACTTGTCACTGATTTGAATCAGATTTGGAGTCTGCAGTCTTTACAGTGTGGGTTCTGTCAGTGAGCCAATTGGCAACACATCTTGTGATGTAGGGATTTATACCTAGTTTAGTGAGTTTAGCTATAATTCCAGAATGGGGGATGTTGTCAAAAGTCTTGGCGAGGTCAAGGTAGGCTGTGTGAACCACCTTACCCTGGTTTACAGCTTTGGTGACTGCCTCAAGGACGTTGATCAAGTTCAGGAGCCATGATCTACCTTTCACAAACCCAAACTGGGTGGAATCCAGAGTTTGGAGGTTACCAATGTCTTTGTTTATGAGTTCCATGATGATACGTTCCATGACTTTACAGACCAGGCTCGTCAGGCTAATAGGGCGATAGTTCCCAGGATCAGTGGTGGCTCCCCCTTTGTGGAGTGGGATAACTGTTGATGTGTGTTATTCAGTGGCACAAAGCCTGATGTGAGACTATGATTGAACATGGTGCTTAGGTGGGGAGCCAGTTCTTTCTGAAGTTTGTGTAAAACGCAGCCTGGGATGTTGTCCGGTCCCATGGTTGCTGTGTTTTTGGCTTTAGAGTGTGCAGCTTTTACCTGCATAGTTGTGATTACAGGGACTCTGCATTCTTCCTGTATATATATGTGCCCTGTAGGGGTGAGAGGGGGGTAAAGTTACCTCTGAACCTATCTGCCAGGATGTTGGCAATATCAGTTGGTTTTGTAATTTTCATGCCGTTGTGCTGTAACTCAGAGTAGATCTGGGTGTTGCCACTGAGATTCTTGACATAGTTATAGAATGCTTTTTGGTTGTCCCTAGATTCAGTGGCGATTTTGTTTTAGTAGGTAGCTTTGGAAGATCTTATAAGGGATCTCAGCTTCTTACTGAGGCTGACCAAGGAACTCCTCCACTCGTGGGATTTTACTCTCTTTTGGAACATTTTCTTCCTTCTGTTGTAGAGTTTGTTTATGGCAGGGGACCACCAGATTGGCTTCCTTTTTTTGGAGGATAGCATCTTGGTTCTGTTTGGGATAGAACGATCCATGCACTCGTGTAAGTGCTTATAGAGTGCATTTGTGTAGGATTCAGCAGTTGTAACTGTATTGTCCATCTGCATGGGTGTCATGAAGTTTGCTACTTTTGTCTTAAGAAGCATGAAGTTGGCTTTGGAGAAATTTTTTTACCGTGATTTCCTTAATGGGGGTGGGGGCGGGATGTGGATATCTAGGGTGATTAGCTTATGGTCGGATCTGGCCAATGAGGAGTTGACTTCAGGTGTGGAACACCGGTCACTCATGTTGGTAATAACTAGGTTTAGGATATTGTTGCCTCTGGTGGGGGTGTGGATAAGTTGATCCAGGGCATTAGAATTTATGAATTCCAGAAAGCATTGAGTGAAGGAGTTGGTACATGAGTAGTTTTTCCAGTTAATGGTGGGGTAGTTGAAATTGTCCATTATTAGGGTGTTTAGTTGAACCCTAACATTTTCCAGTATATCAAGAAAAGAAGAGTGGATCCTGGGGCATGGTGGGGGATCCTGTAGCAAGCTACAGTTTGGATTGCAGTTTTGCCCAGAGCTAGTTGCACTTGGATAACCCTGGATGCATTATGCTGAGCAACTAGCCTGGAGCTGTGGATATCCTTAATGAATATGGACACACCTCCACCTTTGGTGTTCCGGTCCAGGTTAGGTGGCTGAAAAGTGTGGTATGAGTTATAGGCTGGTAATGCATGGGGTGCTCCCTGGAGCCTTGAACCAGGTCTCAGTCACTGCACAGATATTGATGTTCTCCATTTTAAGGAGTGCCTCGAGGGAGTGCTTTTTGAGGGTTAGACTTCTAGCATTGAGTAGCATAACCCTCAGTTTTCGCTTGCCTGTTCCTGTTATGGTGGTGAATTTGTCATTTGAACCTTGCCTAAAAAAGGCACAATAGGGGCAACAAGAGCCTTAGCCAGTATCCTGAATTCCAGGGGTGACAGGTACTGGCCATCACTGGCAAAGCATAGTGGTCTGTTGGCCATGTTGGCCCAGGCAGACAGATACTGGATCCCTTTAGAATGACACCAGAAGCTTAGCCAATTGTTGAAGTCAGTCATTTTGTCCTTGTACTGTGGTTGCATTCTGGGTGATGGCAAGATGCTACTCAGGGCTAGGGTCATACCTGCCTTGGCTACAAGATTGGAGAGCTCTTCCATGTCTCTTTTCATATAGTCCAGGGAGGTACGTCTCAGGTCATTCACACCAACATGGGCAATGACAGAGTCATATTTGTAGTTGTTGTGGAGTGACCTCAGTGCGTGGGTTATTTGGCGGATACTGGCACCCGACAGGCAGCTGACAGTAACCTTCTCATTGTGCAGCCCGGTGAGTGGAACATCACTGTGCCTGGCTATAGAGTCACCTATGACTAGTGTGTTGGGTACGTTGTTTTGCCTTATGAGCTGTGGTTAAGTGGCACACTGTGGGCAATGTGTCATTTGGGTTGTGTTGGGGGGTGGAGGTTGCTTGTGTTTCTGCTTTGTAGGTCTCTGTTGCTTGAGTAGATTATTATTGAGAGCCTTCATGAATGTTTTTGTGTTTCTGTGTGGATTTTGGTGGTTTAGGTTTAGTGGACTATGTGATGAGTGTGGTGTGGTGCAGGTGTTTACCTTCTCCTCTGACTGTCAAGTTCAGTCTTGGTTGGAGAGAGCTTTACCTCCAGTGGGGATAGATAAGTGCATCTCTCACAGGTTGTGGTGTTGGGTGGTAGGAGGAGAGGGTTGTTTGTGTACATGAGGCAATTGTTACATTGCCCCAAGATGCCCAGATTCATCAGATAGGCAGGAGAGAACACTGGGAGCTGACCCTTGGACATGCCTGACTAAAAAAACTACTTTCCTCTAGACAAGTGAGGAAAGTGAGTATAAGAGCTGCTTTTCTCTAAGCAAGTGAGGAAAGTAAGTACAAAAACAGTTTTCCTCTAGGTAAAGAGGAAGGTTGAGTGCTTTAGTAATTTGTAGCTTATTTAGTGCTAACAACAGGTTTTGAACAAGTGTGAGCACGAATAAGTGAATTCAAGTGCTAAAACTAAGAATCTGTACCTGGATCTTGTGATAGATAGGCTACCTAGTGTTTATCACTCCCACTGATAAGCTGGAATACTTCCCTCCAACACAGAAAGGCATGGGGGCTTAGAAGCTTATAAACAGTCCTGGATACAGCAAATCTGTATCTGGGCTACACTAGTTACAGGAAAGGTGGGAAACAAGCACAAAAGCGGGATTTTAAACCAGAAAGTTGAAAGAGATGGAACAACTGCCCAAACTGCCAATAAACTAAAACCACTTATGTGGTAGATAGGCTACCTAGTGCTTACCACTCCCACTGATAAGCTAGAAGGCTTCCCTCCAACACAGGAAGGCTTGGGGGGGGGGGCTCAGAAGCTTACAAGCAGTCCTGGATACAGGAAATCTCTATCTGGACTAGACTAATTACAGGAAAGGTGGGGAACAAGCACAAATACTGGCTTTTAAACCAAAAGGTTGAAAGAGATGGAAAAGCTGCCCAAACGGCCAATAAACTACAATTTCTGGGCCAGAAACCACTCTTTTGGTAGATAGGCTACCTAGTGCTTACCACTCCCACTGATAAGCTAGAAGGCTTCCCTCCAACACAGAAAGGCTTGGGGGGCTCAGAAGCTTACAAACAGTCCTGGATACAGCAAATCTGTATCTGGAGTAGACTAGTTACAAGAAAGGTGGGAAACAAGAGCAAATGTGGGCTTTCAAACCAGAAAGTTGAAAGAGATGGAGAAACTTCCAAACGGCCAATAAACTACAATTTCTGGGCCAGAAACCACTCTTGTGGTAGATAGGGTATCTAGTGCTCACCACTCCCACTGATAAGCTAGAAGGCTTACATCCAACATAGAAAGGTTTTGGGGGCTCAGATGTTTGCAAACAGTCCTACTTACAGCATATATGTGTGTGGACTAGACTAGTTACAGAAAAGGCAGGAAACAAGCTTAGAAAATTTTTTTTTTTTGAAAGTGGAAAGGGAGAAAGGAGAAACAAAAGATATTTCAAAATTAAGGACCTAAGTGGCTTGCCCTTCACAAATGTTCTCTCTGTATTAGGTAGTGACCTAGTGACACTAGACTGGAATAGAGCTGGGGTAGAGCTAAACAGATGGAACATGAAGAAGTGCCTGAAGTCAAATTATGATCTCACTGTATTCGGTTGAGTGAGCAAATGAGAGAAACCCAGGAGGGGTGTTTAAACACAAATTTTTAGGAGAGGTGGGCAATTCCAAAGCCACCAAGATTAATACCAAAACAAGAACAGGGAGGGTGGGCGGGAAACCCACTGCAGAGACAGAGAGAGACCACAGTATTATATGAAACGATTAAATAGAAAAATAAATAACTACAGAGAGACAGACACAATATTCAATGGAACAATAGACAGAAAAATGAAATGCAGTACAATCTTTAACACTGCAGGTTTGTACTTAACTCAGCTAGTAATGCAGTTGATTGTAGGTATGTAGCAGAAGCCAAACAGCTCTGGTATTCAGCAGTAATAAATTCAAAGATATGTGACTCACTTTTAAATACAGAGAAACCCTCTAGGCTAAGAGTTTAACACTGAATATCAATGAAGTGAAATACAGTAGCCCCCACTAATTGCAGAGACAGAGAGAGACCACAGTATTCTATGAAGCAAATGGAAAAATAAATAACTAGAGAGAGACATAGACACAATATTTAATAAAGCAATTAAGTAGACAGAAAAATGAAATGCAGTACAATCTTTAATACTGTAGGTTTGTACTTAACTCAGCTAGTAATGCAGTTGATTGTAGGTATGTAGCAGAAGCCAAACAATGCAGGTATTCAGCAGTAATAAATTCAAAGATATGTGACTCACTTATAAATACAGAGAAACATTTTAGGCTAAGAGTTTAACACTGAATATCAATGAAGTGAAACACAGTAGCCCCCACTAATTGCAGAGACAGAGAGAGACCATAGAATTCTATGAAACAATTAAATAGAAAAATAAATAACTACAGAGAGACACAGACACAATATTCAATGAAACAATAGACAGAAAAATGAAATGCAGTACAATCTTTAACACTGCAAGTTTGTACTTAACTCAGCTAGTAATGCAGTTTTATTTTTATTTATTTTTATTTTACATTTGTTGACCGGGCTAGTCCAGCTGGATATATGTCCATTTTCAGTGGAGGCCCGGGGAGAAAAGCTCCAATGGTTATAACAAGTATAGGGAATACAAAAAATACACAAAGCAAAACAAAACAAAAATTAAGCATAAAAGATAATCAGACTTTAGTATAGGTAATTTACATGTCAGAGGAAATATACATAACAAGATAGTATTCCTAAGAAAAAGTTATTAAATAATTGCAATACGCAAAAAACGTAGTGTAAATAATACATAGTCTTTTTTTTTTTTTTTTTTATAGTATATATGAGATAAGTTGATTGTAGGTATGGAGCAGAAGCCAAACAACTCGGGTATTCAGCAATAAGAGCAATGTTCCTGATAACTACCACATCAATAGCAACACCGTACGTACGCATTCAGTGGTGAGAGACCTGGGCTCCCAGGTTGACAGCAGCCTTACCTTTGATCACCACGTCTCCACAGTGGTAAGAAGGGCATTCCATATTCCTCATCTCATAAGTAAGGGCATTGCCTCCAGAAAAAAAGAACTTATAACCTTCCTGTACTCTTCCCTCATCAGCCCAATAATTGAGTACAACACCCCCTTTGGTATGTACCTTTCTAAGCACCTGCAGTAATTGGAGAGACCACAAAGTTTCCTCACAAGGAAAATTCAGTGTATTCAGAATCTGTCCTATGTGGATCATCTGAAACTCTGTCACTTTATTCTGTTTCATACAGACTACTCAGACATTATCTCTACTTTGCATATAAGGTCATCTCTGACCCTGCTTTAATGGAAGTGCTGCATATCTGCAAGTAAAATACCCTCATGACCACCTTGCCACCTCCCGCTTTCCTGCTCCATTTCTAAACTTTGGAACTCTCCCTCCCACTCTTTGCAATACCCCTGACCACATGAAATTTAAATCCCTCTTGTCCTCCTATCTTATTACAAAATGGATATGCCCATCCCACTTCCCAACATAACTTCCCCCTTTAGACATTCACCTCTCTACCCTCTGCTACAACTATGTCACATGCCTACTTCAACACTCCATTATATCCTTACAGGGCAGTCACCTACTGCACTCACTTTCGTTCTTACATGAACTGTGTCCTGTCATGTAAAAAAAAAAAAAAAAAAATTCACCTGTATTGTCATTTGTCTGTATTAAATACTATCACATTCATTTTATGGTAATGTATGCTGTATTTCTCTGAAAATTAATTGTATGATATCACATTTATTTTATTGCACTGTGTGCTGTATGTCTCTGAAAAGTTGATTGTATAGATTGATTGTAACTGTCATTGGAGCTTTTCTCCCCGGGCCTCCACTAAAAACAGGCTCTTCGTGGCCCAGTGGACTTCCCCGGTTATCAAACTGAAATAAATAAAATAAAATATAAACAGTACATAGGTTACTCGCTCTAAAGACTTTAACCTGGTATGTAACATTAATAGATCCTGCTGGAGGGAGAGATTTGTCTCTCATAGGTAACCACACCTTTGGAATAGACTCCCACTTCACATCAAACAGAGCACCTCATTGGCCCCCTTTAAACACCTATGATCCTATGATCACACAGCCAGAGACAGCTGCCATAGAGTAGGCATCTGCTGCATCATAGCTGCACTTTATAGACTGATGTACAACTTGGGAAGTGGAGCTAAATAAGGAAAGAGCCGAGGCCTTACCCTCTGAGTTAGACATATCAGAGACAGTCTTCCCAATATCTCATGATATGGGACTTGTACTTTATAGCCCAAATGCTAAAGTAGCAGAAGCATATAATTTTGTACCAATCCTTTCCATAACTCTACTGTCCTTGTCCGTGAGAAGGAGCTCAGAGGAGGGCAACAGCCTAGAAGGTTTATAGGTAGACATGGAAATCACTGCTGGATCAGAATAGGGTTATTTATACAAGAACCTGCAGACATCTTGCACCTTATAGAACTTGTCAGGCTTCTTAGGGGCTGGAGTTTGAGATTCTGGTGCCAGTGAAGCATCCAAGAAGGTATCCAATAGAGCAGCCAGCACAGGAAGGACAGCAGAAGATTTAGGAGAGTCCATTTATAAAAAATTGTTTCTGGTCATCGGATACCTGGGAGAAATCCCACTTAAAATGATCCATCATTTGCAGGGCCATGTCTCCAAAGGATAGTTCCTCCAAAGGAGAATCATGACTGCCAGATTCCTCTTCCTCTGACCCACAGTCTAAAGGAAAAGGCAGCTGAGAGGTGTAGGCTAAAGACTCAGCATCAGTGTCAGAATCCTTGTCCAAGGGCACAGGGCCCCTTGCCCTTTTAGGGGTCGAGGACCACAGTCATGCAGGAAATGACACTCCCTGAGGTGGCTTCAGTGTCATCAAGCATTGAACAAACCTTGAGTGAAGTCCTGCCATTCTGTTTGTGGATCCCTGACAGCTGACATCATGTGCTTAGTCCTCTGCCTTTTCTTCAATGAGACATCCATTCTGACAAAACGTGGTGGTTCAGACCCCTACCTGGATTCTATGAAGGTGTCTGGCACCTCATCCGTAACAAGGATCTGAGGAGTCCCTTTTGGCCTCTTGGAGATATCAGCCCTAGTTCCCCCTCAATGTCTGTGGTGGGCATTTGCAATGCCTGTAAAGGACACATGAGAAACAGGTTCTGTGGCAGCTTCTGAGAAGGTCATGGCAGAAGTAACCAGTAGCAATACCAGACTGTCCTCTGGATTCTCGTGCACCTTGGCAGAGATGTCAAGTGGAGGCTGGACAGCAGCAGGCTCAAGTCTAGATTTCCTGGCCTCCTTCTTGACTGTCAGTTGTCCCTCAGGGTGAGTCGATTCAGGTGTGGTACCTTGGGCCAACAGCTTGAGATGTTGGTTCCTAAGATAAATGGAAAGGGAAGATAGACTGCTGTAGAAAGTTTTAGGTACAAAGGTGGAACACTGTGGTCATGAGATGCACTTTAGCAGAACAGGTACCTATTGTGGCGGTTGTTATGGGAAATCTGCCTCCCTTTGTTGGATAACATGTAACCCACTGAAAAAATATAACAAAAAAGAAAAGCAACCGCAACAGGGTACTGTCTTGAAGATGTGGACTCAGTATAGCCAGAACAGTGAAGGGCATACGTATGCCCTTCACTGTTCTGGCTATACCCATGGACGATAATGGTGTTCAGACTGGTGGCAGTGAAGTTCTGGATTGACAGCATACATACATCACATCTATGCCCTATGATTGCATGGGGAGCGTACGTTTGATGTATGATGCTCATAATTAATGAAGGCTGTGGTATACTGGCTGGATGTTGGGCTATCCTTTTCAGGAGATCCCAGAGGTGATCAGTACTGCAACAGTGATATGGAAGGACATCCTGTATCACTCCCATTTATTTAAAGTTAAGCTAACAACAGGTGTGTTACATCAGCATCCACCTTGTCAATAGTAAGTATAAAAATCTAATGTCTGGCATCATTACTGATTACATAGACATCACTTACATACTGATTACATAGACCTCACTTACATACTGATTACATAGACCTCACTTACATACGTGGAGTCTAAAAAATGTACAAGAGATATGGCAAAAATATTATGCAAAATATGTACATTCAGGTTCATTTGAAAGGTGTGCACAGCTCTCACCTAACCCCAAACACCATAAACATACATTATATCTACATAAATATATAACCTAACTATAGGCAGTGTTGCATACACACAAACTCTGTATATTTATATGTATATCATGCCTTCAGATAAAAACTTAATTTTCTGACAACCTGTAGTGGTATAATTCAAACCTCCAAAACAATGCCCAGCTTTGCTGAGAACTAATAATAAACAACATCACTTAATCAGACCCAGATCTCATAACCATTTTACTAGCAGATAAACTTTATTTCAAAATTCACTGTCCTCTCCCCAAGGATTCCCAGATCATATACATTTATGTACACTGTCACCAAATCTGCCAGGAGCAAGTCCTCAAGGCACTAACCAAGGCCTAGAACACTACATCTATAGGACCAGATAACATACCAAGTTGCCTACTGGCCAGCGTGAAACAGGAACTGCTAAGAGACTATTTAATGTCAGCCTCCAAAGAGACTGTCCGCCAGAGGAATAGAGGACATAAACAGTTATCACCATGCACAAGGGTGGGCTATCAACTGACCCAAGTAAATGTAAACCCGTAAATCTGATGATCCTTATCTGTAAAGCTATGGAAAGTTTCAATGTGGAATTAGTAGACAAGGGCATAGTCAATGTATGAACCCATGACTCAATCAAATCTTGTTTTGTCAAGGGCAAATTCTGCCTGTTTAAACTGTTTGACTTCTTCAAGAAGGTTACTGAAGCAATGAATGAGATAAAATCAGTACATACCACTCATCTAAATTCTAAGTCCTGCAGTAACATTCCGCACTCAGGTGTTGTTAAAAACTGTTCCTATTAAATTATTATGTAAACATTTCCAATCATTTTGTTGCATATTTGGGAGACATATATCTCTCATTGTTTCTTGTGGATTGCTTATTCAGTCTCTTCTCAATCTTTTCTAAATTCCTTTGAGTAATTCTTATAGTTATCATATAGTTATCTTGCAATATCGTTTATGCTGTACCAATTCCTTTTTTTAACACCAGCTTCTGTTCTAGATTCTACTAAAACCTCTACGAGTGAGGTCTTTCATTTAGGACCCCCCCCATTTACTTCTCTTTACCTATACTCTATCAAACCTTGATAGGGAAGGCAATTTCTAGCCTGTAGTACAAATAAATTCTTGGCCTCTTCCCATTTTGTTACCTTTCCCTCTCTAATTATTTGCTCCCAATACCTTGAATCTTTTGCCAGTTTCTCCAATCAATTCCAGCCCCCCCCCCCTTGCTTATTGTCTGTATCCCTAATTGCAGCATTCCCTATTAACAGAATCTCCTTTCTCCATTCCCTTGTTGGCTTAGTTCTTAGAATACTTTCTGCTACTTTTGAATATAATATTCTGCATGATTATTGTTATTCTCCTTAAAGATCTGTATCCAAAATCCCAGTCTCTCCTTTTTTATTGAGTGTCTCCCTTGTTTTATCATCATCCTTTTTCTCTTTGAATTATATGTTTTTGCTTATGCTATGTGTAGAACCTTAACTGGGTAGCTCCAGAATATCCCTTCAAATTGGGTAATCTTTCAAATAGGGTAATCCCAGTCCATATTGTTTTGTTGGACCACCTAATAAATAAGGGTATTTCATCCAGGAACAAGGAGGTCATAACATCCCTGTACTCCTCCCTTATCAGACCCATTATCGAGTACAATGCCCCCTTCAGCATGTACCTTTCCAAGCACATGCAGCTGTTGGAGAGACCACAGAGGCTCCTGACCAGGAAAATCCAAGGTCTCAAACACCTATCCTATACAGATAGGCTAAAAGCTCATACAGACTGCTCAGAGGTGACCTGTGTTTGGCGTACAAGGCCATTTCACACCTGGTTTGATGGAGTTGCTGCATATCTGTAAGACAAACTCCACTCACGGAACCCACATGCAAGGCCTTAACCTGGTCTGTGACATTAATAGAACTTGTTGGCAGGATAGATTTCTGTCCCAAAGACTCCCCCATCTGTGGAATAGACTCCCTTTCCATGTCAAGCCGAGTACCTCTCTAGCCCTCTTTAACAGGAACCTGGACGACTGGATGGGAAAGAGAAAATACATCCCTGGGATCCCTCCCACCTGTGTCCCTGCTGCACAGGGGAAACAGGTGCTGACTTTGAGGGAACATGCATGAAATTCTTAGCTAGGCTTATAAGGGCCTCCGGGCCAATAGCCTAGTGTCATCCTACAAATCTGTGAACCCAAGAATCAGCTTATCTCACTTGACTCTTACCGTCTTTCCCTCCCAGATTAAAATCCTTCAGCTCTTTGTCAATTGCTATCTAGAAAATCTCCTCTGCTTAATAAAAATATGCCTGACCTGTGCATAAGATTAAAGGGACTAAAAACATTTTAACTGTTTATACCTTACTATCCATGTCCATATAGCAGAGGTTCCTTTTTCTCAGTTTTTGTATTATCTTTTGTTTAGTCTCTTCCCACATATTCTTAGCTGCCATACCAAAATCAATTTTAATCCATATTCCTGAGTACTTAATTTTATCATGTCCCCATAAATATAGATATTGCTGAACCAGTTTATGTGTGGGTATGTAATTTACAGCTATTGCCTTCATTTTTGCTTCAATAATTTTGTATTGTGGTGGTGCAGCGGTTAGCATTGTTGCCTTACAGCAAGAGGCTGTCTGGTTTGATTCTCGTCTGGAGTGCCTTCTGTGAGGAGTCTGCATGTCCTCCCCATGGTCCAGTGAACTTTAAAGACATGCAGGTAGGTGCATGCATGTGCGGGTGTGCCTTCTCTGAAGGTTGAGCACTGGGCTGGGAACTCTACAACATAAAAATCCATTGCTAATCATAAGCGGACTGGTGATCTGCTGTGGCGACCCCTAACTGGGAAAAAACAAAAAACATTGCTTTTTTTGTAATTTTGTATCCTGAAAAGATGTGAAACTGTCTCAAAATGTTCCACGACATTGAAATGTCCTTTTCTGTTTTTATCAGGTATAAAATAGTATAATCTGCAAATAGAGCCAACCTTTCTTGACTACTATACCAATCATATCCTTGAATTTCCCTTATTTTTTTGCCAATGGCTCTAAATATAATGCAAATAATAAAGGGGTAAGAGGACACCCCCATCTTGTTCCTCTGCTGAAGCAGAAATTAGAGAGGAACCCACCCACTTTAATTTTTGCTTCCAATCCCAAATGTATCTTTCTAATCAACCTTATAATTTTATCAAGGAATGTAAATGCTTCCATTGCTCTGTTCGTAAAGTCCCAGCTTACTCTGTCAGATGCTTTCCTTGCATCAAGACCTACTAATAGCAGTAGTATTTTCTTACATTCTGCTTCCCTCTGGATCATCAGTGTCCTACTAATATTGTGAAATGTTTGCCTCCCCTCCACAAAACCACATTGATCCATATCTATCAATTTTGGCATCACTTTTGACATTCTTTTTGCTATTATATACATAATGCTTTTTAATCATGGTTTAATATTGAAATGGGCTTGTATGAAGCTGAATCTGATGGGTCTTTTCCCTCTTATGGTATTACAGCTACCGTCACTTTCCTGTAGGATGCTGATACTTTTCCTCCTCTTAAAATACTGTTAAACAGAACCTTCCAGATTTTTATCAGTTTTTCTCCTGTCTATCTTCCTAACTTCCACAGGAATACCATCTATTCCTGGGGACATTCCTGTGGTTTGGTTATACATCACCTTTTTTGTCTCATCTCCTCTGATTCTAGCTGATAGTAATTGAGCATCATCTGCTTTTAAACGTGGCATATTTAATTCTTCCATAAACATTTCCATTTTTACCTTTTCTTGATTTCCAGATTTCCCTGCTTTATACAGACTTTCATAGAATTTCCAAAATATTTATAATACCTCTACCGGATATTTTGTAATGTTCCTTGTTATAGGCTCCCTAAACTTGGTGACAGCCCTTTCTACTTTCTGTTGCTTGAGTTGTTGTGCTAAACGTTTTTGTGCTCTAGAGTTATCAAAAACAGTTATTTAAAAGCAATCTTTCTAAAGTTATGAATATTATTGAGGTAATCCTTTATTTTCTGTTTAGCATTCTGCAGTTGCTGCTCTTCTTGTCCTGAGAGATTTCCCGTTTTGCAATGCTTTAACATTTATCAGTCCCTCTAAAGAATTCTTGTTACTTCTTAACCATATCTCTCTTTCTTTTATTTCCACCCTATTTTTAAACTCCGCTTAATTTTATCCCACTCCCTAGATATATTTTTAGAAGAAATTTCTATCTTCTCTAGTAGCACCTGAATAATTTCCACTACCCGTTCCTTAAATTCCTCTGTTTTCAACAGGTGGGAAAGCACCAGTGTCTCATTTTTGTTTCATTACTCAGTGTTTTTATTTTGGTTATTATTGTTGCATGATCTGAAGTAGTTATTGAGTGTGTATCAAGACGTTCAGTCAAATGCACATGTTCCCGTGAAATGTAAATTTTGTCTAGCCAAGCCCAGTTTTAGCATTTTGTGGAATAATGTGTAAATTCACTCACAGTTCATAGGTTCATAGTTTAGTACTAAGCTAACTGCCCTTGCGAGCCATTATAAGCCTAGCCAATTATCACTTGTGAGACTCAAACTTTGCACCTTGTGTTTGTAAGGCAAACACCTTAGCCATTAAGCCACCCTCCTACCCTCCCACCCCTCCAAACTCTAAGCTTCTACTACTGAATTCACATCTTCCATGCCAAATATTTTCTAAATTTCTTCAAAAATCTAACCTCCTTGGTTATATTTTCTCCTTGGACCCCCAGACACATCTTTACTGCTACAAATTAAATTGCAGTCCCCACTTATAAGTAACATTCCTTGTTGAAAGCTGTTTATAGGTTCATAGGTTGGTACTAGGCTATCGGTCCTAGGGCCTATAGAAGCCTAGCCATAACAATTCCCTGGCTATTTCTTCCCACACTATTTACTTCCCTGTCTAGCAGGGTGACTGACGTGACCCCCTAGGGTGAATTTCCTTTCTCCCATCCAATCATCAAGGTTCCTTTCGAAGAGGGCCAAAGAGGTGCTCTGCTTGACATGTATGGGCAGTCTATTCCAGAGTTTGGGGAGTCTCTGGGTCAGGAACCTATCCCTCCAGCATGTTTTGTTTATTGTGATGACAAGGTTTAGATCCCTGGAGCGTGTGGCTGTGAGGGATTGGGATTTCTTTAAGTGTAGCATGTCCAACAGCTCTGGTTTGACATGGGCTTATATGTTAAGTAGAGATCGCCTCAGAGTAGAAGATATGCGAAAGAGTATAACTGGAGTTTATTAAGGCGGTCAGCATAGGGCATCTGCTTTAGGCCTGTAATTCTTTTAGTGAGGTATTTCTGTGGCCTTTCCAGTTGTTGCAGATGTCTTGAGAGGTACATACCAAATGGGGCGTTGTATTCTATAATGGGTCTAATGAGGGATGAGTACAGTGGGACAATGACCTCCTTTTTTCTGGATGAAAAGCCCTTAGTGATGAGGTGTGCCACATAGAAGGAGTTCCTGACTGTTGTGGCGATGTGGTTATTGAAGGTGAGACCACTGTCCACCTGTGTCCCTAAGTCTCTTATCACACTTTCAGTGTTTAGTGTACAGCCACCTATGTGGTAATTCACGGGTACATGCTTTTTCCCAAAGGGGATAAATATATATTTCTTGGCATTGAGCTTGAGCCCATGGCTGTGGCACCAAGCATCTGTTTCTGTAAGGCCCTTTTGTAGAGTATCAACATAATTTGGGGATTCAATAATGGCTCTCAGTTTGCAGTCATCTGCGAACTTTGTTAGCCAGAATCCCTTAGTGTTGGACTGTACTTCAGAGAAGTAGATGCCAAACAAGAGCGGTCCCAGGACTGAACCCTGAGGTACTCCACTTGTCACTTGTCTGGAGCTGGATTTGGAGTCAGCTACTTTTACAGTGTGGGTTCTGTCAGTAAGCCAGTTGGCAACCCATCAAGTGACGTAGGGATTAATGCCCAGCTTAGTAAGTCTATCTATGATTCCAGAGTGGGGGATGGTGTCAAAGGCCTTGGCAAGATCCAGATAGGCTGTGTGGACTGCCTTACCCTTGTCCACAGCTCTGGAGACTGATTCGAAGAAGTCAATCAGGTTCAGGAGACAAGATCGGGCCCTTCACAAACCCAAACTGGGTGGGGTCCAGTGTTTTAAGGTTGCCAATGTCTTTTTTTGTAAGTTCCATGATAATACGTTCCATGGCCTTGCAGATCAGGCTCGTCAGACTGATGGGGCGGTAGTTCCCGGGATCCAAGGTGGATCCCCCCTTGTGGAGATCTACCAGAATTTTCTTAAGCTCCATTACAGCAGTTTTAGGTGGAATATAAATACATACCAGTGTAATCATCCTCCCTTGGCAGTAGCCCCTTAGTATTACAAATCTACCATTATTGTCTTTTTATCCTTTTCTACCTCTGTTAGAACTCCTATTGAAATTAATGTAACTACTCCTCTTTTCCTTTGGCCCAGGTATTCTGCTGAATAAACATCCTGAGACCCTTTCTTTATCAAATTCACATAATCATTTTTCCAAGTATGTCTCCTGTAGCATAGCTATTTGCACTTTGGTCTTTCTTTTTGTATTTATCTGTGAGATCATTGACATTTAAAGTCATTACAGAAAGCATCATGGTGTTAAAATTTATTATTCCCACCTTTTATGCATAACAGCTTTTTTGTTAAGTGTCTAGTTCCAGCTTTTGTATTACATGCATACACTGTGTGGCAGGTTGATCTTTTATACAGTTATTTCTTGTCCTATCCATTTGAGCCTATGTTACATCTTACAAAACCTTTTTTTTTATTGAAAGCCCTCAAACAAAACCAAGCACACCCCCAGTACCCCCTAAAGCCTATTAATTCAATACTAACCTAGAAAACTATGTACATCTTCGATTATTAAAATTTTACCCTCTTAATAGGACAAATGTTCCATACTGACATCCACACTTACAGACTTGGGTTAACCTAAAAGAAAGGTTATCCATGTTAAGACACATAGTACAGCCTATGCTTCTAAGTGCTATCTGGGTTTGTCTTATTGTTATAGCTCTTCCAGCTGGTAAACATTTGAAAGCTTTCAGAAAACATTATCTCCTAGCCATTCCTCTTTATCAGATTGTCTCCATGGAGACATGAGGACCAGAAACAGAGTTGTTACTAAGCATACATTTATTTATAGAGAAAAGCTTTATATTAATCAGTGTTCTTTTTCATTTACTTGCTTTCTCTTAAAAATTGTTACTAGATCAAGATAAGGGCCTTAATCCAGTCATTCCCCTATGCAAGAAAAAAGTACATTTTTATTTTGTCATGTGCTTTTGACCAGACTTTCTTCTTTTTTTACATTGCAGTGCCTATATTTCTTAAAACGGAACAAGGAGAAAGAGAGAAAAAACAGGAGCACCTGTTTACATTAATATCTCCATTTTACTTAAAATAACTGAGAAAACTTAGTATGCAAATAAAGTGATGCACTACAAAGATATTACTATTAAGAAAAAAATTGTATTACAGTTAACTTTCTACCTCCTCTTCCCCCCAAGTATTTTTCCT
This sequence comes from Protopterus annectens, assembly GCF_019279795.1. NCBI lineage: Eukaryota > Metazoa > Chordata > Ceratodontiformes > Protopteridae > Protopterus > Protopterus annectens. The sequence goes on along the minus strand of NC_056729.1, from coordinate 1,852,612,130 downwards.
AATATTAATGGCATGAAGTAATGCATATGCTTTAGTGTCCCCTACAAGTTTAACAGAGTCAAAAAAGTCCAATGTTTCCAGATTTTCTCGTTCCCTCATATTTTATAAATATAATTATTGCTTTGTAATCCCACATTTTCCATTTTTCCAACTTACAGGTTTATTCCTGTTCATAGCTATCTCCCAAATCCTGTCTCTGCTTCACTTCCAATGTACTCTTAATTCCTCTAGTCAACTCCTATGTACAGTCTTTCTGTGGACTTTACAACCAGAAGAACAAGAAGCAGAATCTCCTTCTGTTTCGCAGCTCACATTTTGTTGGACAAGCTTTTGTATTTTCTTCTTAGCATGCATCATACCAAAAAATGAATTTGTCCCTCCAGGAAAAATATTCTGAAGATAGCTGGGTATAGCAGTTTGAATCTCATGTTTATTTCACAACATTCCCTGAGCAGTGGAATACTTTACTTCTCTTCTGCCTGGTGTACAATGAGTAATCATTCTCCAATAAGCACTCTGCTGTCTCCTACTTTTAGTACTTTGGCCTTCTGCCTCCATTTTTTTTTCAGAATCAACTCCTTTTACTGGTATGATTGCATTTTTTTGCTATTAAAGGTCTAGGTTGCTTTCTCATAGCCAGGTTTGGAGCATGCATATGTTGTGCCCTTTCAGTTAACAACTTCTACTTTGGAATACCAGTCCACTTGCTTATTTGTGCTTTCATAAAACGAATACAGTCTGCTCCTTCCAGCTTCTCTGGTACAGCAGAAAATCTCACATTTCCCTATATATTCTGTTCTCTAATTCTGTTATTTTTTTGAAACATATCTACTTGAACAGTTTCATATTCAGCCAGCCTTTTCTTTATTTTGACCTCTGATTTTTGCAGTTTTATCATCTCATCTGAATATCCATTTAAAGCTTCTTCCATTTTCCAGCCTTTTATTGTTTGAGCTGGTATACTTTATTGGCGTTTCATTTATTTTAGTCAGGTCTGTATGTAGCTGCTTTATACTTTCCTCTAGTTTACTGGACGTCATGTCTGGAACTTGCACTGCGTTTTGCTGAACAGCTGTAGTGCTCTTCCCAGTTAGTGTTTTTCCACACCTTTTGTGGCTGATTTTCTTTCAGGTCCTTTGTATTTCTTTTTTTCCTGGCATCCAGGCAGTGTAGTTACTAGCTGTTTACTGAAATTCACCCAGAAATACAAACCCACTGGCTTTCTGTGCTGAATTTCTGTTTTCATATTGGGAGAGACGGAATTAATCTGTTACTCAATGTGCTGCCATTTTGGCAGTCCCAGGAAAACTGGTACTTGTGAGCAACAAAACTGTTGGCTGAGAATCCTAAAAAAAATAAGGAAAAAATAACCATGCACTGTAGATGAGCTCACTTGAGACGTCAAGAGTAATCAAGCAATTATAATTTGTTTAGTAATCATAACTTCTTTATTGAACAACAAATAGATGAGCGCCTCCGCCCTTAAAAGAGCTGTGTCAGATCTAACTTCAGTTTACATGACATGCAGTATTTATCTGCTTAAACACAGAAATCATTGTCAGTTCACTTGGGCTGAGGTTATAAATGTATGTCATAGGCTGTTCATCTAAGCTACAATAGGATACGTTTCACCTTTTATACCTGTTCTGCATATCCCTATTGGTAACTAATAAGTAATAGGTTATGTGCTGTATTCCTATCCTATGCGGCTGGTGCCAAATTAATGTAAACACTCTATATAAAGCTTTTTCATGGCTACGTATAACTATTAGTACATCATTGTATCTGTGATGCAATAAACAGATGGTATTTACCATGTTTATATGGGTCAGTAAGTAATAAAAAGCATATATTTGACATCCAGTCAAATTAAAATTCTTAAGTATTATACTGTAGTAATCATAACTTCACCTAGTCAGGACAATCTGGCTGAACCTGTGACTGGAAGCACCTACCTTTGATCCCTTATGTCTTGTAGCGTACCACCCTTTCCATGACAGGATGAGTTCAACTTCCTAGTGATATATCAATTATAAGTGTGTTCAGAGGGACAAAAAAGGGCTCTGCAAGTGCTAGGTCTAAGATAAACTGCAACATTATATGACAGTGAAACAAACAGGAATTAAATGAGGAAAGAGATAATGGACTCCTGTTTCGATTTGATCTATCAAAATGCTATCAAAACAGGTACATCGTAAGAGGTTGTCCCTAATGTGTCATAAATCCGGTTTGCCGCAGTTGTAATCCCTATCAAACAGAAAAGTATAGTTCCCACCATGGGAATCAGTGAGCCTCCAATAGTTGTGTGTGCCTTGTACCAGAGCCTGTTGCAAAACTCCTTTACAGAGATGTCTAGGGAGAGTAGAAAAATATGCAGCTGCATGGACTGTGTAGTTCTTGGTAGTATACCAAATTTACTTGATCATTAAGTATAAGCAACATATTAATCCTTATATAACTCATTCCTTCCAGTACAACTGTTTAGAGTGTGTACCTTTAACTCCCAGTGGGCATGGGTTGAGCATTTATAAAATGAAGTTAGCACCTTACAGATGTTAATTGTGTTTCACTGTTGCAGTCATCACACTTGGGTTATCCTGCCAGGGGAAGTCCTCAGTCAGCCTGAATACCAGAGGCTTAGTATTTCTGCGTCGATTGCTGCCGCTTCAGGACTGATGTCACGTTGTCAGTGGTATAAAAACAGGCAGCCGATGCCATTACATCAGTCTTTCTTGCTGAGGAGCCCGAAGCAGAAGCAGTTTGCACGAGTGCCGGTCAGCCGCTACCTGAGTTTTCGTTTCTGAAATTGAATCATCCTGAAGTCTTCTAAAGCTAAGTACCCCATTGGGGATCCCTTTTTCTTGCTCTAACCGATGTCAGAAATAATTAACAATTGTCTTGCCTGTGGAAAGCAAATACCACACCGAGATTTCCATTCTTACTGCGTCACCTGTTTAGGCCCAGACCACGACGTACATTGCTGTTGGTTTTGTGCTTTGTTCAACGCCCGAACTATTCATTGTAGGGCCTTTATTGTAGCTAAATACTTTCGTTCTCGATCTCCGTATTCCGAAATGGCTTCAGTAAGCCATCCAACTACCGATCTTCTGAAAAAACATAAGGATAAAGACAGAGACAGACTGCACAGGTCCAAAACTGCCAACGACGCTTCCATTAAGCTAGTCGTCAGTTTGCCAGTACTCAGTGAGGTGCTTTCGCAGCCCCTGATGCCCGCTTCGATGGATTTGCAGGCCGCTACTGGGACCCATTCCAAGTCCGGTATGCCGCGAGACTCTTCTTTGATTACGGAACCTGCAGATGTCTCTACCTTGGATGGGTCCGGAGCCGCTGTGCAGGCACCGGCTTCTGAAGAAGTTCTTCACACTACCAATATTCGACAATAACCGACGACTTCTTTTGCATCATCAGTTCTTTCTAAAACTACCGGGTTTCTAGGGCCAAGAGTACGAGCTATGCCTAAAAAAAATGACAAGCCAAACTCAAGCGCCTGCTTCCTTGCCACAATCACAGATGCTTAAAATGGCAGAAGACCTGATCATGCTGATTAGGGGAAGCCAGCCTTCCCCTGCTAAAAGAAAAAGAGACTTGTCCTCAGCAGCTTTATCTGACCAAGCGTCCGGAAACTCTGAGGTTTCTGATTATGAAGACATGCCCTTATCTGCCTATGAGGATTCAGATGCAGAGGAATCCATTCCTTCTGCCTCCCCTCCAGAGGATTTTTCTTTTGGTGAAACCCTACATACTTCGAGAGAGCATTTCCATTGGGAATGCCAGGATTATCCACAGTCAAAAAAGAGACTCAGGAAATTCTTAGACTTACCACAGCACAGAGCATTAGCCATCCCTCCTGTTCTGGATGTTGTGGATTATGTCTTTATGGAGTCCAGTCTAACTCCAGATACTTTACCCCCTGCTCCCAGGAAACCTGACAAGTACTACAGAGTCCCTGACTCACACAAATTTATTTTCAAAAATCCTACTACTGACCCAGAGTTCATCTCCCAAGGACCTAAATGAATAAAAGCCACTACAGCTAAGAATCCCACCCCCTCGGACAGGGATTCTCGAGCTTTAGACAGATGGGGTAAAAAAGTATACACCTCTGAAACTCTTACCATTAGAGCATTAAATTGTCAGTTCCACATGCTGAAATGCCAGCAACTTACTATGGAACTTATTAAGCAAAAATTATCTACCTTCCCTTACTGTGCAGAAAATAAAGAATTACAGGAGCTTATGCACTCTGCAAGCCAAGTCAGCAAGCATACCCTGCAATGTGGGTTTGATGCCATAGAAGCATCCTACAGGGCAGCAGTCACAGGTTCTGTGCTCAGAAGGCATGCCTGGCTTAAGGAGCAGACCTTACCAGACCATGTCAAATCAAAGTTATTGGTGCACTTCTGAACAAGGCCAATCTGTTTGGCACCAAAGCAGAAGAGGTTTTAAAAAAGATGGAAGCAAAAGTTAAGTCAATGCAGACAGTCATAGATTTTTTGCAGGTGCAGCCTCCAAGATTCAGTAGGCATTGCCCCTTAAAACATTGGTCCTGTCCAGCCCCCTCAAGGCCACCTCAGACTAGACCTAGGAGAAACAGACCCCCCCCCAGACTACAGTCTCAGGGTAGGCAGAGAGCTAAGCAATGAAGTACATCCACTTCTAAAACAGGGAGTGTTGAGACACCCCCTTATGGAAGAATTCACAATGACTTTTCAACTCCTCCTCTCACCTCTGCCCAATTGCTTATGCCCCTAGGAGGAAAGCTTGCCCACCATGCAAAAAACTGGACCTCCATCACCGACGATCGATGGGCCCTCAACATAGTATCACAGGGGTACAGATTTTATTTCCACACGCTGCCAACCCCCAAAGGGTTCCCAGACCTTCCTCCAAACAAGTGGGCAGAGGCACAAAACCAAGTTCAGTCCCTGCTCACCATAAGGGCAATTCAGCTTGTTCCTGCAGAACAGATAGGCCAAGGTTTTTAGGGTCTATAGTGGTGGTGCTGCGGTAGCGTTGTCGCCTCACAGTTAGACGTTGCCCGTTCGATTCTCAGTAGAGCGTCTTCTGTGCGCCGACATGCGTGAATGGGCATTCCTTTGTTGAAGGTTGTGTGTTAGGCCCGGCAAGCCGGCATGTAAAACTCTACTGCCAGTCATTAGCGGACCGGAGTTCCGCTGTGGCGACCCCTGACCGGGAAAAACCGAAAGACAAACAACATTACAATGTCGAACTCACAGGAGTCCGAACGTTGTAATATCAAACCCATATATCCGAAATGTGAAAATAGCGAAGCCATGGAACACCGATTTTTTTCCCAGGGGAAAAAAAAAAAATCGGTGGGCCGTTTTCGCTGCTTTGCTATTTCCTCCTCTAAGGTACAATCTTGGAGTTGGTATATTTTAAGTAGGGGGGATGTGGGGAGCACAGTGGGGGTGAAGCCCCCCACATTAGTTTAAGTTTCAAGTGTATGTGTTTTTTTTTACCGGAACAGCGATTTTTTTTCCCTGGGAAAAAAAATCACTGTTCTGTGTGTTCGTACATTTTCGGTTTCAGACTTCCTGGTTCAATATTAAATTGTTCGAACTCCTGTGAGTTTGACAATGTAATATAGACCCAGGTTTTTATTCCAGACTTTTCCTGGTACCCAGAAAAGAGGGCACCTGGCACCTAATCTTAGATCTATCCATTCTAAACACCTTCCTGGTGGTACCAAAATTCAAAATGCCCACCCTAGACCTAAAAGAGGCCTATCTGCACATCCCAGTCAGGGACTCCTGCAGGAAATATCTACATTTCAGGGCAGGATATATGCATTATCAGTTCTGTGCTCTTCCCTTTGTCTTTTCCACTGCTCCTAGAGTTTTCACAAAATGCCTGGCTCCAGCCATTGCCTATTGCAGACAGAGAATATTCAAATTTTCCCCTACTTGGATGATTGCCTGATTCAGGCAGACAGTCAGGAAAAGCTGTTGCAGCACCTGACATTTGTAAAAACCTCCTAACCTCCCTGGGGTACACTATCAACGTAAAGAAATCCAAACTAGTCCCCAGTCAAAAAATTGTATTCCTGGGAGCAAGCTTGGACACAGCATCCCAGATGGCATTCCTTACTCCAGAAAAACAAGCCTATCTGACAGGCTACTTCTCTCAAATGGCCACCAGAACCCAGTCATCTGCAAGGAAAATCCTGCAAGCTCTGGGGTTCATGGCCTCCTGCATTCTACTAATTCCATATGCCAGACTGCATATGAGAAAACTTCAATGGTACTTAAAAAGTCTCTGGTGCCAACATTCTCAGGACCTGGAAACTATCATACCTATAATACTTTGTCTAAGGAAACAGTTCCTTTGGTAGGCAGCAGCATGCAAACACAACAAGGGGCTTTCCTTTACACAACCCCATGCTGCCCAGACCCTAACCACAGATGCATCAGACTATGCCTGGGGTGCAAATCTGGACAGCAGGTGCATTCAGAGCCACTGGAAACCAAATCAGATTCATCCGCACATCAGCCAAAAAGAGATGCTAGCTGTTCAGCACGCTCTGACAGCTTTTAGATCCCTACTCTCTCCGAGGACTCTACAAATCAAGACCGATAACACCACAGTGATGGGGTATATCAACAAGCAGGGGGGGAACCCACTCTTACCCACTCTGCAGGCTAGCCATGGCCCTTTGGAACACAACCTCAGCCATGCATATTCAACTGGAAGCTGAACTGCTGCCAGGCAACCAAAACTGTCTGGCAGACAACTTAAGCAGAAATCTCCTAGACCCACACGAGTGGCAATTAAACCACAACACCTTCAGCCTTGTGACCCAGAAATGGGGTACCCCGAAGGTGAACCTATTTTCCTCCACCTGCAACCTCCAGCTCAGCAAATTATGCACCAGGGAACCTCACAGCAAGGCCTGGAAAGTGGATGCCCTATTCTTGCAGTAGGCAAATCTCTCAATCTATGCATTTCCCCCTCTACCTCTTCTTACAAGAGTATTACTCAAGATAAGGGAGGAAAGACCAAGGGCAATCCTGATTGCCCCAGATTGGCCACGCCAACACTGGTACCCACTACTGCGCAATCAGTCACATTTGCCTCCATGGCACCTCCCCCAGATCCCAACTCTCCTGACCCAGCAGGAGGGACAGTTCTTGCATCCGCAATTGTAGACCCTGAACCTTGCAGCTTTTCTTATTCCTTGACTTCTCCTCCAGTGGGTAGCCTAAGCAAGCAGGTACTGGATGTCATATGTGAAGCCAGACGACCCAGTACTAGAAAATCTTATGCTGACAAGTGGAAAAGGTATTGTTCCTGGATCTAGACTAGAAGAAAGATCCAGCACAGCCCTCCTTACCTCTCATCCTGGATTACCTAGCAGACCTACTCCACAGGGGCCTATCCTTCTCTTCCATCAAGATCCATGCATCTGGCATCTCAGCTCATTACAGCACTTAGCCACCTCTCTTCTCACACCTTCTCATCAAGCAGTTCCTGACAGGGGCTAACAACTTAAGGCCACCAAGAAGAGCCCCTACCCCTGCTTGGGACCTTAACTTTGTAATGGAAAAGCTCACACTTACCCCCCCCCCCCTTTGAGCCTGCAGCGTCAGCAAAGTTAAAATTCCTCTCTTGGAAAACAGCCTTGCTTCTGGCCATCACTTCAGCTAGAAGAGTGTCTGAGCAGCTACAAGCTCTTATGGCTGTGGAACCCTTCATCATTTTTCATGTTGACATGGTCTCCCTCAGGCCTAATCCAAATGTCATGCCTAAAGTGGTGTCCACTGTGGCTGTCAACCAATCTGTCCATTTGCCCATCTTTTTTCCTAATCCTCAAAATAAGGGGAAAAGGATCCTGCACTCTTTAGATGTGCACAGCCAGCTCAGATTCTACCTTGATAGGACTAAGCCCTTTAGGAAATCTGACCAGTTAATAGTTAGCTTTGCACCAGGGGCAGAGGGCAAGGCCATATCATAACAACCCATCTCCAAATGGATAGTGCACTGTATCCATTTCTGTTGCAAACACCATGGGAAACCACCCCCTCAGGGGGTCAGAACACATTCCACTAGGGCAACTTCAACCTCTACAGCCTTTCTCAAAGGAGTTCCTACCAGGGACATTCTGGAAGCTGCAACTTGGAGTTCTGCTCATACCTTCACCAAGCATTATCACCTGCCTATCTTTTCCAAATCCAGGGCAGGCTTTGCAACCGCAGTCTGCAGGGCATACTAGCCAGCACCAACTCGTCTTGACTGCTTCCACCCATTCTTTAGCTTTGGGAATCAACCAAAGTATAATGACTGCAACAGTGAAACACAAAAAAACATATCTACTTCTTCGGCCTTTCAAGCCAAGTTACCTCTTGATAATATCTGTGCTGCAGCCACTTGTTCTAAGCCTCACACTTTTATCACTCATTACAAAGTGGACAAGGCCTCCAGGGACAGGCCTTCCTTTGGTTCTACAGTCCTGAAAAATGTGCTCCCATGAGCCACCCAGGATTTAGGGTGCTAGGGCCGCTACCCATCAGTGAAGAATGAACGGCGAGATTGAACAACTTCACATAAAGAAGTTATGTACTCACCATAACGTTCCATGTGAGTTCTTCCATCTCGCCTTCATTGTCACGTCCCTCCCTCCTTCCCCCACCTGGCTGACGGTTGACCTGGAGACTGTCTTCATCCTGGATATTCAATGTTTCTTCCTGTCTGGGGAGATTAATCCTCTTACTAGGATATGGTACATGCAGCAAACAAGATCTGAGGTAATTCCATCAATGCATCATGGGATAAGGGGCTTGTTCTCAAGCTACTGGTCATGTTTGAGCTTTGCTAATCGGCCGTGTCAGAGCCGAGGATCGGCTCCGAACCCATCAGTGAAGAATGAAGGCGAGATGGAACAACTCACATGGAATGTTATGGTGAGTACATAACTTATTTTTTTATCATCCCACATTTAACAGTTTCCAAGTTACTAGTTTTAATCCTGTTCATCTCCATCTCCCAAATCTTGCCTCTATTTAATTTCCACCATATTCTTGATTCTTCTGTCAACTGTTATGTTTTTTCCTTCTCAAAACCATTTTCCATTGAAATAGTAGAAAATATTTAATGGGCTCAGTCTTTCTGTAGTCCTTATCACCAGAAGGACATGAAGCATAACCTCTTTCTATTTCACAGCTTACCATTTGTTGGACAAACTTTTGTGTTTCCTCCTAAGCATGCACTTCATCAAAATATGATTTTGTCTCTTCAGGGAAAACAATTTCAAGATGGCTGGATACAGCAGTTTGACTCTCATGCCTGCTTCTCTACATTCCCTAAATAAAGGAATATATTTACTCCTCTTCGGCCTGGTATACAATGAGTAATCATTCTCCAGTAACACTCTAATGTCTCTCACCTTTACCACTTTGTTCTTCTGCCACAATTTTGTCAGAATCAACTCCTGCTAAAAAGGCCGCATCCTTACTATTAAATGTCTAGGTTGTTTTCTAGTACCCAGATTTGGAGCATTCACACAATGTGCTTTTTCAATTAACAATTCCTGTTTTGGATTACCAGTCCAGTTGCTTATTTGTGCTTTCATAAAATGAATACAGTCCGTTCCTTCCAACTTCTCTAGTACAGCATACATTCTTAGATTTTCCCTACATGCTCTGTCCTCTAATTGTATTATTCTTTAAACATCTTTTCTTGTGCAGTCTCATATTCAGCCTGCCTTTTCTACATTTCAGCCTCTGAGTTTTGCAGTTCTGTCACCTTATTTGAATATCTGTTCAAAGCTTCTTCCATTTTTTCCAGCTTTTTTATTGTTTGTGTTCATATACTCCATCAATGTTGAGTTTATTTTAACCAGGTCTGTGTGCAGCTGATTTATAGCTTTTGTATTGTTTGTGCTCATAGACTCCATTAGTGTTGAGTTTATTTTAACCAGGTCTGTGTGCAGCTGATTTATAGCTTTTTTATTGTTTGTGTTCATATACTCCATCAATGTTGAGTTTATTTTAACCAGGTCTGTGTGCAGCTGATTTACAGATTTTTTTATTGTTTGTGTTCATAGACTCCGTCAATGTTGAGTTTATTTTAACCAGGTCTGTGTGCAGCTGATTTACAGCTTTTTTATTTTGTGTTCATATACTCCATCAATGTTGAGTTTATTTTAACCAGGTCTGTGTGCAGCTGATTTACAGCTTTTTTATTGTTTGTGTTCATAGACTCCGTCAATGTTGAGTTTATTTTAACCAGGTCTGTGTGCAGCTGATTTACAGCTTTTTTATTGTTTGTGTTTATATACTCCATCAGTGTTGAGTTCATTTTAACCAGATCTGTGTGCAGCTGATTTATAGCTTTTTGTATTGTTTGTGTTCATAGACTCCATCAATGTTGAGTTTATTTTAACCAGGTCTGTGTGCAGCTGATTTACAGCTTTTTTATTGTTTGTGTTCATATACTCCATCAGTGTTGAGTTTATTTTAACCAGGTCTGTGTGCAGCTGATTTACAGCTTTTTTATTGTTTGTGTTCATAGACTCCGTCAATGTTGAGTTTATTTTAACCAGGTCTGTGTGCAGCTGATTTATAGCTTTTTTATTGTTTGTGTTCATATACTCCATCAATGTTGAGTTTATTTTAACCAGGTCTGTGTGCAGCTGATTTATAGCTTTTGTATTGTTTGTGTTCATAGACTCCATTAGTGTTGAGTTTATTTTAACCAGGTCTGTGTGCAGCTGATTTATAGCTTTTTTTATTGTTTGTGTTCATATACTCCATCAATGTTGAGTTTATTTTAACCAGGTCTGTGTGCAGCTGATTTACAGATTTTTTTATTGTTTGTGTTCATAGACTCCGTCAATGTTGAGTTTATTTTAACCAGGTCTGTGTGCAGCTGATTTACAGCTTTTTTATTTTGTGTTCATATACTCCATCAATGTTGAGTTTATTTTAACCAGGTCTGTGTGCAGCTGATTTATAGCTTTTGTATTGTTTGTGTTCATAGACTCCATTAGTGTTGAGTTTATTTTAACCAGGTCTGTGTGCAGCTGATTTATAGCTTTTTTTATTGTTTGTGTTCATATACTCCATCAATGTTGAGTTTATTTTAACCAGGTCTGTGTGCAGCTGATTTACAGCTTTTTTATTGTTTGTGTTCATAGACTCCATCAATGTTGAGTTTATTTTAACCAGGTCTGTGTGCAGCTGATTTACAGCTTTTTTATTGTTTGTGTTCATAGACTCCATCAATGTTGAGTTTATTTTAACCAGGTCTGTGTGCAGCTGATTTATAGCTTTTTTATTGTTTGTGTTCATAGACTCCATCAGTGTTGAGTTTATTTTAACCAGGTCTGTGTGCAGCTGATTTATAGCTTTTTTATTGTTTGTGTTCATAGACTCCATCAGTGTTGAGTTTATTTTAACCAGGTCTGTGTGCAGCTGATTTATAGCTTTTTTATTGTTTGTGTTCATAGACTCCGTCAATGTTGAGTTTATTTTAACCAGGTCTGTGTGCAGCTGATTTATAGCTTTTTTATTGTTTGTGTTCATAGACTCCATCAGTGTTGAGTTTATTTTAACCAGGTCTGTGTGCAGCTGATTTATAGCTTTTTTATTGTTTGTGTTCATAGACTCCATCAGTGTTGAGTTTATTTTAACCAGGTCTGTGTGCAACTGCTTTATACTCTCCTCTAGGTTACTGGAAGGCGTGTCTGGAACTTGTACTGCTTTTTGCTGAACCACTGCAATACTCCTCCCAGTCTGTGTTTCTTTCTCATCTTTTGTAGCTGATTTTCCTCCAGGTCCTTTATATATCTATTTTCCTGGCATCCAGGCAGTGTACTTGCTAGCCAGTTACCAAAATTTAACCAGAAATTTAGGTCCACTGACATTTCCTGCTAAGTTTTTGTTTTCGGACTGAGAGAGCCAGAATTAAAATGTTATTCAGTGTGCAGCTGTATTGGAAGTCCCTGTCATGATGTAACATTGGTACTAAATACCAGTCTGTGTGTGTGTGTGTGTGTGTGTGTGTGTGTGTGTGTGTGTGTGTGTGTGTGTGTGTGTGTGTGCGTGTGTACCTCTGTGAGTGGCTACCTTGCTGTGGTACGGGGGCTTGTCATAGTGTAACATTGGTACTAAGTATAAGACAGTGTGTGTGCATGTACTTCTTTGAGTGTTTACCTTGATGTGGTACAGGGGCTTGTCATAATGTAACATTGGTACTAAATGCCAGTCAGTGTGCCAGCCAGTGTGTGTGTATATACCATCATGAGTGGTTACTTTGCTGTGGCACAGGGGCTTGTCATATTGTAACATTGGTACTAAATACCAGTTAGTATGCGTACCTCTGTGAGTGGTTACCTTTCTGTGGCACAGGGGCTTGTCATAATGTAACATTAGAACTAAATGCCAGTCATTGTGTGAGTGTACTTCAGTGAGTGGTTACCTTGCTGTGGTACAGGGGCTTATTATAGTGTAACTTTGGTACTAAGTGCTAATCACTGTTTACATCTCTGTGAATGGTTACCTTGCTGTAGTACAGGGGCTTGTCATAATGTAACATTGGTACTAAATACCAGTTAGTATGTGTACCTCTGTGAGTGGTTACCTTGCTGTGGTACAGGGGCTTATCATAGTGTAACATTGGTACTAAGTGCCAGTCAGTGTTTGTATCTCTGTGAGTGGTTGCCTTATTGTGGTACAGGGGCTTGTCATAATTTAACATCAATACTAAAGGAAACTCAGTGTGTGTACCTTGGCACTTCAAGTCCTTTTAATGATCTGAATGTAGAATGTAGTGGTTATTAAGTGGTGCTGGATGAGCAATTCAGGGTAGGGGGCATGATGGCAAAATTATCACACTTTACATTCTTCTGGGTAGAGCTTCCAACTTTAAACTTGCTGGAGGGGGACCAGAATGCTAGCACTGGCCCTGCATGTCATGGATAATTGAAGGCTTTTTAATTACAGAAGACAATGCTGTAAGGATATTGTTAAGCTGTTAAGTATGTTTTCTCAGCTCCCATGAGACTCCATTGAGATACCACAGATGTCTGTGCGTTTGAGGTCACCTTCCAAGGTAGTAACTGGTAGTCTTCAGTGAGATCATTCCAGTTCAGTCTTTATGGACAGGAAACCAGCTTGGACTTCCCATAGTCCAATGTTATTTTACATTTCCAAGCACAGAGTTACTTTGGGAGAAGGACAATATGGATCCAAATGAAGTTAGGGCTAATAGCATATTCATATTGTAACTGCAAACCATAGTAGGATGGCTCTGAGTTTGACCTGGAAACTGCAGTAGCAACAGTATACAATTACTGATGAAGAAATTGCTTAAAATAAAACTCTGTCAGCATGATATTACATTAAGTCAAAATGATCTATCTGTAAAGAAAGTAACAAACAGCAGGCTGTAGTTATCAAATTTGTCAAATAACTAGCTAAGAATGAATTTCATGGTCTCCAATGATATGCACTTAAAACACTTCCTAGTATTAATCAAAGAAGCAGAAATCTTCCACTGATAAAAACTGCATATTAAAATAATATTTCTGAGGTGAAGGAGAATCAAACTAGCTGTTAATTAAGCACACTGCAGACTAAGAAAACTCTAGAACAAACCAACCCATCCAAAAGCAAGGTAAACCTGCTCCACGGTAACAGTTTGTCTCAGATCCAAAATTTATTAAATGCAACTGTTACAAAATCGTAATAGAAGCATTTTCATCTGCCTCTCCAGACTTCAGATACAAATTTCATATGTCACTCTGGACTGAAGTCAGAAAATAATGACAAGCATTTGAGTTTCAAACTTCATGGTCTTCAGAAAATGTATGCTTCTGTAAAACCTATTATTCTATTAATTTTCTATGTTTTTAAGAGCAATATTAAAATCTGCCCCTATTTTTGGTCATTTGCCCACCCCATTATTTATGGCTTTGTCCAGATTTCTTGCTCTAGGAGGTTGAGAGTTTGAGTTTCATTCTACCACATTTCTATGAAACATCTATGTCAAATATGTCCCTATTTCTGGTTAATTCTCCCCATATAATGTTGGCCTTTGTGCAGATGTGTTGAACTAAGAGATTGAGAGCTATCTGTGAATCCCTGGTTATCATTGTGGCATACCGTGAAAAAAACGCAGACAGTAATTGCTCTGCTTTAAACAGGATTATTATCCGTGTTCACCTTACACAATTTTTAGCCAGCAACACTGTTGCCAGCCCCAAAGCCCTGCTTGTTTACTTTTGAAGGTGGTGCATAGCATGAATATTCATTAAGGGCTGCTGTATGGCACATGCTCTTGAAACACGTAAACTCCATCTAGGCTTTGAAAAGCCTCATGCAGTTTGACTCCCAAGGTATGTTTTACCCATACTTCTCAACTGTCCAGAACTGGACAGATTACCCATATTTTTGCCTCATCCTTCTAAGTCTACATCCATTATAAAATTCATGGTTTTCTGGCAAATTGTTGAGGATTGCAGTCACTAAAGAAAGACAGACCTTTGAGTTTCAGATTTTATATCCTTCAGAAAATGTATAGTGTAATATTTGTTCTAGGAAATTTCTTCTGTCCCTCTTTTAGGGCCGTTGTTCCTCTGATATCTTTGCCATTGTTCCTGATACTACAGCTGAGATATTGAGAGAGAGTTTTTAATAGTAACATCACTGGAATATTACAAATAGTCATTGAGTGTTATTAATTTGTTACCCAAAATGATCTCTCTGAACCTGTCAAAGTGATGTGATTTTTGTTACCTTTCTCCTTAAGGTGCTGTTTATAAGAAGACAAAGTTATAATGCACAACCCTCTCATAAAAGTTGTTTGCATTTATGTAGAACAGCAGTAGTCAGTGTGACACTGCCAGCCCAGCTATCTGGAATTTTGTAAATAATTCTGTGTCATTTGTGAATATTAACGTGATTCTTATGCTTGTCTTACAAATGTAAGAGAGTTATGTTATGTGTATATTAAACTACTGGTGCAGTATGTGTTGAACAGGCTTTGTACAGTACTGAGCTTCAAGGATGTATCCACATTGTACCCTACTGGAAAAGAACAGAAATGTAAACAAACTATATACCAGTGCAAATGTATGTTTCAATAGTAGAAGCTGGAACATACAGAGTTAACTTACAAAACTTCAAGAAAATAAGTTGAAATTGTTTTACAATTGTATTACCTTTCAGTTTCAGTGAAGCAGACACAATGTCTAGAGCTAGAGGTTTTTCAATTGTCTTGAAACAAAAATAATTACTACGTTTCAAATGTAAAAGTATTTTATTGTTTTACTTCTTCCAAGATGTTCATCGTGTTTCACTGTTCCAGTCATTACACTTGGGTTATCCTGCTGGCAGGCTACCCGCAGTCGGCCTGAATTCCAAAGTCCTGGTCCGGCGTCGGTTGCTGTCGCCTCTTCCCCCTGTCAGTGCGCCTATATAAGATGCAGCCGATGCCATTTTCTTCAGTCTTTCTTGCTGCGCCGGTGCCCGGCAAAAGCAGTTCGCAAGTGCGGACGCCGACTCCTGAGATTTTAATTTGAATTTCAGATCAAGTCTTCAATAAAGCTAAGTACCCCATTGGGACTTTTTCTTGCTCCAGTCCGATGTCAGTAAAAGTTAACAATTGTATTTCTTGTGGGAAGCAAATACCTCATAAGGATTTTCATTCTTACTGTATTCCTTGCCTAGGCCCTGACCAGGTTTTCTGCTAGATTCAACCAAAGCACTATTAAGTGTCGGTTCAATTTTGCTTTACATTACTTTGGCCGAAGGTTTAACTATATAATGCCGTCGGGACAACCGGAGTCCATAAAAAGTGCAAGGACAAAGAAAATGACAGGCATCCGAGGTCCAAAACTGACGAAGAAGCCTCTTCTAGGCCAGTCGCCAGCTCGCCGGTTTTTAGTGAGGCGCTTTTGCAGCCCTTGACACCCACTACCTCAGAGCCACAGGCCGCCTCTGACTCCCACGTGGAGACAGCTAGACCTCTGGAAACTCAAGGTATTGGGCCTACGGATACAATTCCCTCAGATGGGTCTGAAGCCGCTGAGCAGGCATCGGCTTCTGAGGGTGTTTTCAGACCTACACAGCTTACTATCAAGACCTCTTCAGCAGCCAAGGCAAAGTCTAAAACACCTTTAAAGACAAAGAAACAAGTACAGCATTCTCCTGGACAGTCAACCATGCCAAAGAAACAGATGCTCAAAATGGCCGTGGACCTAATTACTTTGATCAGGGACTCCCATCCCCCACCTGATAAAAGGCCTAGGCAAGACACTGACTATGACTCCTCTGATCAGGTTTCTATTTCTTCTGATTCCTCTTCAGAACAGGGATATTCTCTTCCTCCCTATGAGGTCTCTGATGGTTCGATTCTGACAAACCTCCTTTAGTGACTGCATTAGATGAAGCGAGCGACTTAACCAGACTCACCAATGGGGCATTTTTGTTTGGTTTGACTCCTTAACAGTCCCCTTGACTGCAGGCCTAGTAACTAGCACTGCCTCTCTCTGCTCTACGCTCTGTAAGCTCAACTACTTTCTAATGCCCTTAATCTGATCGTCTTCACACCCACCTTGTACCTCTTCAGTACTTTACCCCTCTGGCTCTCCTTTTCAGTATACTCCTGTAACATCCCAGTTCCTCTCCACACAGATCCTACCTTTCTAACCTGTAGCTAGTTGCTTGCTGATAGTTTTTCCTCTCTAACTTCTTGTCCTTGTTTCTACCCGCTCCGTTAGCCAAGTGGCTCACTCCGCCTCCCCTACCTACCCCCAAATCCCACCCACCCCAGTGCATCTACATTTATACCACTTAACCACTCCTACTTCCTCTCCAACCTCTGAACTCCACCCCTTCCTCTTCCTATTTCTCCTCCCACTTTCACACAACCACCACTTCCTATCACTCCCTCCTCCTTCTCTATACCTCTACATTGCTTATCTCTACCTCAACATGCCTGGTAAATACTCATCCTTCCCAATTCAACTACTTCTCCTCCTAAACCTTACCTATATCTATTATCTTACCCAACCTCATCCTATCACATACTCACCTCTCTCACAAACAACTTGCCCCCTCTATTCTTCACCATCCAAGTGTTTCAGCTCTATCTCCCCTGAACTGTATCCCTTCAACAATAAACTATGTCTTCATTTTAAACTACTCTCCCCTCTGAAAACCTCATCAACTACTCTACCCTCCATACCTCCTACTATTCTATCTACTTACACCTCTCAATCCAAACAACCTAAATTCCTCCTCTACTTAACTCAACTTCTAAATTAACACTTTTATCCGTGATATACCCCCGAACGCAGGCCCACACACCCCCTCCTTTAGGAATAAATGCATGCTACTTGCAGCTTAACGCACAAAGTTTAGCTAACAAAATTCCAAATCTCCATGCCTGGCTACTCCATAACAAACCAGACATCCTAGCCATATCTGAAACCTGGCTAAAACCAAATATAAAAAATGAAGAGATATTACCACCCAATTACTCTATCATGAGAGCAGACAGAACCAAAAAAAGGGTGGTGGTGTGGCTCTAATCTACTCCTCCTCCCTATCTATAACACCTTACAATAAAACCATACCAAGGTTCTCTAATACAGAAGTAATACTAGCTCACCTTCAGCTAAATAAACATAAATCTATATATATAGCCTCCCTCTATATTCCCCCTGGAGACAATGTCCCAATACTCGAAGAATTCCTCTCCTGGCTATCAACTAACATCTGTAACGAAACTATAATCATGGGAGACACCAATATCAATTGGTCTTCCATTCAGTCCCCTACTCACCCCCTCAACATCAACCTATACAACTATTCCCAACTCATCAACTCCATAACTAGACCAACAAAAGACTTCACTAGTGGAAGCATTTTAGACTGGATTTTAGTTTCCCACCCCCACAACTACCCCGACAGTGGAATCCTCCCTGATTCCCTCAGTGACCACCTTCCCATCTTTACAAGACGCTCTCCCTCTCCCTTACTAGCTTCTCACACTTACTTAACCACCGATGTCATAAAACTTTAACCCTGAGTCTTTCTCTGCCACACTTAAATCACTTAACTGGTATCCCTAAAAACCCTACCACTAGCAAATGCAATAACTCACTTTAATACAACCTTCCTACATCTCCTAGATATTCATGCTCCATTAATAACCAAAAGAATAAAAAAGAGAACCACACCCTGGATTACTAAAAGTACTCTTGCCACTATGCGACTTAGAGATAAAGCCTGGACACAATTCCAGAAGAACAAATCTACATCTAACCTTAATGCATACAAAACTCTTCGCAACTCAGTGAAAAAGCTTATCTCAGCAGACCGTCGCATTTTTGTCCAACTTCAAGACAACCATAGTACCAACCCACAAAAATTCTGGAGAGGTATAGCTACCCTCTTAAAACCTGGTAGCACAGAAAACCCTAACCCCTCCCCAAATGTACAAGACTCTGATCTTGCTACTCAATTCAATACTTTTTTCATTGACTCTTATTTCCAAACTGACCTCTTCTTTTTCAAATAACAATCTGCCTCCTAACTCGACTTCTCCTCTCTCAGCCCCCCTCCCTAATCCTTTCTCCCATTCTTCTCACACACAACCCCCTCCATTTTTCATTAAACCTATACCCACATCTACTATAAGAAAACTCCTACAGAAACTAAAACCATGCACCAATGCCCCTGACAACATTCCCCCATTCTTCCTCAGCATAGCTGCTGATGCCATTGCCCTCCCTATCAGCATCCTAATCAACCGCTCTATCCAGGAAGGTCTTGTTCCTGAAATCTGGAAAAAAGCCTACATCATTCCCCTGCACAAAGGTGGAAATAATACTAACATTTCCAATTTCCGTCCCATCGCTATTCTCTCTCCCATTTCAAAGATCCTAGAGAAATGTATCCACCTTCAACTCCTCCCCTATCTCTTAGACAATAACCTATTAACCCCCACCCAGCATGGCTTCAGACCGCATCATAGCACTATGACTGCCCTCCTCTCCTTCCTTGAAACTGTGAATAAAGCTAGAGATTCTGGCCTCACTGTATCTACCATCCTTCTCGATCTCTCTAAGGCCTTCGACACTATCTCTCATAACCTACTCCTTACTAAACTAACTAACCTAAACCTCTCCCCCTCTTCCCTCAAATGGTTCACCAGCTATCTCTCAAGCAGGCAACAAGCTGTCATATGGAAAAAGGCCACCTCCTCTTTTCTTGCTACCCCCACTGGTGTCCCACAAGGTTCAATATTGGGCCCCCTACTTTTCAACATTTTCATTAATGACTTTTACCACTCTATCCCTCATGCTAACATTATACAATATGCAGATGATTCCACAATCATATGTGCTGCCCCATCTATACCAATCCTCTTAAAACAAACTCAGGATGCTTTCTCTACCACAGAACTATGGATGAAAGACAATCATCTAGCACTCAATGCTGCTAAAACTAAACTTATGATCTTTACCTCTTCTACAACCAAGACTTTCGACCGAAACTTATTCTCCATTACCAGCCAAAATACAACACCTCTTGAGCTGGTAACTGAAACCAAACTACTAGGAGTTCAAATAGATGACAGGCTCAAATTCAACTCCCATCTACTACTAAACATAAAAAACCCACCAAAAACTTGGCATGCTCTATCGACACAATCGGTTCCTCACCTCTACTACTAAACTTACTCTTTCTACTTCCTTTCTCTTACCCTCCCTTCTCTATGGAGCCCTCTTCTAACAAACCTACAGTCATCACTCAAAACCAAATTGTCCTCTTGTTACAATAAAATAGCCAGATTCGCTACTAGCAACAAATCCTCAACCCATCACTGTGAATCTCTTCACAAACTAAACTGGCTTGAACTTCCTAACTACCTCTCCTACACCCAGCTCACCTATGCTCATAAACTCATTTTCCAACCTTCCCTCTGTCCCTCTCTCTCCACTACCTTTAAAATGAATCACACACAAAGGCTTCTCAGATCTAACAATCAAAACCTTATTGAAGTGCACAGACCACTCCACCCCCCAGGACAATACCTCCTATCTCACTCTCTGGCACCTATGGAACTCCCTCCCCATTAGGTACCACTTCTAGCCTCCCATCCTTTAAAAAATCACTCCACTCTTATCTAACTTCCACATGGGAATGCTCCTGCTCCCATCCCTCATGACTTACACTTACTTCTACACTGTTCCCCTCCTTACTCTCTAATCCCAGGTTACAAATTCTTGTTTCCTTCTCTTATATAACTCCCTACTAATATCCAGCAAAAAAAAAAAAAAAAAAAAAAAAAAAAAAAAGTTTTAACTTTGATTGAAACAATTTTTTACCTATGTAGTCTTCATACATTTTATGTGTGTATATCAATTTAGTCTTCCTTCATATGTAACCTATGTAATCTATGTTTGTTTAATTAACCTGTGTGTAAATCTGTATGTGGAGCTTTTCTCCCCAGGACTCCATTGAAAACGGGTTCTTCTGGCCCAATGGACTATCCTGGTTAAACAACTGCAAATAAAATAATAATAAATAAATTACCTTTCAGTTTCAGTGAAGCACACACAATGTCTAGAGCTAGAGGTTTTTCAATTGTCTTGAAACAAAAATAATTACTAGGTTTCAAATGTAAAAGTATTTTATTGTTTTACTTCTTCCAAGATGTTCATCGTGTTTCACTGTTCCAGTCATTACACTTGGGTTATCCTGCTGGCAGGCTACCCGCAGTCGGCCTGAATTCCAAAGTCCTGGTCCGGCATCGGTTGCTGTCGCCTCTTCCCTGACGTCAGTGCGCCAGGGGTATATAAGATGCAGCCGATGCCATTTTCTTCAGTCTTTCTTGCTGCGCGGTGCCCGAAGCAAAAGCAGTTCGCAAGTGCCGGACGGCCGACTCCTGAGATTTTCGAATTTGAATTTCAGATCCGAAGTCTTCAATAAAGCTAAGTACCCCATTGGGGAAACTTTTTCTTGCTCCAGTCCGATGTTAGTAAAAGTTAACAATTGTATTTCTTGTGGGAAGCAAATACCTCATAAGGATTTTCATTCTTACTGTATTCCTTGCCTAGGCCCAGACCACGACGTTGCTAGTTGTCGGTTTTCTGCTAGATTCAACCAAAGCACTATTAAGTGTCGGTTCAATTTTGCTTTACATTACTTTGGCCGAAGGTTTAACTATATAATGCCGTCGGGACAACCGGAGTCCATAAAAAGTGCAAGGACAAAGAAAATGACAGGCATCCGAGGTCCAAAACTGACGAAGAAGCCTCTTCTAGGCCAGTCGCCAGCTCGCTGGTTTTTAGTGAGGCACTTTTGCAGCCCCTGACACCCGCTACCTCAGAGCCACAGGCCGCCTCCGACTCCCACGTGGAGACAGCTAGGCCTCTGGAAACTCAAGGTATTGGGCCTACGGATACAATTCCATAAGATGGGTCCGGAGCCGCTGAGCAGGCATCGGCTTCTGAGGGTGTTTTCAGACCTACACAGCTTACTATCAAGACCTCTTCAGCAGCCAAGGCAAAGTCTAAAACACCTTTAAAGACAAAGAAACAAGTACAGCATTCTCCTGGACAGTCAACCATGCCAAAGAAACAGATGCTGAAAATGGCCGAGGACCTAATTACTTTGATCAGGGACTCCCATCCCCCACCTGATAAAAGGCCTAGGCAAGACACTGACTATGACTCCTCTGATCAGGTTTCTATTTCTTCTGATTCCTCTTCAGAACA
Source organism: Protopterus annectens (assembly GCF_019279795.1). Lineage (NCBI taxonomy): Eukaryota > Metazoa > Chordata > Ceratodontiformes > Protopteridae > Protopterus > Protopterus annectens. The sequence goes on along the minus strand of NC_056729.1, from coordinate 1,852,590,358 downwards.
GGGATATTCTCTTCCTCCCTATGAGGTCTCTGATGCTGAAGAATCTATCCCTTCAGCCTCTCCTCCTGAGGGCTACTCTTTTGGGGAAACCCTGCACACCATGAGGGAACATTTCCAGTGGGAGAGCCAGGATTATTCAGAATCCAAGAAAAGGCTCAGAGACTTTTTTTTATTGCCTCAGCACAAGCCTCTTGCTATCCCCCCTGTACTAGATAGTGTTGATGATGTTTTTTCTGAATCCAGTTTGACTCCTGATTCTTTACCCCCTGTACCAGTTAAGCCAGATAGGTACTACAGGGTTCCAGATTCTCATAAATTTCTTTATAAAAACCCTGCTGCTGATCCAGAAACTATTTCTCAGGGTCCCAAAGGGGTCAAGGCTTCCACTGCAAAAAATCCTGTTCCCTCTGATATGGATTCTAGAGCTCTGGACAGATGAGGAAAACAAGTTTACACCTCTGCTACTTTAGCTGTAAGGGCTTTAAACTGCCAGTTTCATATACTTAAATTTCAGCAATACTAATGTCTTTGCTAAAACAGAAAATGCTTACAAGCTCTGAATGTCCTGAGAACAAGGAAATGCAGGATTTATTGCATGCAGCTGAACAAGTGGAAAGCATACTTTGCAATGTGGTTTTGATTCATTAGAGGCATCTTGCAGAGCCGCAGTTACAGGTTCTGTCATTCGAAGGCATGCTTGGTTAAAAGGACAGAGTTTACCTGATCATGTTAAAACAAAATTATTGGATGCTCCATTACAGCATGATACTTTGTTTGGTGTTAAGGCAGAAGAGGTGTTAAAGAAAATGGAGGATAAAGCAAAATCAATGCAGACAGTAAAGGATTTCTTACTGGTTCAGCCACCTAGATTTAGCAGGAACTGGCCTTCTAAAAATTGGTCCTTTCCAGTGTCAGACAGGCCACAAAGAGGCAGATACAGACGCCCAAGAGGCAGATCTCAGCCCCAAGGCTCATACAGACCAAAACAATGGGGTGCTTCATCCCCTAAAGGCAGAGAAGACAAATCACAACCTTATAGGAAACAGACCCAATGACTTTCCTCTACAAATGCCAAGCACTTACCTTTTGGCAGCGCCTTTAGGGGGAAAACTAGCACTTTTCTCACAAAATTGGCACGTGATTACCCAGGACAAATGGGTACTGAATATTGTTTCTCAGGGTTACAGGTTCCACTTTCACACCCTGCCAAGGTCAAAAGGTATGCCAGACCTGCCACAAAATCAATGGGCAGAAGCACAAAAACAAGTTTCTGCTCTCATGGACATGAGGGCTATTCAAAAAGTACCACAGCAAGAACAGGGGCAAGGATTTTACTCAAGACTTTTCTTGGTACCCAGAAAGGACAAAGCCTGGAGACCAATACTGGACCTGTCTATTCTAAACATTTTCCTGGATGTTCCAAAATTCAAAATGTTGACACTGCAGCAACTTCTACCCATGCTGGGCAAGAAGGCTTGGCTAGTTACTTTGGACTTCAAAGAGGCATACCTGCATGTCCCAATCAGACAATCTTGCAGAAGATACCTCAGATTCATAGCTAGCTCAATGCATTACCAATTCTCTGCACTGCCATTTGGCTTATCTACTGCGCCCAGGGTCTTCACAAAATGCCTGGCACCAGTAATTGCATTTTGCAGACAAAAAGGAATTCAAATATATCCCTACTTGGACGACTGCCTTATTCAAGCAGAGAGCAAGGACATTCTACTAAAGCATCTGGCGTTTGTAAAAAGATTGCTAATTTGCCTAGGGTACACAGTAAACGAAAATAAATCAAAACTAGTGCCCTCTGAAGAGATAATATTCCTGGGTGCAAGCTTAAATACAACTGCTCAGATGGCTTATCTCACGCCAGATAAGCAAAGGCAACTGACTCATTTCTTTCAATTGATGGCAACAAAGACCCAGCTACCTGCAAGAAAAATTCTGCAGGCTTTGGGCTTTATGGCATCTTGCATCCTACTAATTCCATATGCAAGACTGCATATGAGGAAGCTACAATGGTATCTAAAAAGTGTTTGGATTCAACATTGCCACAGCCTGGAAACAATAATAACTCTTATTCCCTGCCTGCAACAGGAGTTTCGATGGTGGGCACTGGCCTGTCACCACAACAAGGGACAGCCTTTCACTTTACCCACAGCCAGGCAGACACTAACAACAGATGCATCGGATTATGCCTGGGGGGCACACATGGCAGGAAAATGTATTCAGGGCACGTGGCCCGTGGACCAAATGCATCTTCATATCAATCAAAAAGAGATGCTAGCTGCACAGAATGCCCTGACAGTCTTCAAGGATCTGCTACATCCAGGACAACTATTACTAAAGATGGACAATACTATAGTTATGTGGTACATAAACAAGCAAGGGGGCACACATTCCTACCCCCTCTGCAGGCAAGCCATGACTTTGTGGAATACAGCACTGACCTATCAAGTACATCTGCAGGCACAATTCTTGCCAGGAAAGAAAAATACTCTGGCAGACGAACTAAGCAGAAACCTCATGGACCCTCCCGAGTGGAAACTAGATCCACAGGTCTTCAGCATGATAATAAGGAAATGGGAATGCCCAGACATAGATCTTTTTGCCTCCCCTCACAACTGCCAACTACAGAGATTCTGCACAATGATTTATCACTCACAAGCATGGAAAGTGGATGCTCTATCATTCAGCTGGAAAACCCTAACAGTTTATGCCTTTCCACCACTGCCTCTCCTTCCCAAGGTACTCCTAAAGGTCAGACAAGAGAAGCCAAAAATTATTCTGATTGCCCCAGACTGGCAACGCCAGCACTGGTACCCAATCCTAAAGAGCTTATCTCAAGGCCCAGCGTGGACTTTACCTCAAATTCCTCATCTTCTGACTTAACAAAACAATCAGATCCTGCATAGCCATCTCAGAACCTTAAATCTGGCTGCATGGCAAATAATATAGCCACTCAGAACACACCTCTCTCTAAAGCTGTTATGGATGTCATTTTGGAAGCCAGGAGGTCCAGCACCAGGAAATCTTATGCAGAAAAATAGAAGAGATTCTGTGCTTGGAACCAGGCACAAGGACTTGAACCACTTGTTCCAAATATTCCTCAGATTTTACAATACTTAACTGAGATGCTGGACAAAGGCCTATCCTTCTCATCAATTAAGATCCATGCCTCTGCCATTTCAGCTCATTACAATACGGAACCTCCTATTTTCTCTCATCCACTGCTAAGACAGTATCTCAGAGGGGCAAAAAACATAAGACCCCCAAGGAGAGCACCAGTACCTACATGGGACCTCAACTTAGTTTTGGAAAAGCTCACACTGCCTCCTTTTGAGCCAGCCAATACAGATGATATAAAATTCTTATTGTGGAAAACTGCTCTGCTCCTAGCAATAACTTCAGCAAGAAGAGTCTCAGAGTTACAGGCATTAATGGCAGTGGAACCTTTTATCATTTTTCATCCTGACAGGGTTTCTGTAAGGACAAACCCAACATTTATGCCAAAGGTAGTATCCAGTGTGGCTCTTAACCAAACCATTCATTTGCCAACATTTTATCCAAATCCCCAGAATAAAGGGGAGAGACTTCTGTACTCTTTGGATATACACAGGCAGCTACACTTCTACTTAGACAAAACAAAAGCTTTCAGAAAAACTGAACAACTGTTTGTAGCATATGCTGCAGGATCACAAGGAAAGGCTATCTCAAAGCAGACTATTTCAAAATGGATAGGACACTGTATTCGCTTCTGCTATGCACAGCATGGCAAGTCAGTGCCTAAGAACATTAGACCACATTCTACCAGGGCAGCAGCCACTTCGGCAGCCTTTCTCAGAGGAGTACCAACCAAGGAAATTTTGGAGGCTGCAACTTGGAGTTCAGTACACACCTTTACCAAGCATTATCACTTACCTCTTTATTCTGAATCCAGAGCAGGCTTTGCCACTGCAGTTCTGCAGGGCCTCATAGCCACTCCTAATTCTATTTAGACCCAGCCACCCTACCTCACCTTTGGGATTCAACCCAAGTGTAATGACTGCAACAGTGAAACACAATGAACATAGTACAGTTGTGTACCTACCATAAATGTAGATGTTCGAGTATATTCACTGTTGCAGTTCAGGTTACCCACCCTCCATCCCCCTTTCTTTGCTGGAACTTATCTATACTTCTCTATCCTATACAACCTATGTGGTGTATTTGCATGTAGATGAAGGTATTGTTTTTATTTTACTGTATGTTTTTATAAGCAATATGTATTGCCTACCTTCTTGGGGGCACCTGACATCTGGGGCAAGAAAAACTGAAGAAAATGGTGTTGGCTGCATCTTATATACCCCTGGCACACTGACGTCAGAGAAGAGGTGACAGCAACCGACGCCGGACCAGGACTTTGGAATTCAGGCCGACTGCGGGTAGCCTGCCAGCAGGATAACCCAAGTGTAATGACTGCAACAGTGAATACACTCGAACATCTACATTTATGGTAGGTACACAACTGTACTTTCTGCAAACATCTGAGAAATATGTACTTCTCTCACAGAGATGTTAAAATTCTGTTAGTATCTGTTGAGCATGGGAACTGAAGTCAGGTGACAAAGCGTGATGTCATCCAAGCTGACCCAGCAGTAATGTTTGACAGTAATTTAAGAACTCTCAGAGACAGACTGCATTTTGTATTTTGTCTTTGACCTGGAAACATCCATCACCATCGCCTTCTGCATTTGCCTTGCTATATAAGTAAGTCTAGGGTACAATCATTTATTTTACATATAGATAGGAATATAGTAAAGATTAATTTAGATGTTTTCTGTATTTATTTGACACTGTCCTGCAGTGTTGTTTTTAAATATTTCCTGTGATTTTGAACTCTGTAATTACTGAGTTGATTGAGTATTGTCTTGTTCTATTATTATTTATTATTAAATATATTTAAATCTATCTTTGTGGCTGATATTTGTGAAACATATTTAAGCTCTTAGAGTATTTGCATATGCATTTAGTGACACTGTATAGGCCACTCCTAAATAGCCTTGCTCTTGGTCACACTTACCATTTGGATAATAGTAACATTACAGTAGTATTTGTCACCCTTTGTAAGGGCCTTAGAGTAGCCAATAAACAGCTGGTTGGTGGCAGTGATAACTACCTTATAGTCTGGGCAGAAGGGGGCATAGCTAGTAAACCTGTGCCAGCCTTTCCCAGGAATGTGTGTGTGTGTTTGTATATAAATCGAATCTCAAAGTGTGTGTGTCAGCTACTTGGACAGGAACACGGGGCACTGGTTGGACAGAGGGGCTGTTGGAGGTTTTGACTTGACTGCTCAGCTGAGATCTCAACCTTTAGCTGTGCCAGTGGGGATTCTTACTGGGGATGTGGAGAAAGAGGCAGAAACCAGCCCCAGACTAACTGTGTTCTCTTAAGGGAAATTGTACTTTACTGTGTGTGTACTTGTCATCCTCCCATTGTGTACATCCCTCACTGTTTCCAGTGGTGAGGATTGAGGCTCCTTGATTACTGGGCCAGTGCAGGGGTGTCACATATTAATTGGTTATCAGTGGTGGGATATCCACATCACATATTAATTGCTTAACAGTGGTGAGTTAGCCACATCACATATTGGCTTGTAGTGGTGTGGATATTGAATTTCTGTAGCCTGTGTACAGTGGTCACTGAAGGTGTTTGTACTCTAAGTCAGCCACGCAGTGAACATTCAGAGTTTATATCACAATTGTTTTATTTATTTTTTTGGCTTAGTTAGTCAGGGAGAGCAGGCGAGTGTGTCAGCAGAGGAATATGGCAAGGTGACAAGGATCCAGTTAGCTGAGATGTGCTAGGGTTAGATTAAAGGACTGGTGCATGCCAACATGACTAAAACAGACATGATTGCAGCTTTAGTCACAGCTGCATCACAGAATAAGCAACCAGGTGACAATCAGACTGGCCTTGGAGATGTACAACTCTCAGAAAATGGACAGTTCAACCTTTCCACATAGGACTTAAAAGTTCATCTGGAGTTAAAGAGACGTGAGCTGGAGGCCAAGCATTTGGAAATAGAAGCAGCTGAGAGACTGCGATATCTAGAGACTGAGGTAAATGTGAAACTTCAATGTCTGAAGGCTGAGGAAAACATGAAACTGTGACGCCTGGAAGCTGAGGAGAAGGAGAGGCAGAGGCAACATGAAAAGGAGATGCTGGCTCTTTGCCAGAGTCATGGAGGTAATGGGGAAGGGAGTAACCGAACCCTAGAAGCAAAAAAGGTCAGTAAAGTTCTTCCACAATTTACAGAGGGGGATAATTTTGATAGTTTCATTCATATGTTTGAGGGGGTATGTAGACATTATAATGTTGACCAAGGGCTCTGGATATGGTTCCTGGCCCCTTAATCCATGGTAAAGCTGTAACTGTGTTGTCTAAACTTTCTGCTTGTGAATATTTTGATTATACTGCTGTTAAGCTAACACCTGAAACTTATAGGAAAAAGTTTCATGAGCATAGATACAAGGCAGATGAAAGTGTATATGAATATGTTGCTGAACTGAGCACTTATTTTCATAGGTGGGTGAGTGGATGTCAGGTCACCACTTTTGAAGGGCTGGCAGACCTTTTGCTGAGGGAACAAGCCCTTAACACTTTGCATGAGGACATGAAGATCTGGTTAGCTGAGAGACTTTGCACTACTGTAGATGAGATGGGGAAGAAGGTAGACATGAACCCAGCAAGCAGGGCAGCACTGGACAGGAAAGGGACACACAGTGCTGCTCATGGGTCTAAGAGAACCCATGGTGGGCGGCCCAGACTGCTCCAACAGAGGCCGCCAGTAGCAGCAGGAAGCCACTAGTCCAGGTACACATCCAGGACCAAAGGTTAAATGTTTTAAATGTAACCAGTGGGGCCATGTAGCATATATATGTCCATGGAGGCATGGTGGGGAACAAAAGGTGGGAGTGACAAAATGCCAGCAGTAGGTTGTCTTGAAACAACAAGGGCACCAAACTACCACAAGAGGTTATATCCTATCTTACTGAATGGGAAAGAGGCCATTGCTAAGAGAGACTCAGCCTCTGACCTAACCATTGTGAAGCCTGCAATGTTTACAGAGGAGCACTACTTACTTGAGCAGTCTACTCTAGTCAGATCTTTAGGAGGGACCCCATTCCAAATACCTTTGGCTAGGGTTTACCTTGACTAGGAGGGTGGAAAAGGAAGCCAGCAAGTAGGTGTGTTTGAGGGTATCCCCGCAGATGTCCTGATAGGGAATGATTTTGATAACACAGTACCGGGTGTGCATGCAGTTACACGCAATCAGGCTTGGAGACAAGAATGTGGGTCCGGTAGCCTGGGGTGAGACCCAGACAGACCGCATACTTGCAGCCAGGACTGGTGAGGTGGCTACTTCCAGGGAGGGAGCTACCATGTAGCAGTTAGACTGAAGGTGAGCCACAGCTGCTTGTGTGTACTGATGTTCCCTTGGATAGAGTGACTGCAAGGCAGAAGTGAGTAGTAGTAGTACCCAGGCTGACAGTGAGGCACCACTGTCAGAGGATGCCAGACTTCCTGTGGAAGGAGAGCTGGGAAGGGTTACTAAGAGAGAGTTGAGACAGGCTCAGTTCTCAGACCCTACGTTAGAAGGCCTGAGGAGGTAGTTAGTGAGGCACCTGATTCTCAAGGGAAGGGGGAATCTGTATACTGGGACAAAGGGTTACTGTATAGAGAGTGGACCCCTGAGGGAGGGCTAGAGTGTGAGAGAATACAGCAGTTGGCAGTGCCAAGAGTGTACTGTCTGGCACTACTAGCCATAGCCCATGATATTCCCTTTGTAGGTCATATGGGCATAAAACATGCAAAGAGATGTATTATGCAGAACTTCTATTGGCCTGGGATTTCAAGAGATGTAACAGGGTACTGCAGGACCTATGAGTAGTGCCAAAAGGTAGACAAGGCAGGAGACAAGGTGAAAGCTCCTTTGATGCCTTTGTCTGTGATTGAGTAGCCATTTCAGAGGATAGCTATGGATATTGTGAGAGGTCTCTGAGTACCCCAAGTTCCACAGAGAAAAAGTATATCCTAGTGGTAGTAGATCATGCTACCAGATACTCTGAGGCAGTAGCTCTGTCCTCCATTGAGGCAGAAAAGGTGGCAAATGCTCTGTTAGAGATTTTCAGCAGGGCAGGTTTCCCAAAGGAAATACCGACTGACAGAGTTGCCAATTTCATATCAGACCTGCTGGCTTATATGTGGAACTACTGTTGGTTGAAGCACCTAAAGACCACCCCTACCATCCCCAGACTAATGGTTTTGTTGAGAGGTTAAACTCTACTCTCAAGATGATGCTACGGGCATTTGCAGACCAGTTCAAGAGGGAGTGGGACAAATATTTGCCCCATTTGTTTGCTTACAGAGAGGTGCCCCAGGAATCCACAGGTTTTTCACCCTTTGAGTTGTATGGGCATTGGGTGAGGAGACCTCTAGATTTGATCCAAGATAAGTGGGAGGTTGAGTGTGAATCCCACAAGGAGTCTGTTGTGCATATGTCCTAAATCTCAGGGCAAGGGTCAGGAAACTCATGGAGAGCCTGGCCGAACCATAACAGCAGAAAAAGGTCTGATATGACAGGAATGCTCAAGCTAGAGAGTATGCTGTAGGGTAGCAGGTAATGGTTCTCATTTCTGTCAGATACAACAAGCTGCAGGTATCCTGGGAGGAACCGTACAAGGTGGTAAGGAAGGTCAGTGACTTAACTACATGGCAGAACTGCTAGGCAAGAGGCAAAGGCATAAATTGTACCATGTTAACATGATGAAACCTTACCATGATAGGGAGGCCCTTGTGATGGGTATTTGCAGTGGATGGCAAGAGGAGTCTGAGGGGGATCTGTTGACTGATCTCCTCAGTGAGGCTTGGACAGACACCTCAGTGGAAGGGCTAGCAATGTCCCAGCAGCCATCCCCTATCCAAATTCAAGAAATCCGAGAAGTGTTATAGGTGTTTGGGAACATGTTTACTGGGAAACCAGGGTGCACCCACCTGGTGCAGCACCATGTGGATACAGGACCCCAAAGGCCTATTAAGTTGACCTCTTATAGGGTGCCTGAGAGAGTCAAACAGACTCTGAGGGAGGAGATACAGGAAATGTTGGAACTAGGGGTAATTCAGGAGTCCAGCAGTCCCTGGGCCTCCTCACTGGTGCTGGTACCAAAGAAGGATGGCAGTACCAGGTTCTGTATGGACTACAGGAAATTAAATAGTCACACATAGTCAAACGCTTATCCCATGCCTAGGACAGATGAAGCCCTAGAGCATCTGGGTGGGGCTAAGTATCTTACCACTATTGATCTTACCAAGGGTTACTGGCAGGTGCTCTTGACTCCCAGTGCTAGAGAGAGAGGTCAGCCTTTGTGACTCCTTTTGGCTTGAGTTCACAAAGATGCCCCTTGGGATGAAAAATCCCCCAGCAACTTTCCAGAGGCTGGTAGATGGTATCTTAGCAGGACAGGAGATTTTGCCCTTGCTTACCTAGATGATATTGCCATCTACAGCCATTCCTGGCAAGAGCACCTTCAGCATGTGAGGGAGGTGCTGGGCAGACTACAAAGGGCAGGGTTGACCATTAAGCCCAGCAAATGTCAGGTGAGTATGGCATAGGTCTCCTACCTGGGACATAGAGTGGGGAGTGGTAAGATCAGGGCAGAACCTGCCAAAGTAGAAGCCATTCAGGCAATGCCTGCACCTGTTAAAAAGCAGGTGAGGGTATTCTTAGGGACAGTAGGATACTACAGAAGGCGTGTCCCCAATTATAGTACCATAACTGCTCCCCTCACAGACCTGACAAGGAAAAACAGGCCAGATAAGGTAGTGTGGACCCCAGCATGTGAGCAGGTATTCCAGAAGCTTAAGGGAGCTTTCGGAGGACCCCTGTATTAGCCAGTCCAGATTACAGCAAAGAATTTGTTGTTCAGGTAGATGCCTCAAACTATGGGATGGGGGCTGTACTTAGCCAGGTTTCCTCAGAGGGAGAAGAACACCTAGTGGTATATCTCAGGTGTAGGCTCCAACCCAGGGAGGAGTGCTATGCAGCTGTAGAAAAGGAATGCCTAGCCATAGTGTGGGCACTGCAGAAACTTCAGCCTTATCTGTATGGAAAGAAATTCACTGTAGTTACAGACCACAATCCCTTAACATGGCTACATCAAGCCAGCCGGCAAAATGCCAAGTTACTAAGGTGGAGCCTAGGGCTGCAAGCAAATGATATGACAGTGCAGCACTGCAGTGGAGTTAGCAATGTCAATACAGATGGGCTGTCCAGACAGGGAATGGGGTAAAGTATTCCCAGATAGACTCAACCCTCTCAAGTAATGTTTCTCAAGGGTCACTTGAAAAACTAGCTTGAGTTTTCGGGGAGGGGAGAAATGTGACACTGCCAGCCCAGCTATCTGGAATTTTGTAAATAATTCTGTGTCATTTGTGAATATTAATATGATTCATATGTTTATCTTACAAATGTAAGAAAACTATATGTTATGTGTATATTAAGTTACTGGTGCAGAAATGTGTGTTGAACAGGGTTTGTACAGTACTGAGCTTCAAGGATGTCTCCATAGTGTACCCTACTGGAAAAAAAAACAGAAAGTATATAAACTATATACCTGTGAAAATGTATGTTTTAATAGTAGAAGCTGGAACATACAGAGTTAACTTACAAAACTTCAAGAAAGTAAGTTGAAATTGTTTTACAATTGTATTACCTCTCCGTTTCAGTGAAGCAGACACAATGTCTAGAGCTAGAGGTTTTTCTGTTGTCTTGAAACAGAAATAATTACTAGGTTTCAAATGTAAAAGCGTTTTATTGTTTTATGACTTCCAAGTTCTGCAAAGGTCTGAGAGATATGTACTTCTCACACAGAGATGTTAAAATTCTGTTAGTATCTGTTCAACCTGGGAACTGAAGTCAGGTGACAAAGAGTGATGTCATCCAAGATGACCCAGCAGTAATGTTTGATAGTAATTTAA